>NW_015554139.1:261298-277129 GCF_001515605.1 Sinocyclocheilus anshuiensis
CGCCTTCTTTCTTTGCGTGAACATTTGGGCGGCGTTATGCAAATCTTCCCACATCGTGACGTAGATATGTGGGGGCGTGTTAGAATGAGCCGTTTTAGGTAGGCGTGGTTGACTCTTAACTTTTATAAAGAATATCTCTGGATTTGAGACTTTAGTCTTTGCAACTTTACAGATCTTCTTTATGCACCAAGAGCTTGTAACACTCCAAAGAGAAAGGAAAAATTTAAATTGCATCATATGACCCCTTTAAGCACATGTAGGCAGGCCTTCAAGTTGCTTTCACACCTCTTAATGCCCAAACGTTCAAGACATGTTGATCTTTGTTTTTCCTCTGTACACAGGGTGAGAACATATGAATGAGATAATTTCATGTATAAGAACTTTTATAGAAACTGAATATTGACTGAATCGATAAGTAGACATTTTTTATATGGATGTGGTTACTATGGTGTTTTGAATGGTTGGCATCTCTAAAGGTATTCTGCGTGGGATGGTAGGTGGTTGTTTACTGGCTTGGAAAAATAATAGCAACAAACCACATGATTTGTCATTAATGTCTGTTGTGGTGCAGGATCAGTTACGTACCAAAGTGTAGTTAGAGTTACACCAAAAACAAAATCATATCGCCATATCTGTTGTGAAAAGCAATGCATTCTGCCTTAATGCTTGACTGTTGTCTAATATCTGCTGTGCATTATGTTCAAGGCTGTTACATGGGTCATAAAACTCTTAAACACATTTCTTGAAATGTTAACAGATATGTACAGGACAGGTTAAACACTGTAAAAATTTTTATATGCTACTCAAAATATGGTAACAATATTACATGTAATATTTCTGAGTAGATTTTAAGGCTTGATTCAGGAATCTACCCGAATAAATCATGTAAAATCTCCATAATTATTTATGACACAATGATTTTAATATTATTAGTGAAATGTGCTCATTTATTTTAAGTTGATTCTCAAAAGTTTGTGTTCTTGAGTAAGGCCTGTTTGTATTTGAATTACAATTAATAAGACTATTAACAGTGAGAGAGCTCAAGTAGTAGAAAACTTGTAACTGTACTGGCATTAGCAAAGCTACTGCTCATTTAACAAAGCATCTTTCCTTATAGTGTTAGTACATGCAGTTATCCATATCCTAACCATAAGCTCTGCTCTTCCACGCAATGGTAATGACAGAAACTTCAACATAACAAGAACTCTTTCAAATGTCAAACATAACTGAACATTAAACATTAACAGATGTTTCCCTGCACTCAAAAACACATAAAATAACACTTAATTTCAATATTTACTCTCCATATCCAGCCATATGCAAAGCATGGTGGGAAATAATAATCAAAAATCAAAATCTAAAATCAAAATTGTACTATTTTTTTTAAAATAGGTATTTATTCCTTAATTTTATCAGCTTAATCAGTTCCTCAATGCAAGTCTCAAAACTGCTTAAGTGAGGAAAACATATCTCGTGGTTTTATTAGTGAAATGTTCTCAATATTTTCTACACGACACTGAACAGCAATTTCTTTAATAAAATATACACACTATTTTTAATTATCACCTTAGTTTTTTAAATGAAAATTAAAAGACTCATGATTAATTTTTACAGTGCAGTATTGAGAACAATGATAACATTAATTGTTAATTAAAGGGAAAGTGATTTTTAAAAACAAATATGTATATTTGTTCAACCAGTTTCACTGAGGTGTTTAAAGGAAATTTATTTATTTACCCTTAAAGGGATAGTTCACCCAAAAATGAAAATTCTGTTATTATTTACTCACCTTCATGCCGTTTTAAACCTGGATGACTTTATCTCAAAATATCTTCTTTTAAGTACCAAATACATATAAAGACATAAGGGTGAGTAAATGATGACAGACTATGCATTTTTGAAAGTGAAAAAGTGAAAGTGAAAGTGACGTGGCCAAGTATGGTGACCCATACTCGGAATTAGTGCTCTGCACTTATCCCATCCAAAGTGCACACACACAGCAGTGAACACACACACACCGTGAACATCTAAAGGTATTCTGCGTGGGATGGTAGGTGGTTGTTTACTGGCTTGGAAAAATAATAGCAACAAACCACATGATTTGTCATTAATGTCTGTTGTGGTGCAGGATCAGTTACGTACCAAAGTGTAGTTAGAGTTACACCAAAAACAAAATCATATCGCCATATCTGTTGTGAAAAGCAATGCATTCTGCCTTAATGCTTGACTGTTGTCTAATATCTGCTGTGCATTATGTTCAAGGCTGTTACATGGGTCATAAAACTCTTAAACACATTTCTTGAAATGTTAACAGATATGTACAGGACAGGTTAAACACTGTAAAAATTTTTATATGCTACTCAAAATATGGTAACAATATTACATGTAATATTTCTGAGTAGATTTTAAGGCTTGATTCAGGAATCTACCCGAATAAATCATGTAAAATCTCCATAATTATTTATGACACAATGATTTTAATATTATTAGTGAAATGTGCTCATTTATTTTAAGTTGATTCTCAAAAGTTTGTGTTCTTGAGTAAGGCCTGTTTGTATTTGAATTACAATTAATAAGACTATTAACAGTGAGAGAGCTCAAGTAGTAGAAAACTTGTAACTGTACTGGCATTAGCAAAGCTACTGCTCATTTAACAAAGCATCTTTCCTTATAGTGTTAGTACATGCAGTTATCCATATCCTAACCATAAGCTCTGCTCTTCCACGCAATGGTAATGACAGAAACTTCAACATAACAAGAACTCTTTCAAATGTCAAACATAACTGAACATTAAACATTAACAGATGTTTCCCTGCACTCAAAAACACATAAAATAACACTTAATTTCAATATTTACTCTCCATATCCAGCCATATGCAAAGCATGGTGGGAAATAATAATCAAAAATCAAAATCTAAAATCAAAATTGTACTATTTTTTTTAAAATAGGTATTTATTCCTTAATTTTATCAGCTTAATCAGTTCCTCAATGCAAGTCTCAAAACTGCTTAAGTGAGGAAAACATATCTCGTGGTTTTATTAGTGAAATGTTCTCAATATTTTCTACACGACACTGAACAGCAATTTCTTTAATAAAATATACACACTATTTTTAATTATCACCTTAGTTTTTTAAATGAAAATTAAAAGACTCATGATTAATTTTTACAGTGCAGTATTGAGAACAATGATAACATTAATTGTTAATTAAAGGGAAAGTGATTTTTAAAAACAAATATGTATATTTGTTCAACCAGTTTCACTGAGGTGTTTAAAGGAAATTTATTTATTTACCCTTAAAGGGATAGTTCACCCAAAAATGAAAATTCTGTTATTATTTACTCACCTTCATGCCGTTTTAAACCTGGATGACTTTATCTCAAAATATCTTCTTTTAAGTACCAAATACATATAAAGACATAAGGGTGAGTAAATGATGACAGACTATGCATTTTTGAAAGTGAAAAAGTGAAAGTGAAAGTGACGTGGCCAAGTATGGTGACCCATACTCGGAATTAGTGCTCTGCACTTATCCCATCCAAAGTGCACACACACAGCAGTGAACACACACACCGTGAACACACACCCGGAGCAGTGGGCAGCCATTTTTTTGCTGCGGCGCCCGGGGAGCAGTTGGGGGTTCGGTGCCTTGCTCAAGGGCACCTCAGTTGTGGTATTGAAGGTGGGAGAGAGCACTGTACATTCACTCCCCCCACCTACAATCCCTGCCGGTACGAGACTCGAACCCGCAACCTTTGGGTTACAAGTCCGACTCTCTAACCATTAGGCCACTTGGATGAGCTATCCCACAGAAACTAACCCAAAAAAATTAACCCAAAAAATGAAAATTTGCTGAAAATGTACTCTCCCTCAGACCATCCAAGATGTGAATGAGTTTGTTTCTTCATTAGAACAGTTTTGGAGAAATGTAGCATTACATCACTTGCTCACCAGTGGATTCTCAGCAGTGAATGGGTGCCGTCAGAATGAGAGTCCAAACAGCTGATAGAAACATCACAATAATACACTAATAATCCACATGACTCGCGTCCATCAATTAATGTCTTGTGAAACAAAAAGCTGTGTGTTTGTAACAGACAAATCCATCATTAAGGCATTTTAAGTTTAAACAGTCACTTCTGGCCAAAAACAAGTCCATAATCCATAATAACGCTTCCTCCAGCGAAAAAGTCCACCAACATTGTTTAGAGCTGTTTTGGACTGTTTGGCATTTAAACAGAGCTTGATCTGTGTATATTTCTCTCCTAATTCAGACAGGACAACTTTATTAATGGAGAAAGAAATATTATGGATATAGGACTCATATTTTAGCCGGTAACTCGCTTTGGAGTCATGTGGATTACTTGTGGATTATTGTGATGTTTTTATCAGCTGTTTGGACTCTCATTCTGACGGCACCCATTCACTGCAGAAGTTCCACTGGTGAGCTAAATGTAGTGATGTAAAAGAGATGTAATGCTAAATTTCTCCAAATCTGTTCTGATGAAGAAACAAACTCATCTACATCTTGGATGACCTGAGTACATTTTGAGCACATTTTCATTTCTGGATGAAATATTCCTTTAAGGAATCGTGCTATTACTTTCTGTGGGTAAATACAAGGCACACAATTCATAAAATATAAATGCTAAATTTCTGATGATTATCAGAATTTGTTACATCAAGCACAAATATTTGAGTCTGTAGCAAAGTAATTTGGTGAAAGTCAAGTAGAAGTTCAGTTTACATGACGTGTTTATATCTTGACTAATGTTTAGCAACTCTAATAATACTACTTTGCACATAGATTATTTTTTATCATAATGCATTGTCTTTGTTTGTTCTCTTTTGCAGACTGCCCCATTTTGTTCAGTCCTGTTGATGTGGTGGTTGAATATGGAGATTCATTTTCAGTGAACTGCTCCTCCACCGACAAAACACACCAGTTCGGCTTGAGTTGGGAGGGATATGACACAATGGAGAACACTGAAGAGATCTTCAGAAGTGTGGATGTGATGGACTGGGAGATGAAGCTAACTTGTTACATGTACTCTAATGAAACACAGTGTTCACAGAATCTTCCCGTTACTATTTACAGTGAGTTGTTTTTTCCCCCCCAAAACAAATTATTTTCTGGAATTCACTTATAACAGTGAATATCGATATCTCTGAAATCTATTTACAGAGACTCCAGACAGTGTGTCCATCAGCATTGTGGATCACAGCGGACCAATGATAGAGGGAAAGCAGTATGAGCTCCAGTGTGATGTTCACGATGTGGCTCCAGTTCAGGATCTCACTGTCAAATGGTACAAAGGACAGACTCTGCTGAATCAAACCACCTTCACTGAGGATAGCAAGACTCCAGTGAATGAAACCACCACACTCCTGATCCGTCCAGACAGAGCAGATGATGGAGCTCAATACAGGTGTGAAGCAGAGCTGGAACTGGGAGCAGAAGGACCTCAATATCCTATAAAATCTTTAGAACCTCTCAGTGCGGAAGTACACTGTAAGTTTATTATTTCCATGATTGCCATTTAATTAAATTTATATTTTCTAAAGGGCCTTCTAGTGTGAAGGAACGGTCGTATTTCATCACATACAGAGATTTGCATATTAACAGATAATTTTGATCAAATATTACATATTATGAATTGCATTACCATAGATAAAAAGGTTTCAGTTGTACAGTATTTTTCTGGTCTGTTAATAACAGCTGCTCATCATGGTGCTGTTGTGCTATTAAATGTCTCTCTGTCCTCCTCAGATAAACCAAAACACTTCAATTCAACAGAGACCATCATTAAAAACGACGAGGTCACACTAAACTGTACAGTGAAGGCAAAGCCGGCTCCTACGTACACATGGCACTCAGAGCATCTGAAAGAGGAGATCAGCTTCTCAGTGCTCCAGTCCTCCACACTCAGTCCAGGAAACTACACGTGCACTACCACAAACTCTCTGGGAAGTGACAGCAAAGTGTTCATCATCAAATCTACAGGTCAGTTTTGAATAAACACATCTACCTCTGTCCTCAGGCAGTAAGTTACAATTTTTTATTTTTACATTCTTACTGTTTAAAAGAGTGCTGCAGTGATAACATATTTTTGTAGAGATAGACAGACAGATAGACACATAGATAGATAGATAGATAGATAGATAGATAGATAGATAGACAGAATGTATTTATTTTATATAGTAATAAATGGTGCATAATTTAGAGGTGAATATTGTCTAGTACCATGAAATCCCATCAAACTGCAAAATATTAAACAACAAATATCATGAAACAAAATACAGTACATTCATTTAATAAAAATATATGTTGCGCTTATTGTCTTCTGTCTGTTTTGACTGCCGATGATCACAAGTGTGACCCCTAAGAAAGGAAATACCACATGGTTAAAAAACGTGTGTTGCGTTTTTTCATTCCACTGCCCTGAGTCTCATGGTTTTAAACTCAAAAGCATGTTCTGTGTGAAAAGTCACTAAGGCATCTCTAATTTTATTGCTCACACTTGTGAAAAGCTATTTTATTTATGCTTTACATTGCCAAATATATGAAGGACTGTTGCACAGTACTGTATAGATAGATGAATGCCCAAACTGATTTGTAAATAAAGCTGTTATTCTGTGATGAAGCTTCATTGGTTTTCAATCACATGCTGTTCTGTAGAGAGTCAATGTCCTATTCAACTCATCCCACGGAGAGCTGTTGTGAGGTACGGTGACGATGTTTCAGCTGACTGCAAAACTTCAGTCCCACATAAAGGGATGGGATGGGAAGCCAGTGAGGGAGCAGTGTCCATGACCAGAGACAGTCTGATCACATGGAGAGTGTCAAATCTGATAGAATGGGACATACAGCCATTCTGCTACATAAACCATGAGAAACAGTGTCAAGTAGAGCTCCCAGTCACTATTTACAGTCAGTTTCCCTGTTACTTTTATTTTTGTCTTTCCATTCTCAGAAATATCTAATAAATGTACATTGATCACTGCAGATTTCAGAGTTTGTAAGTCTTCCTCCACAGAGACTCCAGACAGTGTGTCCATCAGCATTGTGGATCACAGCGGACCAATGATAGAGGGAAAGCAGTATGAGCTCCAGTGTGATGTTCACGATGTGGCTCCTGTTCAGAATCTCACTGTCAAATGGTACAAAGGACAGACTCTGCTGAATCAAACCACATTCACTGAGAATAGCAAGACTCCATTGAATATAGTCACCACACTCCTGATCCGTCCAGACAGAGCTGATGATGGAGCTCAATACAGGTGTGAAGCAGAGCTGGAACTGGGAGCAGAAGGACCTCAACCTCCTCCAAAAGAAATATCAGACCCTCTCAATATCACTGTATATTGTTAGTGAACAAAATATTGTTTTATGTCTCCACATATGTAAAGAAGCAAGAACTTCTCCCAAAATACAAACAAATAAATATGTTCTTCTTATCTTTCTATGTTCTTCTTTTCCAGATGCTTCAAAAATTAAATTTTGTAACAGCTGGTCACCATTGACAGGGACCTCACTGGATTCACATCCTTTAAATTTATATTATGTGGTGGGTAACCCTCGTCCAGACATCTCCTGGAGACACAAAGCATCATCAGTCAATTCCTCTATGCCTCTTACCAAATTTGATTCTGGCCAATATGAAATCATTGCCAGTAATGACCATGGTGATTTCAATTGTTCTATAAACATCACAGTAGAGTGTAAGTGTGAGAGTTCTTCAGGAACTTCTGCATTAAAACCTGACGTTTTATCTCTGATTGTGTCTTTAAGTTGATTGTTATCTCCCCAAAATAGATCCTCCAGAACTGAACTGCAGCGAGAGCTACGAAGTAAAAGAAAAAACATTCTTCAAATTTCCTTGCATAGCCGATGGATTACCAAAGCCTAAATTCTCCCTCTACAGAAATGGAAAAATTATCGAGCGTGACTTTTATCCCAATTGGACTGATAGTGGCCAGTATCAATTAATCGCACATAACCAACACGGAACAATTAATTCTACATTCACCATCAACATCCTACGTAAGAGAAAAATGGTCTTCAATGTATATTTCTTTAACAACCGTAGCCAATGAATTAACAAAGACAACTTTCTACTTTCAACACAGATGCCCCAGTGTTTTATGTCAGCCAACAGAATTTTGTCGTGGGAGAAGACAGCAACATAACGCTAGAGTGCACCTCGGCTGGTAACCCAGAACCTGAGATGTGGTTGAGTTTAAAAAATAAGAACATCTCCACTGGGAGGCGCCACATAACCTTAAACATTGAGAGAGCCACGTCTACCAATGCTGGAGTTTATACATGCAGTGCCACGAATAAATTTGGACGCAAAGACAAAAGCTTCGTAGTGGAGATAAGAGGTTTGGGCTGTGACTGTGAAAATAATATGATGTTCCCCATAAGATATTAAATGATAGTTCTTTTAATTGCGTGATATATTACTGACATTTAACCACAAAATGAATGTTTAATACTAGAGTTCAAAATCAGTTCTTCATTAACTGAACATACTTTTTTTTTTTTTGCTTTCTTTTTTAGATGACTCTCGCAACTACTTCCCTATTGTTGCTCTGGTATTGGGACTGCTTGTTTTAATCCTCCTTATAGTGATCTTATTGTGGGTGAGGAAAAATACAACAGGACTTTATGAAGTAGGTGCAGTCAGTGGAGCAGTATGAACTGTTAAGCAATGGGGGCCCTAAGTGAGTTTTATCCTGTTTTAATCAGTTGAAATATGCTTACATTGAAAAAAGACAACATATTGAACATCATTCAGGTTACAATAAATAAAAACATTCTATAAATATCTGTGGTATAATGTGTAAAGCCTGTGTCATACTTCCCGCGTGCGCTAGTCCGCTATGGTATGCGTGACGTAAAAATCGTGTGACTCCCATTTTTTCGCGCGGTCAGGCTACAAAAGCACCAACTGCGCATGCGCGGGCTGTGTGACTAAGCCCGTTGCTATTCGAACCTGTACATTCCGTTGATAAAACAATATAAAGACAGCCAGATGTGCAATTGTTTATTCACATGTTTGTTTACTGTTCAAGCCGATCTACTGCGCATGTATGGAACACCATCATCGTATGCTTTCGGTAGTACAAGTCCGCGTACGCGTCCGGATTGCTCATGCGGAAAGTATAACACAGGCTTAAAAGCTAATATTGTACAGCATGCACTTGTCACTTGTGTATATGATATGGATGATATTTCAGTGACAGAAGAATGTTTGAGATGAGTAAAAAAAACATTTAAAACGTATCGTCTTGTCACATGACAACAAAATGGTTTTCTGTATGTTGGTTATGGTTCTGATTTATTTGCTGTTGTCTTAGGAGATGGTCAAATTAAGAAAAATGTTTATTTTGTGTTAAATAGCTTTTTACTTTTGTTAGTTTTTTTTTTAAGAGAGATGATGGACAATTTCCAGGCCAGACATGTGCTTTCTGTGTTAGACAAGTTTGACAGTCTGTAGGCGATTGGGAGATATTTTACAAGTAATCTTCCCGTGTTTTTATTTTTATAATAATGATGCAATAAAAAAAAAAATTATGCACAAGTAATGAAAGATTATACGAAGCTACTTTTGCAACAAAAAAAAAAAGGTTATTTTTTGGAGCCTTTTAATAAGATCCTTTCAGTCTTTTTTAAGCCCCACAAAACAGAGAGAGAGAAAGAAAGCAAGTCAAATGTTATGTATTTTTGAATGGTTTAATAGATCCCAACACGTTATCTCACTGACCCTTGTGCTATCTTATGTATAAAAAAGCAAAATGAATGTTAATCAATGAACAAGATGTTTTTAGAAGCATTGTTAATGATTGTTGCCGTGTGGTGTTAATAATTTAAGCAAGGTCTCCGTTTATGAAGTTCTCTCACTCCTGCAGACATGCAGATGATCTGCAAGCTGGAAACTGTATCCGGCGGCTCCTTTAAGAATGAGGGATCTGGGACTGAGTGACGCGGCAATGAAATCCAGTTGATCCTTCGCTCGCTTTGCAGCGAAAAGTATTTGTGCCACCGCAAAGTAGCTGGCGCTGGAGATCCGTAGCGTTAGCGCTTTGTTCAGCGTTGCGCGTGAATGTGGGAAAAGAAAAGACTCGCCACCTTTTATCCTATTTTGGACATCTGTTACTCTTGTAAGTTGGGATAACTTTTCAGCCTAATAGAGTGGAGTGGCAGGAGAGCTGGGAACATGGACTGGGGCACTGAGCTTTGGGTAAGTTCGGAGGATAGGGTTTTATGGTTTATGTTTCATCCTTCTGTACCCAGAAATATATTATCCGATGCGGTGCGATCCAAATCCTCTCAATTGATTACACGGGCGTAAATAAATGTGATTTATGACTATTTACTTGCAACATGGAGGAGGATAAATGCATCAGAACACTATCTGGCAGATATTATGACCTAATTTTTTTAAGTTGTCACCATTTAATTCGATTAATTGCCACGTTTAATGTGAACATCTGCTTAAACTCAAAGTTGAGCAGAATCATAGCAACAACAACAGTATCACCGTTAATCAGTGTAGCCTATCAGTCTAAACTCAATGTTAAATACTGAATATTTTGATATCTATCTAGCTGTTTTAGCTAATTATTTTTTTATTTTAGGGGATAGTTGTTTGTTTAATAAGGCATAGGTGAGGTATAACCAACAACTTTTGACATTAACACCACTATTTTGTGTGTAGGGTTGTTTTTCTAAGTCTCATGCTGTTTTGGAAAGGTGTTTTGTCTTTGTTTACCTTCTCAGACAGGCTTAATAGTATTGCTAATGAGAAGTGCTAGCTGCTTGTTTAAGAATTTGTTACAAAGCTTGTTGTTTGGTTTCAGTGTTTTTTTGTAGATCATTTGGAGGAGTTTAATAAGCAGTCTCTGCTTATCAGTGGCGCCTGACAAAGAATAGCTCATGTATTGATGATCTTTATTTGGTGACACCAACCGGGTTTGCTTGAAGCATTGAATTTGTCCAAAATTGTCACATTTTTAGGGTCCACTAAAGCACTCAAAGCTCTTTGACAATGTAGAACTGGGTTAGAGAAACTGAGTCGCATGTTTCTGATTGCATCATCATCACCTGTATGTCATCCTGCCTGTTTAAGTTTCCCCATTTCCCTGACCACCATCCCATAACGTCCCATCTGCACAGAGGTTCCCACCTCTTTTGACTAAAGACAGATTTTACATGCCTGCAGTGTGTAAATGGAGCGTTGCGCTGAAGTGGGTGGGGATTGTTTGATCTCATTGCTGTTGTTCCCCCTAGGCCTCTGTCCGCTGTCCCCTTTCCATCTTCTACTGCACCAGCCTAATTAGTTTTGCCCTAATTTTATAAAAACACATCATCCAGCTCACATCACTGTTTATTTTGGTGTTCTGCTTCACTAGAAAGTTTCCCTTTTCCGTGCTTTTTGAGGGACGCCACTGCCAGCCTGGGAAATTACAGTAGTTTCAGCTTGGTAGTAAACAGAAGTGAAAGCTGGGGTTCGTGTGGACTTGTTTCTCAGGTGTAGACGCTTCAGGCATTCCTGGTGGGTGGGAAGTGCGTGCAGTGGTTCTCATGAGTCTTGCATGGTTTACCGTCACTCTAAGCAATGTCTAACCTAATTGGTTTTGGTCGGGTTAGTCATTAAGTGCCATTCCCATGGCTACACTATGACATCTGTCCACTCATTTTGCTGCTAATCCACTAGCTATTTTGGCAGCTCAAGATTTCCGTTTACCGATGAGAGAGTGGCTAATTTTTGTTGGTTTTAGTGTTTGTTTGAATTCTTTCTGAATGTCTTGAGAAATGCTGCACAGCAGGCTCCTTATTAAGTCATTAGAGCATGATGAAGGACAGTGACATTTCGCTGTGGACTCTCGTATTGGGGAGGTTGTAGACTGGTACTCTCTGCTCAGGCTGGGAGAATAGCTTTGCATTATGGGAAGGAGGAGTTAATGATGGTGGAAAAGTACAAGGGAGGGGTCAAGACTGGGCCGAATACAATGCTACAGATAAGAGGAACCCTGCTGTAAATTATGCCTCGGACTGTTTTTATAGCTTGAATGGAAGTTTTCAAAGGGGATCTCTGTTGGTTTTAAGATTGTGATGATAGCAGTCAGTGTGAAGTTTGATTGAAGCCACCGCTGATTCAAATCTTAAGAGAGTTGTTTTAGTGAATAAACTGCATTAAAGGTTTAGATCAACCACAAAACCATTCCAAACCCATTAGTTTTTTGCTCCTCTTTGAACAAAAATGAAGATATTTTTAAAGTTATTTTTCTCCATCAATCCAAAGCCTTTATATACTTTTTAGAAATTTTAAACGTTGATTATTTAGACTTTCTAACAGACAGACAAAATTGATAAATATTAAAAATATTCAAAGATTTCCCAAAGTTTTATGAATTTGGATCGATGAGAGCTAGTAAATGATGACAAAATTATAATTTTTGGATGAACTAACCCTTGAACATTTTATTTCTTCATGTGAATTTTAAGAACTGTCAAGAAATGCCTTGGTTATAAATAAATTATATAATCAATCACGTTAAAATATACATCACAGTTGTATATAATGTGCTGAATTTAATTGATGCTGATTTTTTTTTTTTTTTAAAGTTCAACACTATATTTACAGTAATGAGAATAACATAATTTTTTCACATTATGATAATGAGAATTTTGCTAAAACTGTAGTTGTAATGAAGAATAATGTCTCTATAAATAATAAAACTATTACTTCTGATTTGTGGGTATTAACATTTCTTTGTGACATTCCTTTTCTTACCGCGTTGGCATTCTGGTTTGTCAACACAAACATTTATGTACAAATTTGATGTACAAATATTTGCATACAAACAGAAGCTTATCTTGTGATTATCGTCGACATAAACAACTGCCTCTTGTGGCTTTGTTTTGAATGAAGTTGAAAAGCACTATTTTTGCGAGTGAGTGGGTTGTGAGGGGGTAGGTAATTCTTCTCTTGTTCTATATTAATGGTCTCCATTTTGAGGAGAGAGGAGGAGGAGGTGGAGTCAGGACATGGCCTGGCTTGTTAGGAATGTCATCGCAAAGGCAACTCCCTCCTTCCCACTTCAAAACACATATCTAGGTCCAGGCGGATGGAGGTAGCACTGAGGGGGTGGGGGGTGTTTCAAGATATCGGCTCTCAAAAGTGGTCAGGCCCGTACTTGAAATGTAACACACTACCCCACCAAATAAGGAACTGGGAAAAGGGAAAAACACAGCCAAACTGGACCATTTCAAATGTTTTTTTTTTCTTTGGGAAAATGCTGACAAATGTTTGTCAAATTAGTCCCTAGGTCTGTTTTTGTTTTGCTTCGGGTTCGGGCGTGCTGTAGGAAATAGCATGTGATATTCATATTTTTGTTGAGCACCACTGAAATACAGCAGGAAGGGGAGAAGACTTCCACTTCCTGTGTCCTGTCTGCTCAAACGCTTGTGGCAGGATGAGTTTAAAGCCCTGAGGAACCCCCTGCCTCCCACAGATAACTTCATAGGATCATAGGTTGCGAACAGGCAGGGAATCTCTGGGATGTTCTCTGTGTGGGCAGAGACAGGACAGCTCATTAATGGCCCTTTCACATAACTCGCATCAGCATTGCGGATGGCATGATGTTTATTAATGGGTGTAAATAATATGTGTACTATATAATGTGAAGATTATTTTCTCAATGTCATCATATGTAGTGTTGAAACACTTGATGATCACAGCAGTGCAGGGTTCCTATGGTCATGGAAAACCTGGAACCCGGATTTTCAACTTTTCGTCAAAACACATTTTGATAAAAAGTCATAAATTCTCAAGTGAATGTTTTTTTTTTTTTTTAGCTCTAAAATACTTAAACAGCTAGATTTTGTTTTTTACCCTTATATTTAAAAAAAATTGTTAAAAGTTTGGAACCAAAAAGTTTAGATTTTTTTTTTTTGTAGATGTTTTATAAGAAGTCTCTTATACTCACCAAGGCTGCATTTATTTGAGAAATGCAGTAAAAAAGTAATGTTATGAAGTAGGGCTGCACGATTAATCGAATGCGATTGTCATGCGCATTTTGTTAAAAAAGCCGGTTCTGTAATCAGCAAGAAATCATCATCACGTGCTTTCAGCACTGACAAGTTACGCAAAAAAATCGCAGACAATTTTATTGTGCGATTCTGAAATCGTTCGCGATAATAACAGCTGTTTGCATAGCTTCTCAGTGAACTACGGCTCTGTGAAGTAAATGCTGCTCCATCTGAAAGCATGTGAAAATACCACATTTAATAACATATTTTTACTCCAAACTCACTTCATAACGTCAGTCGAGTGTTTGAAATAAATCCTTCTGTGAGATGATGTGGCTTCTTACACCGAATAAGGCACGCAACATATTTCATAGTATTTAAGCAGTGATAAAGGCATTGCATTATAAATATACTTTATTTTAATGAAAATTATAATAAGAACTCAGATAAACCGTATATTGCCGTAGTCGTGTGTTTATTAGTTACGTTGAATCAATGAAAGCAGTTGAATCTTCTGTTTATTCAGCTTCAGCGATTTTCTGTTTTTTTTCTGCGAGGCGTATTTGGAGTTTCAGCGCGAGAGCGCCCTCTGGCCTTTGGATGGAGATTTACTGCTGATCACAGAACCGTGCTTCACTGAAAGATACGCATGACAATCGCAGCTTCTGTCGAATCGCGATCTCGATTCCATTTCGATTTATCGTGCAGCCCTATTATGAAGTATTACACAAAAAATGCTGGGTTGTTTCAAATATAGACTAACCCTGTAACCCTATAGACTAGAGGTCGACTGATATGGGTTTTTCACTGGCTGATGTCAATGCCGATATTTAGAAATCAGGGCAGCCGATGGCCGATATATGATGCCGATTTTTTTGTCTGATATGTTTGGCCGATTTTCTTTTTTTTTCCTATTCATATCATAAAAGTGAGTTTGAGCAAATGATTATTGCAGGGTACAAGATAGTAGTAGTAGTAGCCCAATTTAGAGTAATAACACATGGCTCAAAACTTAAGCACCTTCTCAAAACAGTTCTGAAGCATGCTTTTTGTTTATGTTTGCTGACAGACACCAGTGTTTCCCACAGACTGCAAATCAATTCTCTGCCAGCAGGAGGCGCTTTGGGAGCTGGAAGCTGGAGATTTTCCCCGGTAATGGCTGTAATCAAATAAGCCTACTTTATCAGGCATTACAGGAAAGACGAAAGACGAAATACATCGAAGCTTTTCTGAAGACAGTTGGTTCTTTTCAAAGATACATTCATATAAAAACACCCGCGCTGCATTTGGTGGCAGTCATATTGTGACAAGCCGCCATAAATAACTCAATGTATAGGAAACACTGGACACCGCTATAAGCTATAAGGCCATAGTGATAAAAATAAAAGATTTCACACATATTTCACAGCCTGCTGCTCATAACTGCTTAAGAGTGCACTGGCCACGAGCGATGACATCGTGGATGCTATTGTCGGACCAACACACACACTTCATGAGGAAAGTTAACGTGCACGTTATAATCAACCCAGAAGTTTCGTCTGAATTGAACTTGTTTCTAATTTCACATGCAAATGACTTGTTGCACTTATGAATATGATAACATTCCGGCATAAATTCTAGTAGGGTAAAACGTAATTCCATTTTTTTAAACGATCTGTTTTGCCCTGCCATTAGCTGAAGCTGTGTGTGAACAAGCCGAGGCTGCAGAGTGTGAGCTGTAGTGATGGGAAGTTCGGATCATTTTACCGACTCGGACCTTTGAGTCTCGTTCAGCAAAATTAACGAATCTT
>NW_015554139.1:279382-283855 GCF_001515605.1 Sinocyclocheilus anshuiensis
TGGACACTGCCAACATGTTTGCTGCATTAGTGCGTGCCTCTATTTGATCGTGTTAGTCATTGTTCGGTAGCTACATATTATTCGGCCTTTTCGCTTTTCGGTTGCCGAACATTCGGTGCATCCCTAGTAGTAGTAGTAGTAGTAGTAGTAGCTTAATTCATAGTAATAATACATGGCTCAAAACTTAAGCACCTTCTCAAAACAGTTCTGAAGCATGCTTTTTGTTTATGTTTGCTGACAGACACCAGTGTTTCCCACAGACTGCAAATCAATTCTCTGCCAGCAGGAGGCGCTTTGGGAGCTGGAGATATAGCGGTTTCCCCGGTAATGGCTGTAATCAAATAAGCCTACTTTATCAGGCATTACAGGAAAGACGAAATGAAAATTACATCGAAGCTTTTCTGAAGACAGTTGGTTCTTTTCAAAGATACATTCATATAAAAACACCCGCGCTGCATTTTAATTTTGAAACGCGAGCGCTCATTTTATTCAACGAAGTATAAGCCTTTTGGAAAATCTATTTGTGGCAGTCAGTTTTGATATTGTGACAAGCCGCCATAAATAACTCAATGTATAGGAAACACTGGACACCGCTATAAGTCAAATGGCCATAGTGATAAAAATAAAAGATTTCACACATATTTCACAGCCTGCTGCTCATAACTGCTTAAGAGTGCACTGGCCACGAGCGATGACATCGTGGATGCTATTGTCGGACCAACACACACACTTCATGAGGAAAGTTAACGTGCACGTTATAATCAGCCCAGAAGTTTCGTCTGAATTGAACGTGTTTCTACATTCACATGCAAATGACTTGTTGCACTTATGAATATGATAACTTTCCGGCATCTATTCTAGTAGGGTAAAACATAATTGCGCGTTCGAAACGGTCTGTTTTGCCCTGCCATTAGCTGAAGCTGTGTGTGAACAAGCCGCGGCTGCAGAGTGTCGTGTGAGCTGCTTCGTCTCCTGCAGCCTCCTCAGAGGGAGTTCCACAACAACGCTTAGCTGCCCGCCGGTGTGCCTGCCTATAAATCGGCCTAATTTGCAGCACAATCGGCCGATGCCAATTAATTAAAAAATGCCAAAAATCGGCTGATTAATCGGCCGGCCAATCAATCGGTCGACCTCTACTACAGACAAATATAGACTAACCCAGCTGTTGGGTTAAATGTTTTAATTACATTTTTAACCCAAAAGTTGGGTTAGTCCATATTTGACCCAAAGTTCTATTTTGGTATTTCATTCTATGGAAATCATTCTAATATGCTGTTTTGCTGCTCAAGAAACATTTCTTATTATCATCAATGTTGAAAATAGTTGTGCTGCTTAATATTTTTTTTGGAAACAATTTTGTGATACAGTACTATTCAAAAGTTTGGGGTAAGTACGTTTAAAAAAAAAGAAAAATAAATGAATAGTTTTATTTGCAATCACTGGAATAAATTACATTTCAAAATATAATAAAATAGAAAACCTTTATTTTAATTAGTAATAATATTTCATAATATTTTTACTGTATTTGAGGAAGATAAATGCAGTCTTGGTGAGCATATGGACTCAATAATTTCAAACCCAAAAGCTGACCTCATACGTAATTCCCCCGGAACTGCTTCCGTTTAAAACAGTGAGCGCAAGCTAGATTCAAGTGATTATTACGTTTTGAATATGGATATTTTTCTTACAAAAACGCATCGATTCGCTACAGGAGGCCTTTGTTCACCCCTCGCTGTGTGAGACGCTTTTTTTTGTGGAAGGGTGCTTTTTATTTCACGTCATTTGAACCGAAGCACTGCAACACCCGCTGAGTATAACGATAGAGCTTGAAAGATCAAAGACAATTTTTAATATAACTCCGACTGGATTCGTCTGAAAGAAGAAAGTCATATACACCTAGGATGACTTGAGGGTGAGTAATTTATGGGCTAATTTAAATTTTTGGGTGAACTAACCCTTTAACAACTTCATGATTACATGAATTTGGACAAGATCCCCTAAAGCGCAACCCTCAAAAACATTTCTCTCTAGTGTATAAGTACTGTATGAATGCACACTTATTGTTCATGAAATACTTTTTGGATGCTGAAAAGTCATGGTATGGTATATTTAACCTAAAGGCCCGTTCACACCAAGCACAATAACTACAAAGATAACGATAAAGATATAGTTCTAAAAATCGTTCTCAATATTAAAGAATAGCATAGTTCACACCACAACTATAACGATAACGATACAGAGGAACGATATCGTTGTGATCACTTTCAAAACGATTTTTTTCCAGCTGATGAACGATAAAACACTGACAGCCAATCAGAATCCATCCTGCTGTAACGAGCTCAAGAATTTAAAGCGGCAGACGCATGTGCGCTTAGAATAAACAGACGATATCGTTCGCTGGTGTGGACGCTAATATCGTTATCTTTATAGTTATCTTTATAGTTATCGTTCTTGGTGTGAACTGGGCTTTAAGCTATTTTAAACAGCATTTTACTAGTTCTATTTTAGAATTATTATGCATGCAGCATTTAATGGCTCATATTAAATTAGAGATTGCATGTAATATAAATTTGTACTTTTAAACATTAATTTCTGCAGGATCATTTGTAATAACTAGTGATGGCAAAGTAGATTAAAAAATGGCGAAAAACCTGAACTTGAAATCTTGAGGTTTCTTTAAAAATGAAGATAATGGAGATTTTATAAATCAACTACATTGAACCAAAAAGCTCAAAACTCTTGATTAATCTTTAGGCCTCTAACTGACCAAATATCTGTGGTTTGCCCATTTTCTGGTCCTTTCTGGTTCATATTAGCTGTTTTGCAGTGTTTCAACGTCTCATGAGTGTTTTAGTTCCCTTTTTTTAGCAGCCATTTATATATTTAGACCAACTTTTTTTTAAAGGGTCATGAAATACTGTACTAGATTTTCTGCAACATTAACAGATGCTGTTTTGCAAATCATAGAGAACATTCGTTAATCTAAAATTTTAGGGGGGGAAAAATCATTTTCAATTTTATTTTGCACAATTTTTATCTTCCAGATTTAAAATCTACAGTGTTTCAGCATCACAGGATGTGGCATAGTGAAGCATTATACATCGATGACATGCAGTGTGTCATAATTATTCATAAGACTGTGTTTCCTGTGATTCTGGGCTGATTCACCAGTTTTTAGGCTGACAGGTCATGATTTCAGAGGCTCATTATCCAGAGATTCTCGCTTTATTGCTTAGTGGTACATTTCTTATATTTTTCACACTCTTCAATTGTCAAGGGTTCCTCCAATTCATGTTTCTTACAAATATATTGCAAAATACTTTCAGTATTTGTAGTTTTAGAGTAGGGTATGGTGAAAATCAATACAGTGAAAGTGTTATACTTCCCCATTATAATTTCATACATTTTAATTATTGTGAAAGGAGCAACAGCTACCGAAGAATGAAGAGTGTAGTCAGTCCACCACAATCTAATGGATCTGGATCAGTGTCTGACAAATCAAAAAAAAAAAAAAGTTACATTTGTCACATTTATTTGAGGGCTTAGTCTTGATTTTGTATTGCAGGACCAATATGACATCATTGATAAACACACACAATCTGGGCTGGACCTGGTGGAGAAATATGTGAAGTTTGTAAAGGAGCGAACAGAGATCGAACAGAATTACGCCAAGCAGCTAAGGTAAGAAATTTTAATATGTAGGCTATCCAGTTCAAATAGCTGTGTGTTAGCGTGTACATGAGTATGCATGCTGTTGTGTGTTTTTTCCAGAGCTGTGTCTGATTGTGAAATATTCATGTCTTAAGACTTATTTGGGGCAGAACTGAACTTGTTGGCACCTCTGAGCTGTAGCGTTGGCCTCGGCCCAGAGGATAAGCATATCCACGCCTGTACCCCTTCTCATTCATGACTAGGCCTTGACACTTGCTTGATCTCTGCCAGACTATTCGGAGTTCCACCCGCTACCTCTTTCTGTCCTCCCTCCCGCTGTAAGAGAAGAGAGGAAGTGGGAGCAGACGAGCATATGACTGAGGGGATGTAGATGGATAGAGTGAAAGTGTGGAAAGCAGCTTAGCATTGGCGTCTGCCTCTACTTCTCATGTGCAGAAGGAGGAAAGAAATGCAGCCTGGTTTTGAGAACAGTGGCCTTCCTTTTTTGACACGTTTCATTACTTTTGTTTTGAAGTCCAGCTCTTTCGTTTACGCCATTGTAATTGGTCAATGGAAATGGAAACAAGCCTTACATGTTCCATGTAAGTCTGAGCTTCTGTCTTCGCTGACTGTGACAAATGGCAGGACATTTTGCATTTTGTCAATCACTTGGTTTATGGGTCAATGACAATAAAGATTTGCAATTTGAATTTATGTTGACTTGGTTTTGGAATAACAATATTTAACTTTTCAATAAAAGTTTACATTTGAAGGGAAAGTAAACCAACAAATGAAAATTCCATCATGATTTACTACTATATA
>NW_015554139.1:284270-296410 GCF_001515605.1 Sinocyclocheilus anshuiensis
TGAAGATATTTTGAAGGATGTTGGTTACCAGACAGTTTTGGTTTCTGTTGACTTCCATTGTATGGACAAAAAATACAATGGAAGTCAATAGGAACCAAAACTTTTTGGTTACCCACATTCTTCAAAACATCTTTCTTTTGTGGAACACAAAAGTCAGTCATACAGGTTTGAAATGACATGAGGGTGAGTAACTGATGACATGTGGGTCAATGATTTCCTTTTTGGGTGAACTATCCCTTTAAGGACTCCAAAAATGTCATGTCGTATATAACAGTTAAGTAAAAATATTAATATATTTTCTTACACATTGAATAAAAACTATATTTCCAAATATATGAAAATATAAAAATCATTTTTGCGTGTCACACCACATAACTTGCCTTGCCTTTTCACCCAAAACACACAAAAAATAAATTCTAATATTTTTTTGGACATGAGAGTCTGCAGGGGTGCTCTGTATTATATAATTTTTTATATTTTTTTTTTCTGCATTTTGGTTGCCTCACTTACCGTTCCGCATGTTTTTTTCCCCCAAATATTAATAAGCATTTTTTTTTTCTAGGAAACAATAATAAAAAGATTTTGCCAAACTACTTGATAAGCTTTTTTTTTTCTTTTGTTCATTATGACATCAGGACACCAAAATATCATATAAGAGTTGTTTGTAAGTCAATGTATGTATGAATGCCATTTCTAATGTATTAAAAAAAAAATGTAATAGGGCCAGACAAAGAAATAGTGTCTTGTCATTGATATATTCCTGCAATATTTCTGTATTGTTGTGCTTGCCCACAGTGAACTTTCATTCGTCCAAAATCTTGCTTCAGGATGACTGTAAAATAAATATAAACATTCTCTGATTGTGATCATGCCACGTCACGCAGTGTTTTCACATTCAGTGTAGAGAGAAAAATTGTTTGACACTGGAAACTCCCTTTGTGCCTGATTAGTGAAATGGGAAGAAAATTAAAGAAAATTTCCGTGTGACATACCCCAAATACCCTGATGTCTGTGTTTTGGAAAGAACAAATGCTCTGCACTAGGGCTGTCACGATTATGAAATTTGGCTGACGATTAATTGTCTAAAAAATAGTCACGGTTATTGCGATTAATTGTCTGTTTTAGGGCTTTGTCGATTATGCCGATTATCACGATTAATTTTCTGTTTTTATGGCTTTCATTATATAATTGATTAATTTAAGGGTTCAGTAAATAATTATGATGTTATCTTTTAATCTTTTTGAGTTATTATTTTGCAGTGTAAGATTGCATAGAGTATTCCAAATTCTAAGAATTGGCCAATACCGATCCAACACCAGCACTGTTTTCTTTCTACACCACTACAGAATATCAATACTGTGTTTGTGGAACTAATGGTCACTCTTTTAAACCCTTTGTTAAACACAATCCACTAAATACTCAAAAGGCTTCTAATAATCTTTCTGTTTATGATCATTCCTTCCTTCCTTAAAGTATTATAATGGGAATATATCATCTTGGAGAGAGAGTTTTATGCTGACTGTTATAACTGAACGTGACGTGCTGTTTGAATGATGAGCGGAGAATGACTGACAGCTGCAGCAGAAGGAAGATGAGTTTCTGTAAACTGAAATTCTGTCCCTCACATTAAGATATGGAATGGCTTCAGATGATATAGCAGGGCTCCAGACTGCGACCATTTTTTCTGCCTGTGCGACAAAATTTTGTGTGCGTTGGTCACCGCTTTGGTCAACTCATAAGCGCTGCAAGAGAAGGTGAACATGCTGGTATTCTTGTGTGGGAAAAAACATGCAAGCACTGTCACGTTAGCTTTACTTTTCTTATTGTTTTCATTTGTAAAAAGCTTGTTATATTTGCTGTTTACTTCACATTAAGCTATGGAGGCTCTCTTTTATTTATTTATTTATTTGATTCCTCAGTGTTTGCTAAACGTTCTGTAATTTATTAGTCGGTATATAATACAGCAAACTCCCATTCACACAATTTAAATCGCAAATAATACTACTGATGATAAAGCATTTTGGTTGAATGTTAACCACTTTCGTTTCCATATAACTATAAACTATGGTAAAAGTTCATCGGCATGCATTGAATAATCCCATGTTGTAGCGCAAAAAAAAAAAAAAAATTGCGCCCAAATCATGCGCTCGTGCCACAATTAGACGGTTATTTAATTATCGCGACAGGCCTACTTTGCACACAATGTCACATGTAAATGCTTCACAACCACCTGCTCTAGCAGGACTACTGCAGCGTGGCATATTATGCAACCGTTTGCTATTTGAAACTGAACGCTTGCAAATGACATTATTATGATGTAGTTGATCCATCAGGCACTGTCTTTTTTCTGTTTCCTAGGAATTTATCTAAGAAATACAGCCCTAAACGAGGGAGCAAAGAAGAGCAGGAATGCAGGTAATTTTGCATGCTTCCAAAGCTGCATGATTGACTTATTTTTCCTCACAATTGTGATGACAAGTGAACTGTCTAACATTAACAATGGGATATCAGAGAAGAAAGCTGACAAATCCCCAGTCACTGTAATCAGATCACTGTGGTACGCTGAGCTATGTCTGATGTTGCTACGGTGACTGAGCAGCAGTACCTATGGGGCTGTTGCCGACTCCAAACAAAAGCACATGAACTCAACAAACAAACGCATACACCTGTAAATGACTTTACGTATGCTCCCTCTGGAAATCAAAACTAATGAAGTCACTCATGGAAAACAGGTACTATTTAAATCAGCCATGATGAAACTACATTTGCAACACATTGAACCACTGTAATGTGGTGTATTTCAAAGTGAAACTAAAAATATTTTTTATTCATCAGGGTTTTATTGGATTGTGAAAGCGAGCTATGATGTTATTGGTTGTTATTGTCATAAAAATCATATTTTATATACTGTATATTTTGTATGTTAAAGTTTTATATATTTATATTTTGTAATATTTTTTTGTAATATTTAATATTTATATTAGAAATATAAAAATATTTTTGTAAACTTTTGAAAGCGCCTCCTGCTGGCAGAGAATGAATTTGCATTTTCAATAAGCCTGTCTGCTGTTTTTGTTCAGATCAATGTGCAAATCAACCCATGTTTTTATGCAGTAAACTCGCAAAGCTGTAAATGTGAACTGGTGGATCGACAAGAAGATAATGCATTATGAAGATCGAAACAATTAAAGGGATCATGTGATGCTGCTAAAAAGAACATTATTTTGTGTATTTGGTGTAATGAAATGTGTTTATGCGGTTTAAAGTGTCGTGTCCATTTTTGGAAGGCCAAACAAAGTAGTTTTGCTTTCACAACGAAAAAGCGTCACACACCGCGGCCTTGAGTGAGCGGAGGCTGGAGGCCTAGAATGAGCGGCGGCCTAGAGTATGCGGAGGCTGGCTTGAGTGAGCAGAGGCAGGCGGGCTTGAGAGCGGTGCGGCCGGCGGATTCGACGAAGGAGCGTCTGGCGGGCTTGCGGCAGCCACATGTGACGACCCTGGGCTGGACTCCGCTTCGTCCACGGTGAAAGCCGATCCGGCGATCGACAGCGCAAAGTTGTTGTATTCCCTCAGCGACCAGCACGGATCAGCTCCAGGCATGACGAAGCGGATATCGTCCACTTTTGGAAGGCCAACCAAAGTAGTTTCGCTTTCACAACGAAACACACAGCGCCTTCACGACATGGCGGCGGCGGCAACAACAATACTACAGCGAGAATAAAAGTTACGCATTCTTTCTTTGCGTGAACATTTGGGCAGCATTATGCAAATCTTCCCACATCGTGACGTAGACATGTGGGGGGCGTGTTAGAACGAACCGTTTTAGGTAGGCGTGGTTGACTCTTAACTTTTATAAAGAATATCTCTTTGGATTTGGGACTTTAGTCTTTGCAACTTTACAGATCTTCTTTATGCACCAAGAGCTTGTAACACTCCAAAGAGAAAGGAAAAATTGAAATCGCATCATATGACCCCTTTAAGACAGTAAAATATATTTATATGATATTGAATTAATATAATTAATTGATTGATAATAATTGTTTTAAATGAATATAATAATAATAATTTATCATTTTGACCCATCCGTTTTTTTTTAAATGTTTTAAAGGTTGAAATGCGCAGTTTATCATTTTATAAAACTTGTCGTTTTTGTGAAAACCTGTATCTGAACTGTAAATCATACTTTTTACAGTCTTTTTGCAGTTTAATATGTTACCATAGACATTGCCCTACCCTGCTCATATGGTATTAATTTTATTTGTGCGGGTCTTAAAGTCTTAAATTTGAGCTTAAAAACCTGCAGATACCCTGTTTTTTTAAATACTTTATATACACTTTCACCTTGTTATTCCACAAAATATAACAAGGTAAAAGTGTATATAAAATGTATAAGGTCATAAAAACTGCATATATAATAATTTGTACAAGAATAATGAAATGATTTTAGGCCAGGAAAAGTTGGTAAAATCCTAAAATCATGGTGGTGAATATTTATTTATTTATTTTATTTTTTATTTTTTATGGTTACACTTTGATACATACATCTGATTCATTGAGTAAAACTTGCATGCAACCCATAGTGAAGTTTGTTTTGGTCAAACCAGTTCCCAAATTGCTCTGAAATTAATGATTCATAAGTTAAGTGGTTCAAATGAGCATGATTTTTCAAATTGCAGTAATCACAAATGACTGAATAGGTCACGTTTACTACCAATGCACATTGTATCTCATTCGTATCACTTTTCTTTAGGTTCTCCAATCACCAGGCCTTTCTGGACATCCTGAATGAGGTGAACGACTATGCGGGCCAGAGGGAGCTGATCGCTGAGAACATGATGATCAATATCTGCATCGAGCTCACAAAGTACCTGCAAGAGCTCAAACAGGAGCGCAAGATGGTGAGAGAATGAGAGAGGCAGACGGAGAAACTGGGCCAGGCTTAAAATAAAGTATGCTGTGGGACAGAGGGCCTGGAAGGACACAGAGAGGGGGATTGTGGGCATGAGGCAGAGAAGAACATGTCACACTGCTTGTTTGAGAAGAAACATTCGAGTCTATTGGGGTGGAAGTCTCAGTTTGATTTGTGCAACACTGTCAGAGGAATGTGTTGGTGATCTTCATAAAGAACAGTAGATGCTCACCATATAACCTCAGCTGTCTCCTCTTGTTTGTCACTCGTAATTTATGGGACACTGTTTTATTGTTAGTGCTTCCTAAGGCAAACATCGCTATTACCATTGCTCATACTTAGAGTTAGGGATTTGAACAAATGGCTAACCCTAAGTATTAAACTCCACCCAACATGTTTCTGCTGCAGACATGATTTTATGACATTAGATTTATGAGGTAAATATGCTTTGTTTGAGAGAGTGGTGCCATTTCTTTTGTAAGCATCATATTTTTGCCTGGCAGATGACAAAATGGGTGAAAAAAATCACATAGATATACATAGAAGGAACGACCTGAGTATCTAGAGCTAAGGATGTCAGAGACTTTTAGGTGGGCCAGTAAACAAACACCCTAGCAACTATTTGTACAGGTGCATCTCAATAAATTAGAATGTCATGGAAAAGTTCATTTATTTCAGTAATTCAACTCAAATTGTGAAACTCGTGTATTAAATAAATTCAATGCACACAGACTGAAGTAGTTTAAGTCTTTGGTTCTTTTAATTGTGATGATTTTGGCTCACATTTAACAAAAACCACGACATTCTAATTTATTGAGATGCACCTGTATATGACCAAGCGACCTCCCTTGCATCTAACTGGAGCTTCATACTAGCAATAATGAAAATCCATTCAAAACACCTTAGCAACCATATGGCAAGACCCTGGAAAACCACTCTGTAAAGTCGCGATGAAATGCAATGTAGAGACCAGAGCTTTTCTGCTGTATTGTGATATACATTCGAGTAGAATGGATTTTCGAAAAAGAAGAAAGCAGGGCAGGGACTTGTTTCTGTCCATTGGTTGTTGATTGTATGGAGGCAGTTCTGAATGTGAGCTTACAGTTAATCGTAAAAAAGGGGCGGGTTTAAGCAGACAAAAAGATTAGGCATTTTGAGTGATTTTAATTAAAAATCACAAAGACACACAAAAAAATAAACCTATGCATGGATGAATCGTTCATAATAAGATCTATAACATGCATTCAGAAAATACATTTAAAAAAGTGAATTTCCATTTCATGCAGACTTTAAACTCATGAATCATAGACTTCATGTTGAAGCGAGCAGCACTCATATTTTTCTTCAGAAAATGTAAAAATCTGGATGTCTATTTAATGTTAGAAAGCCCAAAGCACACTGACCATGATTCCACTCTCTCTTTTTCTCTATAACGTGCAGCATCTGTCAGAAGCCAAGAAAGCACAACAGTATCTGGAGGGCACCTACAAGCAGCTTGACAATGTAAGTTTCTCTCTGTGACAGGTTGTGAAGGAGACTGTTGTGGGTGGTGTGTCCCACTGTGTCTTTGAGCGTGTCGTTGAACAGCCAGATCAGAATGCCCTTGATGAGATTACATCTCTGTCAGAGGCTTGCGTTACGTCTCTTTGTGGCGTAAGCGCTGACTGTGTGGAGTGTGCTCTTTTGTATGTATTGTTTCTGCTCAGTGTGGGGTTGTATCGGGGGATTGAAAGGGATTGTTTGCTGATCGTTTCTGTGGCCATTGTGTTTGGTCAGGTGAGGGTCAGGAGTGTAAACAGACACACATTCAAATACTCTTGAAGCAGCTGAAATTTACCAATTGGTTTACAATAAGCAGATATTTCAGACAACTTTAAAGATAACATATTCACAATTTGTCATATTTATTTATAAATGTCCATAGTTAAAAAAAAATGTTTTTCGTGTTTTATCCAGATTTTATAGTCTCTTTTCCACTAACCGGTAACCGGTCAAACAATGGTGGGGAAATAGTGTTATCCAATAATATTGTATATTAAAATGTTTCACTCCTACTGCATTGTTTTCAAGTGAAATATTCCGCTCTATTTCACAGAAATATGGCACATAACAACAGAATTTAAATGTGTTGCGATATATGCATTCGAAAGTATGGTCTCTCTACCACCAATACAGACCAACATTTTTGATAAAACCTTTCTTCACTTTAGCAGCTTTTTAGATGTTCTTTTTAATCAAATTCTCTCTAGAATCTGAAGCTTTCTGCCCTCTACAGACGCAGCTGCATCTGAAATCAGTCTCTTGTTTACACAATTACTCTTTTCTATTTGTTGAATGGCACATAGTGCACTATATAGGGACATGAGGAGCGAGCTTGAATTCAGTGGTGCAAAAAGCCTTTGTTTTGTCTGTCATAGCCAGTAGTGATATGTCTGTGGAAGAAATAACATGAAATAGGTTTGGAACAACATGAAAGGAAATGATGACACAATCTTAATTTGGGTGTAAAATAATAGCATTGTGTATGTAAACGCTTTGATTCATGTGGTGGATGTTATTTTCGTGGTAGAGTAAAAAGCGATTTGAGAGGGAGTGGAGAGAAGCAGAGAAGGCTGCTCAATATGCAGAGAAAACAGATCAGGACCTCAATGCCACCAAAGCTGACGTGGAGAAGGTATTTATGTCCCCCAAAAGGTTTCACAGGTCTTGCCACACCCTTGCATGCACATCCCTCCATCCTACCATCACATTTCCATCATATCCAAATGCGTTATTGTTGTTTCCTTGTTCCTCTTTATGTACCGGTATCTGATCACTTTATCTTTACTTCTGCGTGTAAATGTAGGCCAAACAGCAGGCTCATATGCGAACGCACATAGCAGAGGAGTGTAAAAACGACTACGCTTCACAACTTCAAAAGTACAACAAAGAACAGAATCAGTTCTACTTCACGGACATGCCTCTTAGTTTCAATGTAAGAAGCACATGCCTCAGTTCTAACATGTTGAGACACATCTGTTCCTCTCAGCTTACTGAAGGAATGATCCCAGGCAGTCTTGCGGAGTGCATACTGATATGTATGTTTGGTCACTGCAGAGGCTGCAGGACATGGATGAACGACGTATCAAAAAGTTGGCGCAGGGTTACGTCCTGTTTGCAGACACGGAGCGTCACGTCATGCCCATCATCGGGAAGTGTCTGGAGGGCATAGCCAGAGCTGGCACGAATGTCAACGAGAGGAATGTGAGTTCTCAGTTGTGTTTTTAAGAAAAGCTCTTTCGTTTCCTGCTCTCAATAAATCACGGGTGTCCAATGCTTCTCTGGGAGGGCCACTATCCTGCGGAGTTCAACTCCAATCCTAATGAAACAAACCTGAACCAGCTAATAAACTTCCAGGCAAATGTGATCAGGCAGGTTGGAGCTAATCTCAGCAGGACATTGGCCCTCTGGTAGAAGGATTAGACACCCTTGAATTAAGGCAGCCACTTTGAGAGAGCAGACAACCCTCTGCATGCCAACACATGGAGTAGCTAACACTTCTCTGTGTTATTCAGGACTCTGTGGTTCTTATAGAGCAACACAAGTCTGGCTTCGAGAGACCAGGAGATCTGGAGTTCGAGGATTACAGTCAGGGCATAAACCGGGCCTCCTCGGACAGCAGCCTGGGCACTCCTAAAGGTCCTCTAGAGCTGCTGGGCAAGAACAAGAATAAAACATTCCGGTTGTTCAATAAGAAGAGCAAGGTAGGCTTCACTACTCTCTGAAGGCAGAGTTCCTTCTGATGAAATTGATTTGTTTTGTGTGGAGATGGAAAGTTCTCTTTTACCCTGCTGGAAAAGCCCTGCCAAAGCTTAGTTTACTCAACTCAACCAGATCCCATCAGCTTGTCCGTGCTGATCAACCATCTAAATCAGGTCTGTTCAATTCTGCTCCTGGAGGGCTCCGTCCTGCAGAGTTTAGCTCCAACACACTTGCCTGGTAGTTTCTAGTGTTACTGAAGAGCTTGATTGGCTGGATCAAGTGTGTTTTATTGGGGCTGGTGCTAAACTCTGCTGGAAGGTGGCCCCCCTGGAGCAGGATTAAACACCCCTGATCTAAATGAGCCATGACCATTATTTTACCAGCTAGAACCAATTTGGAACCCAGCCATCAGAATCTGCATCTGCAGGTTTTCTACAGTACCTATTCCTGAAGAGTTGTCCAATCTTGCTCCTGTAGAACCACCATCCCAAGTTTAGCTCCAAACACACTTGTCTGGAAGATTCTAGTAACCTTGAATAATTGGTTCAAGTTTAATAAAGCTAATGTCTACAGGAAGGTGGCCTTTCAGGATCAGGATTGGACACTTCTGCGCAATAAGATGAGAGAGGAGAGTCACAGTCTGAAAGGTAACAGACTGGTTTGAGATGATTTGAAGGCAAGTCATTGTTTGATTTGTGGTCAAGTCTTTGAGAGGTCTGACTAGAAAAGGTATTAGATCCAAAGCTGTGGTTTCTTGCACCCTTTGTCTCCCTGCCACAGTTGAAAGATGCATGATGGTTCAATCTACCTTCACCCTTCCTCACCCCTTACTCTCAGTCTTTCTGATGTACCCAAAACAGATCCTTAAGGTTTTCCAGTATGCACCCTTTGCATGGCTATTTAGCTGTGAGTGGGGATGGAAAAGCCCCCAGCTCTGTTGTTTAGCTCAGCGTGTGACCCAGTGCTCATTCTGCTGCGTCTGTGCTTTTCTTTGGGACACTTCTCCCTCTGCCATGGGCCTTAACACACATACACTACTGCTATTATATGCTGTATAATATATCCTTCAGTCTCATCACAATGACACCTTTGTGCACTCTGTGTCATCAGGATAGATGCTTGGTTGCATCTGGTTAAGTTGTTAAGGAGAAAAATCATCTTAAAATGAGGGTTGGAGGCAAAGCATTACTAAAACATTCTCTTCTCTTCAGTCATGTGATGATTCAGAGCTGTGCGTAGGATTCAATGGATCTCTCTTTGTCCCAGAGGCCTATATAGGTCTAAAGTGTTTTCTAAGAACACTTCATCTTCATATTAATAACATAATTTCCTGCTCCTACAATAATGTAGTTTCCTGCTTCTTCAACACATTAGGCTTTTTCACATGACCCTCAGCGCTTGCCAGCTTAAATGTCCAGTCTTCTCCTAATCAGTCCTAATCATTGTGCAGATCCATTATTTTCCTTGCAAGTTGGTAAATATGGAATTGTTTTTTTTTTATTTTTTAACCAAAGTTGCACTGCAAATCTGCTTCCTTCTTCCTCTATCCTTAGTAGTTAAAATCAAACATCTTCCTTCATTCCTTGTTGCTTCACTTTTTGCTCGCTTGTGCATGTTTTCTTTCTGGCTGAGACAGTCATTATGTTGAGAAGCTAAAACCAATTTGTGGGGAAATACTTATTTAGCGCCAAGCCTTCATTCGTTTACCCATAAATATTTGGTGGATTGTTTGACACAATTTTAGATTTAAAGCTGAAACCTATTTGCTCTGTTCCACTTAGTAAGCTGCCCACCTAGAAATTATAATTTTTTTGTGTCAGGCACTCCCAGTGTAAAAGTTAATCCAAACAGTAGGGAAAAAATTATGCTGCCATGTAAGATGTCTAATTTTGGACATGATTGAAAGCAGCATCACATTTATCCTACACCAATAATCAATAATATATATATATATTTAAAAATAGATAATTCCATCTAATTAATGCATGATTTTATCCGGTATTACTGTAGTGTGTTTTTGTGTAAGGATAGGAAGTTGTTAGCTTAGCCACAAGCTAATGCCAGACTCTTTGAATCAATCTGTGAGCATTAGTTACTTATATTCTTCAAATACTCTTTTGTGCTTATTAGCTAAGTTACTTTTGAAATCAACTGTGAACTGTTGGCTCAACTGTGAGGTTGCCTTTGTAGACAGCTCACTTGGTTCTGGAACAGAGGTAGTATGCATAGCAAATTCACTGAAATATTAGGATTCCTTTCATGTTCAGGCCTTTTTGTTGCTATGTAGTTCAACAGAAGCCTCTGAATGTAGATTGGGCAAAAAGTGGCTCCACTTATTAGATCCATAATGGGGTGGGAAAAAACGTAATAGTAATTAGCTTTTTTTGAGATTGTTTACATTTGAAGATTCTTACTCTGCAAACAGTACAAATTCTCCTGAGAAGTTCCTACTTATAAGTTTTACTATCATGAATTCAGTGTGATGTGCATTCAAGTGACTTTGGTTGGAATTAAACAGATATTTTGGTGTAATGTCTGTGTATTTTTTCTGACAAAGACAGGAACCTTTTTAGCACTAGACAACAAAATGAAGATCAGTGGATTCACAATAGGCGTGTAGTTTATGCCATAATTTTTGTGCTGCCATGAGACTGCTAGGAATTTTTTTGGGTAGTTTGGGGAATGATGGGTAGTCCATGACACAATCCTGGCACTTTAATTTTTTTGGAAAGCTTTATAGCTGGTTTTCATCAACAGTACACAAAGTTTGTACAAACTTATTTATGACGAATAACAATTAGCTTCACCATGGTAAAGTAATTGATATGACCACAACTTGAAAAGTTTTTGTGGTGCCGTTCATGTACGTTAATCTTATCTTCACGATCATTCCAACATCACTTGAAAGCCACAAGATCCATTGAACAAGGCCAAGAATTAATTGCTTTCTGATGGAGCCATTGTTTGCTGCATTATCTGGCTGATTGCATTGCTGGTTGTTGGGGCTTGTGGATTTGGGGTTGTTCTGGGTTTGGGTATTCTCTGTCTTGCTTCTCTTGGCTCTTGCTGAGGTTGGTCCAGTGTTGTCCTCGTTGCAGTTTTGATGTTGCTTTGAGGTGTTTGATGGTGTCTCTTTCTTTTCCCTTGTCATTTGTGTTTTGTTTGTTTTTACCCTTCCCTATCCTTCCCACCATCCCTGTCCTGCTGTCCTGTCCCTGTGTTCCTCTTGGTTTGTGCCTGGTGTCTGTCCTAGCTCCCCTCGTCTTCACTCAGTCCTTTCTCCACAACCCCCACCCCCTCGCCCGCTAACGGACCACCCTCCCCTAAGTTTGGCCGGGACCCCCTGTCGTACTGTTTGATGGAAATCAATAAGACAGTCAAACCTCGAATCTCTTCCTTCCGGACCCTCAAGAGAACGGTGAGTGTGATAGGTCAGGGATCAAGCAAACTGACTAAACCTGTGCGCTGCTGTCTCTTTAAGGCGTTCAGC
>NW_015554139.1:296736-312626 GCF_001515605.1 Sinocyclocheilus anshuiensis
TAATGGGGTGGGAAAAAACGTAATAGTAATTAGCTTTTTTTGAGATTGTTTACATTTGAAGATTCTTACTCTGCAAACAGTACAAATTCTCCTGAGAAGTTCCTACTTATAAGTTTTACTATCATGAATTCAGTGTGATGTGCATTCAAGTGACTTTGGTTGGAATTAAACAGATATTTTGGTGTAATGTCTGTGTATTTTTTCTGACAAAGACAGGAACCTTTTTAGCACTAGACAACAAAATGAAGATCAGTGGATTCACAATAGGCGTGTAGTTTATGCCATAATTTTTGTGCTGCCATGAGACTGCTAGGAATTTTTTTGGGTAGTTTGGGGAATGATGGGTAGTCCATGACACAATCCTGGCACTTTAATTTTTTTGGAAAGCTTTATAGCTGGTTTTCATCAACAGTACACAAAGTTTGTACAAACTTATTTATGACGAATAACAATTAGCTTCACCATGGTAAAGTAATTGATATGACCACAACTTGAAAAGTTTTTGTGGTGCCGTTCATGTACGTTAATCTTATCTTCACGATCATTCCAACATCACTTGAAAGCCACAAGATCCATTGAACAAGGCCAAGAATTAATTGCTTTCTGATGGAGCCATTGTTTGCTGCATTATCTGGCTGATTGCATTGCTGGTTGTTGGGGCTTGTGGATTTGGGGTTGTTCTGGGTTTGGGTATTCTCTGTCTTGCTTCTCTTGGCTCTTGCTGAGGTTGGTCCAGTGTTGTCCTCGTTGCAGTTTTGATGTTGCTTTGAGGTGTTTGATGGTGTCTCTTTCTTTTCCCTTGTCATTTGTGTTTTGTTTGTTTTTACCCTTCCCTATCCTTCCCACCATCCCTGTCCTGCTGTCCTGTCCCTGTGTTCCTCTTGGTTTGTGCCTGGTGTCTGTCCTAGCTCCCCTCGTCTTCACTCAGTCCTTTCTCCACAACCCCCACCCCCTCGCCCGCTAACGGACCACCCTCCCCTAAGTTTGGCCGGGACCCCCTGTCGTACTGTTTGATGGAAATCAATAAGACAGTCAAACCTCGAATCTCTTCCTTCCGGACCCTCAAGAGAACGGTGAGTGTGATAGGTCAGGGATCAAGCCAACTGACTAAACCTGTGCGCTGCTGTTTTTGGCACGTCTCTTTAAGGTGTTCAGCAGCACTGATCTGGGTCTGAGTAGTGGTCACATGCAACTGAATGGTCACAATGAAGTAGAAATCACGGCTCTTTTACTACTAATCTTCAGTCACAACAACACCAGCTCTTCACCTATTCCTGCCACACTCTCTAATACAACATTTAAGGCGTCACAACTTGCCAACTCACCTACCGAATGCTGTTGCTGAAATCTCACCCTCTTCTGTCAGTGAGTCTGTCATGCTCGGCAATTGAGAATGGAAGTTCGATGACCAACTACATGACTGCATCTGACATTTCTCTCTTATTCCCATGCAATTCAACATCCCATATTGGCAGCAAATCAACATAAAGCTTGCTGAAATAAGAAAAGGAGCACCATGCAAATGTAACAAGTTGTCAGATTGAATTAGGATGCAGTTCATGCAGTAACATTGTCCTTTGAGTGAGTGAGATGTGTGTTTGTCCCTCTGGGGCATGTAGTATACTCGTGTGCCGGCAGCGCTTGTCAGCTTCTGTGAAAACATGACTTACTTTCAATAAAAATAGACTGTTCTGCCTCTGCATTCTTATTTTATTAGTCATGTAAGTTTAGGGCGAACCCCAGAAAAATGCATGTTTACACAATCACCGTTGACAGTCAGCATTTGGGCTGTTTGGGTGAGATTTGAGGAGGACAATAGTAAGTCAGTTGTTCAATGAATCATTTTGGTGAATCAGAGCTCAATGGTCACTGACACATGGGTCCTGCAGACTAACTAGGGCTGTGCCAATATAATCATGTATCATGATTCTTCTTCCCATGATATTCCATTGATACCTCAGGTTCCTACAGTTAAATTGATGAAGAAGCAGGTCACCCAAAAAGCTTAAATTCTGAAACTAGTGTTTGTAACTGCGGTCAGAGCTGCTTTTGTGAGATGTGGTACTGGACAAAAGTGATGTGACCTGCATGAGAGACACTAAGAAATCGGTTAGTGTGATGCCAGCTTATCAGTTTGTTTATATCTCTTTTCCTCAGTTTACTCCAGAGAAGCTCACGGTAATCATTTTAAAGTGGTGTGGGCATGCTGTGTACATGTATATTTCACTCCCTCTGTTTTAATCGGATAATTTTCTGCTTGTGAGGATTTCACATATGACCACCTTCTACACTGAAATGACAGTTTTTCTGTCATTCACTATTGTAGAGGTGGCCATTTTCAACGCAAGGCACAGCAGCCTCTGGGTTAATTTACAGTACTATCCATCATGACTCTTAAACAGTGACAGGCCATTCCAGGCTGAGACACTGCAACACAAAGAATATATGCACTGATGCTGAAGCCAGGCTGTTATGGTGTACTGTATTAGACTAGTTTTAAAGTTGCATTGGTAAATCTATGCACATGGTTTAAATAAATTAATTGTGGGTTACTCAAAGGAATATTCCAGGTTAAATGCAACTTTAACTCTGTTGGCCTCATTTGTATCTCGGGTTTGTAAAAACAACAGAAAACAGCAATACACTTATGGTGGATATCTATGGGGTAAGTCTACAGCACTATAAATGCTAAAAATATGAAACTATCTTTTTTTGATAGTATAGCCATTACATTTTAACATTGTTAGCATGTGTTAGCATTAGGCTAGTGTTGATACCAACCCTGGCTGCTCAAAGTAATATTCAACCTTATAATCTAAAGCCAGTAAACACACAAAAGTTCAAAGTATAATTCAGTTTTGAAGCAAACGCTTAGCGTATATGCACAGGCAACTGCACTGCCTTTCTAAGTATACTTGACACATGCACACTAGTAAGTTTAATCGTTGTCCAGTGTCTGCGCTATTTACCAGTCTTTGTTTAACTAGAGCTTCAGGTATCTCTTAAGGCCCTCACACCACAAGCATCTGTCAACGTCTCGTCTGTTTCTTTTTCAGCCATGAAACAATGGGCTGGTGTTGCTACTTTCTGAACAAACTAATTAACGCAGAAAAATTCATGTGCATGGTTGGAAGTATCTAGCTGTGCGAGTTGAGTACTATGCTGATTAAAAACTTGAGTGTACTTTGGTTTTTAGGCCCAAAATCTCTATTGCGCTTGTATTTTCACATATGCTAGCAAATGTATACTGTGATTTCAGTTGTACACATATGCCAAGCACTTGGATCAAAACTAAAGTAGCTATACTTAGGGCTTTACCTTCACTATTTCTATGCAATGATATGCAACCCATGTAACACGCTATTTACATAGAGCAAACTCTGTACACATCAGTTACATGCATAACCAGAATTTCGTATGCCTAGAACAGTAGTCCTAATTTGAAAGGATTATTTTGACTTTTTTTTATATAGAGCACATATGAAACATTTTACTGAATATTTCATGTAACAAATATCAGCTTCACATTCCTTCTTCAAACCCCTCATGCCGCATGGATTCATTAAAAAAATACTGACTGTAGTCATCGACAACATGCCACAGATTGTGTTTAAAAAGCTACAATTTTATTTAACCCAGAACGTTCCTTTGAGTAAACTGTTTATGTATAGCTTGTTTAAGCATTTCTCCTTGACTTACCTGTCATAAATGAAAAAATGTGTTGCCAAAATCTCGTTAAAGCACACAACAATTATAACAGATGGTATAATTACCCTGGTGATGAATTGCTACAGTACAGCTTTTCCTCCTGCAAACCTGAACTCTCACTGTGGGCTCTCTGGTTCACATCTGTCACTGCTTGGCTTGTGGTGTTGGAGGGGTAGCTATTTGTTTGTGTGAATCTCTGTGAGTGACGCTATCTCCCTGCCCATCTCCTCAGCCTGTGGACTCTGAGGGCTTCACCCATCTTCCTCCTGAGCAGCGCAGGAAACGCTTGCAGCAGAAGATAGATGACATCAGCAAGGAGCTGCAGAAGGAAATTGATCAGAGGTGAGTCACCTGCCATGCTGTCTCTCCGACAACTATCGCCATGACAACTGGCCACAGCTGAATCCACAGGGTTGCCGGGGTCCGGGCTTTGTTTACTAAGCTCTTCAGGTCTCTGAGGAATCAGTGGTGTTGAGTGCCACAAGTAACCATAACTGTTTGTTCTTTGCCTTTCTCTGTTACAATCAAGCTCTCGCTATCTTAAACAAATATATTTATATCTCTGTGCAGTGAGGCTCTGGGTAAAATGAAAGATGTCTATGAAAAGAACCCTCAGATGGGAGATCCTGCCAGTCTGGCACCTCAGATCACTCAGACGGCACAAAACATGGAAAGACTGAGAGGAGAACTCAACAAATATGAGGTTTCAGTTTAATACTCTCTGTAAATCTTTATACGCTTCATAAAGACGTTCTCAACACACTTGTGTCTTGGTTTGTTGTAGTCCTGGCTCGCAGAAGCAGGGGGCCGAGGAGACTCGATACGATACTCGACACACTCTCTGAACAATAACGGTGCTCATAACCCCAACAGGTCAGTTTTATTTCAGAAAACACTATTTTCTGATTATGGTGTGTATTCTGATTAAGCCTTATTCTGAAAAAGAGGTTTACATGCTTCACGGCTATTGGAATTTTTTTTTATTTGAACAGGACCTTATGTAAATAAACATTGTAAAATTATTTGGTAATGTGGATATGCACAGATATAAATAAACAAAATTCTGATTAATACAAGCAAATGCCAGCTGTCTTGTTAAGATTTCTATAAATCATTATATTGCTTTAATCTGGTTATGGTGATCAGATTGTGTTTACATAAAAATAATTTTCCCATGTTCTTTTCAGTCCTGGAGCTATCTCAGATGACACTGACTCCTCCCAGGCCATCTACACTGAATTTGATGACGAATTTGAGGAAGAGGAACTCGCCGCACCTATTGGTCAATGCACAGCACTCTACAATTTCCCAGGTACGATTATACAGCTTCACTCAAGCACTTGCGAATATCGTACCCACCTCTTTTCCTCTAAGTCTCTCCTCCATCTGTCCACAGGCTCCAGTGAGGGAACCATCTCCATGCAAGAAGGGGAGGTGCTGTTTGTAGTGGAGGAGGATAAGGGCGACGGGTGGACGCGAGTGCGGAGGAACAACGGGGACGAAGGCTACATCCCTACTTCTTATGCTACCATCACGCTTAATAAATGACCTCATCCCCTTTCCACCCGCTGCAGCAGAGATGCACTATACCAAACACTATGAGTAGCTTCAGATTACCACTCATTATGTCCCAACATGGCTTGCTGCTCCTCTTAGAGGGATAATTTAGGGGGGAATCACTGCACAATGGGCTAATACACTCCTCCTCTAAGGATGAATGAGTATCTCAGGGTGTGTATTATGTGAGTAAATGAGGTAGAGAAGGTTTGAATAATTTTTCTCCTTATTTTGCATGGAAAACAGTGCAGCAGGGTGCCATGTACACACAGCTATTGCTCAACAGACACATCAGTTCCTGTGGTGACTCTGTCTGATGGTGACTTTTGATAGCAGTCTATCATCAGAGCTGAGATATTTTGTCTGACCATGATCCACTCAACGTGTCCTTCACTAAGATCTTCCATCTGCAACTTGATGATGTGATTCCACGTCTGGAGCAAAAAGCATAACTATCTGCGCTGGGAGAAATCCAGCAGCGTTTTAACTTGAAGTATTTGCTTTGATGATCTGAGTGGCCAAAAATTACGTTTTACAGCAGTAAGTGTTACATATGCTTCCCTAAATGTGCAGTAACATGAAATGTACAGTAACGAGTCAATAAGACCTAAAGATTTTGTGTATAGAAAATACTGAGCGCCCAAGTAATATTAAGTAACTCCGTTTTTTTTTTCTTTTTTCTTAAGACTGTTACACAAACACACAAATTTAAATACTGAGCAGTACAAAATTATGACAATCAAAGTCTCAAAATCTGCAGAAAAAAGCCACACTTCTCTAAGAATATGTAGTACAATAAATAGTTTGTTGAAATTAAAGAATATAATTTATTGAGTATATAAATAAGTGTTTGTATAATGAATAATCAATCACATTTATATAAGAGGTGACTGCACACATTTGCTATTTCAGATAGATCAACAATGCACAGTGTACGCGCAACTAAGAAAAACTATTTTAGGTGACAAAAGCTAATTTAGGAGTTTCATATTTAAATATATGAAATAATATATTTTAGGCATCACAACACCACTATTGTCTTATTAGCTTTTTATTCATGATGAATAAAGATTGTATAGTTAAAAATAGATTTCTAAATGCAAGGGTTCAAGCCTCTGTGTTCAGCATTTGTTTTGTTTGTCTTTGATTCAATCCAAGGCAGAACTGTTCATGTTTGGGTAAGTCAAGGTGCCTTCAACTTTGTGTATGTACCATACTCAGAATTCACTATTTTATTGCCTTTATAAATGTCAAGCACATTTCCAAGTTGACATGATGTCCAGTTGATTTCTTCTTGGTGAAATTCTCAATTGAAAGAGATTTTTAGGCAATTCGTAAACCTTTTGAGAGGAAATGTTGATTTTTAACAGCAACTAAACTATTACATGCATACTATTATACATTTTGTAAGCAAAAATAAATAATAATAAAAAAAAAAAGGGTCTTAAAATCAAAACATTGATTTCACATGTTGATCATAATACCATTGTTTTCCATAGCTAACAAGTGCCGCTTGCTGGTAATAAGAGGTTGCTGTTAAGTGGAATTGTCATAAAGTGGCAGCTGTGGTCAATAGGATTTCATCCTCTCTGGAGTGAATACTCATGTCAACTGACTAATAATGCAGCAACATCGAGACTTCCTCATCAAGTTTACATTTACTATTTACTATTATAAATAGCGCTAAATAGGGAGGGAGAGGGGGATTTATGATGGGTTATTAAAATGAAACTTTGTTCAAGTACTGTTAACCACAGACATTATTTGAATAATAAATCAGTCGTAAAACAACCTGTATTTAACGCCACTGCGTTGCTTCAGAATCTTTACACATCCTAAAGTTATGCTAATTAACTATATTACTCTGCTGCTCATTATTCTACTTAATAAGTGTACCTTGAATATTGGTGTTTTTTTCCATACTGCACAAAAAGCTTTTAAGTCGTGTAGAATATAATAGATATTGAACAGTGAAATCACGACCTCTCGTGGCTCATTGATTTATTAGGGAAGGCTTCCGACAGGTGGCAGTATTGCACAACAAATCTAAACGACCGTACTTTTGCTTATTCATTTGCAACAGATTTGAAATAATTCGTCTAAACAGTCACCAAAAAAAAAAAAGAGTTCAAAATTGAACTCCGTCAAAGTTCTTGGAAGTAACTGACAAATCTCCAAGAGTGATCTGAATGGGATAATAGGACAACTGGCAAGTATTATATAAAAAGCCCACAGATCGTAAGACGAACGTGTCAAAATATCTATATTTGACAACTTACTGAATACGCTGAACGCGCTGAACCCTTCACCGTTTATATTAGTATTCTTAAGGGTTCAGCTTACAGCCTGTGACTGAAGACTCTCAATGCAGTTGATCTTTCTCCAGCTGTTCCCTCCTTGTCGCAAACTGTACAGCAAAAAAATAAAAAAATAAATGAACAAATATACGAACGACTCATTGCTATACTATTAAATGATTTAAATTCTTAAATATGTTAATAATGTTAGCACACAAAAACGAAAATATACGTGTATGCATGAACAAAAACGTTGCTTTGCTCTCTATAAATGTACAAACCCCCTAAATCAACCGTTCTTTGATGAAGCATCAGTCAACAGGCCAGGTTATGTTCGCTATAGGCTACTGACTGAATTGGGAGGGACATAATTCGCTTTATAGAAATTATTCTAAGCTGTGAAATCTGTGAGAATCACTGAGCTTCTTCCACAGGTTCAGCATCAGTGCTTGTCTAGAGGGCGCCAAATCTAAACATAAGCAAATGTGCAACCAACTAGTACAAATTCTCTTACATGCTGTGATCTTGTAAATCAGCCTCATCAGACAAATAGGCTATGTATTAGGCCTACACTGCTGATAGAAAAATAGGCTAGTTTATGTGTCAGTAGCTAGAAATGTTACATTCCATTCAGTCCAGATGTTGGATGCTTGTATTTAATATCTGACATCCGACAGTCTGTCTGATGCTCCGAAAACAGCATTTGTTTTGTAGGTGTATATTTATTAAGAGGAAAAAGACTCCTGTCTCTAAATAGATTCTGTTATCATGCAATAAGATCATTAATTAATATACGCATTTTTATGTTTTAATTTACTGTGTAAAACTCTGAAGTTCTGTTGCACTATTCCAAGTGGGAACAAATTCCGACTTGAAATCAGTAAAAGTGCCCCAGTATTGGTAGTTAATACATCATAAAATTGTCTTGTCATGCACTGTTTATGTTCACATATACGCACATATATGATAATTCATGAAAACTAACATGAAAAACAAAAAAGGCCTCTAACACTACACTGTAAAAAAAATTCCGTCAAATTTACGGTAAAAAAACAGCAGCTGTGGTTGCCAGAATGTTACCGTAAAAAATACGGTAGCAGCGTTTTTGGTTTTACGGTTTTAACTTAAATTTACAGTTAAATACCGGCTCTATTCTTTTTCTATTCTATCTGTTTTCTTTTTATTTATTATATAATAAAAAAACCTTGCTACGTGTACTGCGTTAAGCTAACTGAGACTTGTTATAGCACTTGCATATCATTGCTCTCTTGTTGATTTTGATTGCTTCTATTGTCCTCAATTGTAAGTCGCTTTGGATAAAAGCGTCTGCTAAATGACTAAAAGTAAATGTAAAACTCATTAAATTCATTAGGCCTATTACTTTCAGGTTGAAACATTTTAAAATGTCTGTGACAGCTCTTGCTATCCTCATCACCTCACCATCACAAACACTTTTCCCAGTTCACCTTTGGAATACTGTTTTCAAAATACTATGTTTGAGACAGAAACATCCTGATCTTGCATACTATTTGGTGCAGATATGCAAATTGGGACACAGCGGAGGTCTGATGTCTTGGATTCTTGATAACAGGTTTCCTGTGACTCCATTTCTTGATTCCCTTGTGTACACTGTCCAGAGCCCTGAGGAGTTTTTAAAAATCACATCTCATTATCTGCCCAAAACATGACATTTGATAGACCTTTATAAATGCTTTTTGTCGCACATATCTTGCTTCCGATTTTTAGAAGACATTGTTAAAGATATACTATAGCTACTCTGCAGTGAATCAGTAGGCCTACCTCTGAATACAGCCATAGTTATACTGCAATTAGAGCTAATTGCATGCTTTTTGCAATTAACCCAATTATCCGGGCCGTTCCTCTTCCTCGTCCCCTATGTTGTGTCAGAACACATACTTAACTGGAAATTGTCTCCACTTTGTAGTCTTGAAAAGGAAGATAATGGCTGGCCTATTCAATAAAGCAGCTGTTGTTAATGTGCTGACATGAAAACCCATTCTAAGTAAGGCTAAGTAGGTTGGAGGTCTACAAGAGTATTTTCACGTTCATCTGCTATAAACGGACACCAGCCTACTGTAATGCATAACAAACATACTCTGAATGCATGCATTCTTACATAAAGAAGCATTAAACTCATCTGTAGCCTAATAATGTAAAGTATTTTAATGGACATTTCACAATTTTATTAGTTAAAAAAAAAGTTGGAATTTCCTTGGGTTTGTGCTGATGAGGGGTGAAAAATATGAGACAATTACAGATCCAAAGAAATGCTTCATTGCGAATTTCCTGTGGATGAATAAGCTTCAAATAATTACAATTATTAGGAACTGACTGTATAAATTTTATACAATTCAGCTATTTAATTTTATACATAACAACATTGCCATACTTTATACAATTTAATAATAATAATAATAATATAGTTCTGATTTCAATCACATTAGGGAGTTTTGCTTCAGTCACGCGATTGGCTGCTGCTGGAGTGAGACGCGTTGCCAGTCACGCGATTGGCCGCTGCTAGCTGCTGGTGTCAGACACGTAATCGGCTGCTAAACGCGGGCAATGGCGTGAGTTTGAGGCGGGGCGCGGAGTGTTTGAGAAACATGTTTGAAAACAGTCGTAATTGTTTGACGCTAGTGAAGAGAAATCGCGCTCTTCATTTTCAAGAAGGTTTGTGACTTTCTACTGTATATGCACTCGAGTCATTTGCAGTGGTTTTAATTGCAATTATCTTAAAGCATCAATTTTTGACATGCTATTTGAATTTCTTTGTGTTTTCATTGTGTTGTGCGGTGCTTTTATTGTGTCTCTTTTGTTTTACCATTACACTGTGCCAACCTGGCTGAAACTGATAGGTCTCTGGTAAAGAAGGGGTTTCTGGGGAACAGACTCTTCACAAAGATAAGCCACCCCACCACTGGAACCATCACTCTTTCACTGGTAAGAGCAAGACCAGCACTTTATAAAAGCAGATACATAAAACATCAGCTCCACCATTCAAGATTATTCTGTACTCAGCAAAAAATACATATAACAGCTGATTTGATTTTCTTATAATTCAGGGACTTCACACAGTGCAAAACCTAATTTTCTTAAGTATTTTTGTCGTCTTCTTTAGTGAAAATATCAAAAAATCATATATATATGGCTTGTTTTAAGCATAAATCCACATTTAAAAATTCATTTAGCAAGATTTAGGCTTAAAACAAAATAAATAAGTATTTACCCAATGGGGTAGGACAAATAAACCTAATTCAAGAAATATATAAGAAATAAATAATTAAATAAAACTTATTGTAAACAAAAATCCTGATTAAGAAAATTATTTTTTGCAGTGCAGTTGATGTCAGGATGAGTAAGATGCCACAGTATTATAATATTTGCAAGTTTTACAGCAAGGTTATTTGTGCTAGAGACTGTATATGGCCCCAGGGTTTGTGTTTATTGAACGTAGCTCATGCAGCAAGAATTATTTACACTTAGATGGAATAACAGCCAAATCTGTAAGGAGGCAATACCTGCATTCTGTTAATGGAATGATAAATGATGTTTTTACTGTACAATTTTGATACATGAGACTAATGATTTTAACTACAATAAAACATGGCACATGAGCACTCAAAATATAGATTTAACATGACATATACTAAAGAGTAGAAATATGAGTATGACAGAGGCCGTTCCCAAGGCAGATCGATGAATTGTTTTGTCCATTTCCTTGTCAGCGTGTGTGACTCACTGAGTGAGCTGCTGGTGGTGATGAGGTGTGTAAGTGTGTGTGTGTCCATGTATGCTCTTTATGTGTAAATGTTTGATGTATGTGATGTCACACTCGTGGCTGCACTTCTGCTTGTGTTGTCATACGGTAACTGTATATATGTCTGAGTGGTTTGTTTACAGCTTCTCAAAGGACCAATTTCCGCTTTGTGTTCGTAGCACAGCGGCTGAATATTTTCAGGGATGGAATTGCCTATCTGAACATTTGTGAGAGCTCTTGAATGTTCTTTTCACACAACATTAGTCTTCTAACTAGAGAATGAGACACTTATGTACAGCACTATACAAACATTATCCTTCAGTACTGCAGTTCAACCAACGCAGTTATTGTAAATGTTCTGTCTGTCTGTCTGTTTGTCTGTCCTATTTAAATTAGGCAAATTGTGAAGTTTTCATTTCCATTTCAGCTAGTTTGAAAGTGTCATTAAGGCTTTTATGTTTCCCATGTAGCTTGCAGGTAAAATGTATTTAATGGATTAGGTAGAAGCACAGATTTTGTGTTAAGATTAACGGCTGACCTTTCACAATGTTCTTGATGCATCTGTCTCTTCAGTGCCAATGTTTTCACGTTTGAACAATATCACCCTCATTTTCATTACCGAGTGTTGCGACAAAACAAGCAATTACTTTGCTGCCTAACAATGCTGATTAAAGTTTAAAAACTAGTTTCATCATGAAGTCCCTGTTTAAAGGAAGCAGAGATAAAAGAGGATGCTCTGTCGAGCCGTGCTATACACAGGGCAGCACAAATCAGCCTTTGAGCGCATCAGTCACTATATGTCCCATTTGAGTCATGACAGCCAGTAAATGATGAACCGCCCACATACTGTGTTTTGACCCAAGAGTGTTTTCCTGTAAGCTGAAGAGACCTCTCAATCAAGACCATTGCTTTGTGACAAAATCCCAATTAAAAAAGATTAAGTGCATGTTACCCGTTTAAAAATATTTGCTCTACAATTCTTAAAGGTGGCTAACTATAGTGCTCCAGTTATTGAACTGGTAGCAACTAAATTTCCTTTAGAAAATATGAGTGCTGCATGCTACAGTGCTGACAGATAGTTGGTTGCTAGGGAGTTCTGGATGGTTGTTAGGTTGTCAAAAGAGTCCACCCACAATCTCTTTGATATGGTCTCTAGATACGTCTCGGTTCTTTCCATCAGTGTAGGATTCTTTCACCTGCTTTATAATCCACCAGGTAAAAATCGTACGTTTGATCGATTGGAAAAATAACACACCTCTCCTCCACAAAGCCGCACCATTTGAAGTATTTTTCACATCTGTAGCACAAACGATTTGTTAAAATCTCTCACCCTAAGCATGAGCTATAGTAATAGTTGCGATTGCTTTAATAAGCATCACAAATTACAGACCTCCAGTGATTCAGATGAGCTCTTAAAGATTAATATAGTTACTTTATTAAGCCGTAGAAATCTCACACTGCTGATAATGAGTCCTTCTGGTCATGCAGACCAGCTTTAGTTCACTGAATGGAGGCATGAGAGAGAGAGGTGCAGAGATGAAGGGGAGGAAGAAGAGGGAAGGGGGGAGAGCTTTGTCGTTTATCTTTCGTTCTCGTCTGTGCGCCTGCCAAGGGGGATGAATGGGGATCTTTAAATAGCTCTGATTAATTAAAGTTTTTAATTGCTAGCGGTGCTGGCCTCTTGCTGTCAGTCAAGGGGGGCGGGTGTACAGGTGTCATCCGACAGTGACAACTGTATACTTTTCTCATCCGCTCTGTTGACACTTGGGGACACATTGTCGTGCCAACATTATAAATACACATGCACACACTCTGAGACCTTTTGTCACCATGGCAGCCCAGAGACGCTCTGTGAAAATGGCTTTGTGTCGTCATTAACCTTGCGAGACCATTCCTTCATTAAACTCCTATGCGCTGGATTTGAGTTAAGCCGCATGCAAATTCTGCTCTCTGCTTCCTCGTCATCATCTTTCAGGCTGATTGCATCAGAGATCGCTCCTGGTTAGCTCTTGGAGCTACTGATAGTTCCTGTAATGTTTCAGAAGAAGTACGGTAACATGAAAGAGAGAGCTGCAAAAATAGTTTTCTTAATCAGAAATTCTTCTTGGATTGTTTTCCAGTAAAAACATCTAAACATGCTTAAAACAAGGTCAGTTTGAAAAAAAGTAATTCTGAAAAGAAAAGAAATTCTGGCTGATATTATTAATCCAGTAATTAATAATACAAGTTATGATAGATAACCGATAAATTGCTGATACTAAATTTTGTCTAAATAAACTAGCTGACACAATATGGCCCCATTAGTAAACTTTAGTTAATGCATTAAATAACATTAACTAACAATGAGCAATACATTGTTACAGTATTTATTAATCTTTGTTACGTTAGTTAATATAAATACAGCTGTTCGTTAGGTCAAGTTAGCTCAGGTCCGTAAAATAATTTTAATAATGTATTAGTAAATGTTGAAATTAACATTTTAACTTTTTGTTGTTAACAGATGTTAACAAATGGTACCTTATTGTGAAATGTTACCATACATTAAGATGCTAAAAATAAGCATAATTTTTTCAATGCTATAAGTTTACCATTGCAACATTATAAATGTACAGTATAAAAAATGGATATTTTAAAATGTGCTAAAGATTACATTTAACAAATTAAACGTGTTTTTAAAGATTAACTTTAAGTGTATGTTGGATGATGGCAAAGGTAATCAAAAAATATAACAATAAATGAGCACACACGATTACATATCTAATAACCGTTATGGTACTGATATTTCATAAATCCCTGATTATAAAATATTTAAAAAATGTTTTAAAAGAATTTATCTGCAATGAATCTTTGTTTAACTATAAACCAAACAAAATTGAGCGAGGATTATGTTTAAATAGTGCAGTTCGGAAATATTAGCAGATTTGTCCGGGGCATTTTTCAGCAGCATCTGTTCTGCCATGCAATAAATCATGCAAATATACAGTATGTGAATCTTCCCAACACCGAGGTCCCATTAGAGGAAAGCAATAAAGCAGCCTCTGGTCGCTGGTTTCATTGTGCTTATCTCAAGGCATTTGGCTGGTTTGGAAGAGTGTGACATTGCCTGGCCTTGCTGGGCCTCTCCATGTTGCTTGAGTATGCAGGGTAGCCAGTGCTGATGGATGAGTCAGCTGGGGGAGTGCAAATCTATCCCCAGGCTGCAGCCGTGGCCCAGTGATGGATGGCCCCTCTGAGCTGCACGCTGGCCTGATGGGTCATGGGCCACTCCAAACCCAGAAGGGCCGGTGTATTTCAGAGTAGAGATGGAAACAGGCTCCTTATTCATGCTCCATGAAACGAAATCTTTGCTGTCTTGCTTTGTGCAGCTGTTTGGTGTTTGTTGATGTTTTCGTTAATGTAGTACAGCAGAAGAAAATGCACTCAGTATTATTTTCTGACCCTGTCCCGGTTGAGATGCTTTAAAGGGGTCAAATGATGCGATTTCAATTTTTCCTTTCTCTTTGGAGTGTTACAAGCTCTTGGTGCATAAAGAAGATCTGTAAAGTTGCAAAGACTAAAGTCTCAAACCCAAAGAGATATTCTTTATAAAAGTTAAGAGTCAACCACGCCTACATAAAACGGCTTGTTCTAACACGCCCCCCACATGTCTACGTCACGATATGGGAAGATTTGCATAACACCGCCCAAATGTCATGTCGTGAATAAGCATGGGCCGATTACCGGTATCGAGGTACACCGCGGTGTAAAAATTTCACGGTTTAAAAACCACTAACATTTTCCTTTATACCGTTCCTGCGGTATGCGCTGTTTTTCCATGTCTCCTCAAAGACTGAAAGTGTAGGAATCCATCAGGTTGAGTGCAGTGTTGAGAGTAACATGCCCCCTCCTCCTCCTGTTGGTGCGAGCGTGTGTGTATGACGGCCGAAGGAGCTTCCTCTGGAACTTATGCGATCGGCAACAGGCCGTTTATTGTTTTATTGCAGCCGATCTCTGTTCTGGCTGGACTTGCACAAACTGCGTTGCAATGCATATCATTTTCCAAATGTCATTTATGTGAAAATATGAAGTCTGTAAACGCCCGTTAACACAAGCCAGAGACACTGAAGACGGACGCACAGAGAAAAATACTGTAGCAGGCAGATCACTCACTGTTCATGATGCACGAACTATTGGAAGAAAATCCTAAATATTGATTTGGGGTTTATATGAATGTGTTTCTGAGGGGAACTGACGGTCTTCAGAAAAGTTTAGATGGTATTTTCTTTTAATCTCGTCTCTGTATAATTCACATTAGAGCAGCGTTTTCAGCGCAGCTCTGCTTTGTTTACTGCGATAACCAAGGAAACACTGTTTTTCATATTTAAAGGATTTGTCATTGATGATTCAAATGCGAGTTTTGAGCGGTGTAGAGTAGCGCTTGTTGTTTGTCATTTCTCCGATCACAAATACAGACATGGTGTTATGTTTACGCGGCGCCATGCAACGCAGCGCGTAAAAAGACAGTATAAGTCATTATAATCCATAATTATGTCCCCACTGGATGCAACAAA
>NW_015554139.1:313207-314272 GCF_001515605.1 Sinocyclocheilus anshuiensis
GCAGCTCTGCTTTGTTTACTGCGATAACCAAGGAAACACTGTATCAGCGCCTCCTGCTGTCAGAGAGTAAATCTGCGTCCCATTCAGAGCTGCTGCTGTTTGATTCGTTCAGGCATGTAGCATAATTTCACAAAGCTAGTCAGAACATTCTGTTTTTGCTTCAAATTGGGTTATTAAATCAAATTATGTATATGAAATTATATAACTAAATTATATGAAATTATATAAATGATATGTATATGAATTATATAACTAACATTAAATAACTAATGACAGATTTAGGTTAAATAAAGATGTCAGTCTTTATTTGTCTTCTTTTTAGGGCAGCAGTAGCTCTAGCAGCAAATCAACCATCCACATCAAAAGCTGCAGGACAGCCCACATTTCAGAAACAAATCAAAGAAAAAAATAAACAAATACTACTGTTCCAAATATTCTGTATGTTGCTCAAAATATATTGTTCAGTTGTTTTTTTTTAACCTTAAACCGCATAAACACATTTCATTACACCAAATACACAAAACAATGTTCTTTTTAGCAACATCATATGACCCCTTTAATAAGCACAACAGTGTATAACTCCTCGTGTTAGGTTAGTCACTCTTGTCCGTGGGTGTGTTTGTAACGCCCCAGATTGTGTCTCTTTAGAGTATAAGACTGCAGTATACAGCTAATGTTAAGAAGCAAGGCTAACAGCTGCAAGACATGACATTTTCACCATTATGAATTATTTAAATGCCATTTATTAATGAATCAGCTTGCCTAGAAACCCTCAGTACCATTTTGGACATCTGCTTATCTAATCTAATCTAATATATAAAATATAATATAATATAATATATAATACACTTTATTGCCAATTTATTAAATTAAACTCAAATTGATCAAAAAACTACGCATTTGTCCGTGTTTCACTCTGTCTCGAATCGCGCTCACGGAAAGCGCTTGAGAAACAGTGTCTCTACCGCGGCTCGATACGCTTTCAACTAGTTTTTTTTAGTCTCAAGCAAGACTGTACGACATTCACATTACATGATTTGACTGATTTTTATGTAGAAAGGGCGA
>NW_015554139.1:314284-314554 GCF_001515605.1 Sinocyclocheilus anshuiensis
AAATTAACACATTTTAGAGCTGTAACAACAATACCGTGATACCGTTAAACCGTGATATTGTTGCTTAAGGTTATCATACCGTCATAATCTCATACCGGCCCATGCCTAGTCGTGAAGACACTGTGTGTTTCGTTGTGAAAGTGAAACTACTTTGTTTGGCCTTCCAAAAGAGGACGATATCCGAAATCAGTGGTTAAGTTGTATTTACAACACTGTTCCAGAACACTTCAACCCAAATATTCAGATGTGTGCAGCACATTTTATGGAGGA
>NW_015554139.1:314734-325548 GCF_001515605.1 Sinocyclocheilus anshuiensis
GCTCGATACTCTTTCCTCTCTTTTTTTTTTTTTTTGTCTCGAGCAAGAGACTGTGACATTGACGTTACATGATTTAACTGATTTTTACGTAGAAAGGGTGACATGAACCGCATTAAAAGAAATTTACATTCATGTTTTCATAACCGCTGGCCAAATTCAAAAACGAAACTAAAATTAAATCCTCTTTGAGAGCAAGGGGGCCCCCTGGTGTTTCAGGGCCTACGCAGCTTGTGTACTTTGCGTATATGGAGGATCGGCTCTGCATTCAGTTATCCATTCAAACTATTTATTCAAATGGCTATTTCATTCAGAAATAAAGCGACTGTGCTTATGAATGTGTAACTGAGTCATTGGCTCACTTGATTTGTTCAAAACGTGTATTCATTCAGCCACGAAACACTGCTGGGTGTTACAGTTAAACATTTTAAAACATTATTTTTTCCATAATTAATCACACCAAATTATCATATTGAATTGACAACTCTAAATATAATATAACAAACTTGACTTCTTGAAAGTTTTCTGAGACTGGGCTGCTTGAACTAATGGTTTGAATCATTGTGTTATAGTGTCATAATTCTTTCCTTGTACTGTCTTGTTTTCTTTGCACTTGACATCTTTATTGTATCTGTCTCATGATGAAAGAGATTATATTTAATTACTGTGATTCTTCAGAGAGATAATGTGTATGACCTTTTACATTGGTAGGAGGGAAATCCTACAGGGAAATGCCTTATATCAGATGAAAACAAGGTGGGTGGAAGATCTTAATTTATAATACATAATTGTGTGGATTGTAGTTTCTTAAGATGAATATATTGTATTTGCCTTCAGTTCCAGTGTCATATGGTATGACATGCACAATACTGTTTCACCAGATGCCATGATATGACTGTTAATCTGATCAATCTGTGGCAGGCTGTGGCTTGAAATAAGCTCATTCTTGTCGCTGAGTCTTCCCACTGCAACATGGAAGTGTTATTGAAGTTATTTAATTTTTGCTAAAAAGTGTCACACGACGTTGATAAAGCTCTGAAATTGCCATTTTATGATGTTACAAAGCAAAAATCCCCTTTGATTGCCTTCAGAGATATTTGTTCTTCCTTACTGAGCAAAGACACTTTCACTAGCACCAGTGTGTCTAAATCAATTGCCATTTAATGTTCCAATCAATTACAGTATAGTGTTGCACCATGTTACCCATTTCTTGGACAAAATCAGCCATGTTTTTTGCATGGTCTGCAGATCTTACATTATTGCAAACCATTAACCATTATTGCAAACATTATTATCAGCCATGCGTTGCCTCAAGAGTAAACAAATAAAAAGATAATTGTGATTTTTGCATAATTGCAGCTTTATTTCTCATAGCTGAGACTTTATATCTCAGAACTGCACAGTGGTTTCTTAATTACAATTTTAGAATTGTGACTTTCTCATAATTGCAGCTTCATTTCTTCAAATTGCAAAATTATATTTCATAGTATGACTATTTTATTTTTATTTTAAATTTCTTTTAATTTTTACTCTGAGGGAAAAGTGGGTTTTATTATTTTTATTATTACTATTACTCATATTTATTTGAGAAGCCTATCCATAGAAATCCATTGAGCATTATTTAAAATTCCTGTATACTCTACTAATGCACTATTTTACCACTTATATAAACATTTCTTTCAGGCAGCATCTTACTTTTTTTCACCATGGTTCTCCCTGGTGTGTTTGTGTGTTTTTGTCTGGCATGAGGTTCACATGGAGGTTCCTGTTTTGCATTCTCTTCATATGTTTGATTTTTTGTTTTCTGTTTGCATCTCTCTTTTAGCCTGTAGTCCAGGCAGTGTGATTCACTTTTTATCTGTCCTGCTTGATTGTGTTTTGGGTGTCTTCATGTTGTCAAACCAGCACGCATCTAAATCAGTGTTTCTCTCTGTGAAGATGGGTGACAGTTCTATTCTGGACACTTCTTCTTCAACTTCCCTTAGTAGAGAAAGAGAATCTAGCTCCGATTTTAAAGTTCACAGAAGCTTATTTGACTGCTATGAATGTACCAAAAATCAATCTTTGACGTGCAAAGACTTTACCCAGGCTGACAGAAAATTAATATAATCCCTGTTTTTATGATCTCTAGAGGTGGAGTAACTGCTCACAGGCTTTGAGATGAGCTGTATGAAAACATCAGGCCTGACAGCGTTGGTGCTCCACTCCTGAGCCCTTTCCAACCCTGCAGCCTCGTTAGTCCTCACTTCTTCTTTCATAAAAATAATATGACCTACTACACTATTTATAAAGCTCAAATGGTCTGTCCTGATGCCCTCATGCACAGCGGTGGATATGCTAGTGATAGTTTTGCAGAAGTCTGTGTGGCTTTGCCAAAAGCTAGCAATTGAGAGATGCCTTGCTGTTGGGTACATGGTTATGACTTCCCACTTTGTTTCGAACTTGGAATATGAATGAATCTGAAATGAATAGCTTAAAAGTACAAAGAGCATATTCATTGTTTAAATTTTTTATATTGGTTTGTTACCTTCAAACTAGGCCTGAACGTTAACTTGTATTTTAATCGTGATCACAATTATTGCTGCTGTCGATGAAGTATAATCGTCTGCGATATTTGTCCACTGATTATTTATCCTGTAAATGTTTTTTTTTCTTCTATTTGACATTTGTGTTATCTTGTATCGATAACAAGCCAGCAAGTTTATGTGCTTGGGGTTGCCAGATGTCAAGAGTTCAAATCCCCTAATCAGATTATTGCTTTTAAAAGGATAATATTCTGCCCAGTGTAAAGGCCCGTTCTCACCAAGAACGATAACTTTAAAGATAACTATAATGATGATAACTATGTTAGCTACCAACGGATGATAACACTTTGTTTATTATAAGCATGATGCTTTAAATGCTCTAGCTCTTCAAAGCAGGACAGATTCTGATTGGCTGTTACTGTTTTTGTTGTTCATTAGCTGGAAAAAAATTGCTTTGAAAGTGATTCCAGCAATATAGTTATGGAGTGGGCTGTGCTATCCTTTTAAAGGGGTCATATGATGCGATTTCAAGTTTCCCTTTCTCTTTGGAGTGTTTCAAGCTGATTGTGCATAGATAAGATCCCTGAAGTTGCAAAGACTAAAGTCTCAAAACCAAAGAGATATTCTTTATCAAAGTTAAGACTCTGCCACGCCCCCTAAAACGTCTCGTTCTAACACGCCCCCACATATCTACATCACTACATCATATGACCCCTTTAAATTTAGAATAATTTTTAAAACTATAATATTATCATTAATGGACCTTACTATTTATTTCTCCACAATCTGGCAACTACGAGCACACACTTTGCACTGAGAAAAAATGATGATCTGAAAATGACTGAAAACATGTATGTTTGAGTTTAGTGATCATCTACTCTGATACAGCCAAACTTTGTTCCTTCACGAGGCCATTTTGCCCTGTTTGCTGCAACTAAATCTGCACTCAAACCTTCTCGGTGATGAACTGTTAATGAATCTAAACATGGAATCTTGACTGTATTTTTTGCAAATGTGATTGCTGAATATATAAACTCATGCAATCTCTGTACCACAATGCAATGTTATTTTTGTTTTTAAATGGAAAACATTGAAATATTTTGCAAATTGTTGGAGTTAATATTGGTAATTTCACAGGTTTAGCTTTTGAGAGATGTGTAAAATGAAAATGTAGAAAGAAATTCTTAACAATAATTGTGATTTAATAATAGTATTGATCAGTTTAACCATTATCATGCAGCCCTACTTGAAACTAAGCAATTTGGGGAAGCTTGAAACTGTATCTTCTCAAGCTAGTCAGATCAGATCTGGTTATTCAGATCTGACTAGATACACAAACTAATAGTTAGAAGAAAGGTGTACAAGGCAGACTAAGAAAGTAACATATCTGTCACTATAGCAGCCAGACTTTTTATCCCACATGACATAAACCCAAATTCATCAAACCTGACCGCTCAAAATAGAAATCATTATTGTAAACTTATAAGGGTGTATTGGGGCAAAGCCAAAGCAGTTTTGAATGCAAATTTTTATGAATTCGCTTAAAAGTAATGGATTTTCAGTAATGGATTTTTGCCATAGTGCTTCCATAGTGCTCTTATAAATTAGTTCAACTATGTCAAAGATCCAATTAGCTGCACTACAAGTTATTAAGAAAAAGTATGTATTTGCACAAGTATTTACATGACAGAAAAACGAGAATCCAAATGAGAGTGACAACATCAAACTTGAATTTTAATTTAAATATAGCTAATAAAACTAGAAACTCCTTAATTTATAGAACCTAGTCAGACATGATGAACTGCGGCATTTAATTGAACATTTCAGTGAAAAAAGATGTAAAATTCTGCACAGGGATTCCAATAAATTGGTAAATCGTTCTTTGAACCAGTTTGAAACTTGTCCAAATGAACTGATTTACTAAAATAAATCTGACTTTTCAAATACTACTTCAAAGAGAGGATGTTTTAGGTGAGATTATCACCTCGCTCACTCATTGTTAGGCTGTGTGCGGAATACAACGTGACAAAATACAGTGATGTAGCGAATCAGCTCATGGGGAAATATGAATAATTAATCATAACTAGTTATAATTAATTATAAATATTTAGATCTGCTGTAGATATTTACTTGACCTCTCAGGGTCAACTGTCTGTCAATTCTAAGAACGTTAATTTCCTGGTTAAGGGAAATAACTTTCTTACTGTACTAAACTGGTCTAACATACTACATAAACACTTAAACTGGTCTAACGTACACATACACACACACACACACATACGGTTGGTATAGGAAAGGGTTAAAGCTTAACGCAGTAAAGATAAGAGAAATAAGAATATGAAACTATGGTACCATTTGATATTCAGCAGAACTACCGCTTGAAGGAAACATCAGATTCTTAGTTCAAACATACCTTTGTAAAAAGGTGCAAATGATACCTAATGTATCAATTAATGAGACTAAGTTTGAATACTTGCACGTCTCATCTGTCTGAAAGAGAGGTTTGATGCAGTCCAACGGTTCGAGTTGATCTTTGCTGAAGTTGGTTGATGAAAAAGAACCAGTTTGCGTCAGAGAATCTTGGTGAATGAAAAAGTGAAGGCCGAAGCCTGGCACGTACTTAAGGATGTCCTGGAGCATTGTCTCTCACATCTTCTCAGAATTCAAACAAACCACCGACTCTGGTCGGGTCTCTGGTGTGAGGCCTTTTTAAGGTCTCGGAAGATTCACGCCTCTCAAGAGGGTCTTGTCCAATGAGAAAGACGGAAATCCCAAGTGGGAGTTTGGAATGCTGGGGAGTTTATGACTCTTTGTGTGGAAGCATGGTAATTTGCATATGGAACTTGAATCGAAATTACTAAAGATTCTCAGGACACTAATATATTGCCTGTGTACCAACATATAATATACACTCTCGTTTAGATCATCAGAAGACTAATTCATAGATACTAAACATGGTAGGGTTACATATATGTAGGATGACAGGAATGAGTGTTTCCATCACAAGCCTGCATAAAACAGTATAAAATCTCAAAGACAACATACACGATGACCTGAAGGCTATGTGTGTTCATTCAAAGAAAGGTTTTCCTATGGATTAATTAGTAGAAAAGTCAATTTCTACTGTGCATTGTGCCTCTTGCTATGGAACATGCAGTGATTTTCCCTACTCACATTCCATCAGGTCGTAAATGGCTCTGGTCTTAGCAAAGGTGTCGGGGTTGCCATGGTAACCAGTGGCCTGTGGTCATTCGCAGACATCCTGGCGCCCAGTCTATTGGGTGAGGGGTCTGTGACGACTTGTTAATCTAATGAATAACTGATTTGTTAAATCAAATGAAAAATTGTGTTTTTGATTGGTCCAGATGCTACAGTGATTTAGCATTTTGTTAGGCTTATTCAAAGGAAAATGTAGTTAGGGGAAAGATGCACTGTTTTGAGCTTCTATCATCCTACTGAGAAATGTTTAGCTTGCAGTATTGCTATTTTAGTCAGTTATCTTACTAAACCACCTTATTCTGATGCACACACACATTGTAGGTCAAGACCTGTTTTCATACTCACTCTATCAAGAAAGTAAATTGGTGTTGTGGAAAGCGTAGACTAATTCTTTCAGATGAAATGTCAGCACCTGGTGGAGAGGCACTTGATGGAAGCCAAGCATGGAATCATCAGCTCTGGCAGTCTGATATCATGACCAGAGACAGGAGGGGCTAGAGGGACTTGTTATTTCTCATATGCTCATCTTGGTTTCAGATAATGTCAATCTTTTTCCTCCATTGCGCACAAACACTCTTCCTTTTAGTGTTACCCATCAGCCCTTGCTGCAGCAGCTGGCTCTCCATATCCAGCTTGACTCAAACATATGTCTGAGCCTCTCCAGCCCAGTGCAAATTTTGCCATTTGTTAACAGATTTCTGTTGTTTTGCTAATGAGAATTTGTTGGAGTAGATCCTTGCAGCACAAGGAGTTCCAGGAAACATCAAAAGTAGAATCATATCACGCGCACTCACAAACTAATGCACTCGTAATTGGATGACTAGAATAGAATGAGTTGTGTATTTCATTACAAATGGCTTTAGTAACAAAAAGTGTCTACTTGGAGTATAAATGCAAGTGACTAAATGCATCTTTCCTCATATGTGTGGTCTCAGAGAAGCTGTACTGTGCATTACTGTGGTGTGTCAGGGATGAACCCAGCAGTTACATCATTTATCACCTTTACCCATCTTCTCTTTCTTGCCTTTCCCTTGTTGTCCTACTCTCTCAGCCATTCTCTTTAGAGCCCTGGGGCTCACTGCATTGCACCACTGACATTTAGGCTGCATGAGAGAATATTTCATCATTTAGACACCAGCACTTCTTTATTCTCTGGCAACAAGTGCAAAATGAATGCAGTGGGTCAGGCGACGGTTTCTGTGTGAGAATATGTCAGGAGAATATATATATATATATATATAATTTTTTAAACAGCATTGTCCGACAGCGACAACAATGGATGAAAACATCTTTCGGTTACATCTTAATCAACTATTAATGTATTTTTTCCCACCTTTTATGAATTATTAATTCTAGTGAAAATAGGCAGATAGTTTTATATTAATTTTGCACATTTTATAAACTTGATGTACAGTTGTGGTCGACATTTTATACACTTTGCAGTGTTAATTGTTAATTATTTTACCAAAATAAGGGATCATACAAAATGCATGTTGTTTTTTATTTAGTACTGACCTGAATAAGATGTTTCACATAAAAGATGTTTACATATAGTACACAAAAGAAAATAATAGTTGAATTTATAAAAATTGCCCCGTTCAAAAGTTTACATATATGCTTGATTCTTAATACTGTGTTGTTACCTGGATGATCCACAGCTGTTTTTTTTTTTTTTTTGTGATTGTTGCTCATGAGTCCCTTGTTTATCCTGAACTGTTAAACTGTCTGCTGTTCTTCTGAAAAATCCTTCAGGTCCCACAAATTCTTAGGTTTTCCAGCATCTTTTGCATGTTTGAACCCTTTCCAACAATCACTGTATGGTTTTGAGATCAATCTTTTCACACCGAGGACAACTGAGGGACTTACATGCAACTATTACAAAAAGTTCAAATGCTCACTGATGCTCCAGAAGGAAACATGATGCATTAAGAGTCACTCCTGAAACTTTACAGTATGTACTTGGCCTTAATGATGTGCATGAAAAAAACATTCAAAATAAACACTGACATTCCATAAAAAATTGCATTGTTGATTTCGATTTTGTGGTGACTTCAATCCAAATGTGAGTTTTTTTTTATGCCTGCAGGCTGACTGGTCAATCAAATGAAGCTCTAGTAAAGGAATCAAATATCAGACATCAAATTGAGAACCTCATCCAGTCTGGGCATTTATAGTCCATCTCAGGAGGAATTCTCTCTCATTCAGCACAGACTTGATGTTCATAGCTCTTTAACTGGCCCATTGTAGATCATGTGACCTCAACTGTTGTTTGAGTCCTGTGGTTTTAAAATCTTCTATTTCTGATCCCTATACCGATCGCAGCCTTGAGCCACAATAAAGAGGTTTGATTTCTTTAGAAATGTACAAAAAGAATGCCATGCCAATCTGGGGCCACAAAACCATGCAGATTGGAAAATGAATGTGTGTGTGTGTCAAGTGTCCATGCACAGCTTGCGCATCTTGAGCTATCACGTGCCGTTCCTTTTGTTGCTGCAGTAAACATATCCCTCTCTGCCAAAGAAAGCAACGAGAACAGGCGCAGCCAAAATAAGAGCAAGGGATGCCATCAGATTATACAGTCCTCAAACAATTTTGCTACTTTCCAAAATATGTTTTTATTATTACCAGACGCACAAGTCTTTTTTTCCAGACAAGCTTTATGAAGGATGCAGCAGTGATAAAATTGCAGATGTAGCTGCTGGCTGTGGAGCCAAAAAAAGGAAGACATGCACCAAGCTTCATATAGTCTCGAATGCTATCACTCATTCAGATAAGGCAATCTCACACTCATCTGGGAATGCCTGTGTGCCCTGTAGTGATCCTAAGTAGGCACATTAGTGGATGGACTTCTGTTTCGGATCTCTGCGTGTCTTAAGATGGAAAGCTGCCCAGCTCTTTTCTACCTCACTGAGCAGAACTATAGATTAAAGGTGCTGTAAGCAATTTCTTTTATGGAATGGGAAATCTCTGTTCCTATTACAGGCTAAAATTTGTTCAAATTCATGTTTGGGCCTGGGACATAATGTTTATGGGTGGGAAGAACTCCCCCTGGGAAGAACAGTGTATATCATTTTATAAAAGGTGTCATAAATGTAAAGTTCTGAATTAACTATTCGATGTAAAGTTACTTGCATTTAGACAATTTAGATGAAACATTTATTAATGCCAGACAAATCAAAAACCCAGTCAAAAAGATAGGGGGTATTCATAAAAGTAACTTGAATTATTTTAATAAGTATTAAATATTTAACAGCGTGATTTATGCGTGATGTACTGTATGTATATGTGTACACACACACACACACACACATATATATAGAAACTATTGAAATATTGCAAATGTACAAATCACGATATATGCATATCACAATGGCTTGAGATAATTAAATTATTTTTTTAAACAATTTGTTTATTGAGAAATAACAGTTTATGCCAGTATAACACAGCAAAATTGAGTTAGATCTCTTATTTACATATTACCAAACACTACACAGTAAGAAAAGTTGGGGTACTAGTCATGCATACCTGGGATAGAAATCATAAAATAAAAGGGTGTAATTTAGAAAAAAAAACAGTAAATTAATAAATGACTGATGGCTTAATAATAAATAGTGGCTGAAGGTGATAAAATAATCAAGTAATTTGATCTCTTTCTACCTCCTTCATTATATTACAGAAATCTGAGCTTGAAATAAAGGATATAAAGGAATTGTCGGTGGGGGGAGTGAATAACCAGCGCTTTCTTCCACCATCAATACCACGACTGAGGTGAGACCCTTGAGCAAGGCATCTAACCCCCAACTGCTCCCCGGGCGCCGCAGCAATATGGCTGCCCACTGCTCCGGGTGTGTGTTCATGGTGTGTGTGTGTGCACTTGAATGGGTTAAATGCAGAGCACAAATTCCGAGTATGGGTCACCATACTTGGCCACACATCACTTCACATTTCACATATGTAAATACGTTTCCGAGTGCTGCTACTGTATACAATATTCTCAGGAAAAATTCCCAAAATGAAAATTTCTGGTTTCATTGGAAAATTTACAGATACCATCTTAAAAATAAGTATAAGAACTTCTTTCCAAAACTCTTGCACCTGTGGACAATCCCACATACAGTGCAAAATTGTACCTTTATCACCTGAGCATTTAATGCAAGTGTCTGTGGTATTCTGACTAATTTTGTTTAACCTTACTGGAGTAAAATATGTTCTCATAATCCAGGTGTACTGTATTGATTTGAGATTACGGTTTATAGTTTGTGATTGAGCTTTCGCACACTTCTTCCCATATGTCTAAAGAAATGTTAATTTTTAAATCTTCTCTCTAGGAGATCAAATTGGATTCTGAAGAGTCTTTAGAATATGATTCTAACAATTTATAAAACATTGATAGGTATAGTTCACCCAAAAATGAAAATTACCCCATGATTTACTCACCATCAAGCCATCCTAGGTGTATATGTCATTCTTGTTTCAGACGAATACAATCGGAGTTATATTAAAGGGGTCATATGATGTTGCTAAAAAGAACATTATTTTGTGTATTTGGTGTAATGAAATGTGTTTATGCGGTTTAAGGTTCAAAAAACATTATTTTCCACATACTGTACATTATTGTTTCTCCTCTATGCCCCGCCTTTCTGAAACGCGTCGAGTTTTACAAAGCTCATCGATCTGAAAAGCGAGGTGTGCTCTGATTGGCCAGCTATCCAGTGCGTTGTGATTGACGTGACGTGACATGTGGCCAAGTATGGTGACCCATACTCGGAATTAGTGCTCTGCATTTACTCATCCAAAGTGCACACACACAGCAGTGAACACACACAAACCGTGAACACACACCCGGAGCAGTGGGCAGCCATTTATGCTTACGAGACTCGAACCCACAACCTTTGGGATATGAGTCCGACTCTCTAACCATTAGGCCACGACTTCCCCCATTGGCCGAATACCTCAAGCGTGTGACGGAAATTTTACGCCCCTACCATACTGTGATGCCCTGTCCTGCCGGAGCGACGAGACAAAAACATTAAAACCCATTATAAACGAGGCATTTGTTGCATCCAGTGGGGA
>NW_015554139.1:326125-327951 GCF_001515605.1 Sinocyclocheilus anshuiensis
GACACGATGCGTTTTTGTAAGAAAAATATCCATATTTACAACTTTATAAACCTTAGTCTCTAGCTTCCGCTAACTGTCGTACGCATGTTCACAAGAGAGTGGCATCCAGTGGATGACGTAGGACGTAGGCGTAGCATAAGCTCCGGTGAGAATATGCTAGTCTCGCGAGAAACAAGTTTTGTAAACAGCAAAGGAAAACGTCTTGGTAACTTGTGTAACCCTCGTTCCCTGAAGGAGGGAACGGAGACGTTACGTCAGTCGTGACTGACAAATTGGGATCTCACCCGAGAGCCCAATCACCTTCGAGTGTCAGTAAAGGAAAACCAGTGTCCTCTTGGCTTATAATTAAATCCTCTGATATTTTTCTTTACAAATCCTCATTTTGTACTACTAATTCGTGACCGGTGTTTTGTTTCGCTCTCTTCTCTGTGCTTGCACGTTCGTCACTTCCGCATTCGTTTGCCTACGTCCTTGCGTCATCCGCTGGATGCCACTCTCTCATGAACGCGCTTCTATTATAATGGATGGGTGCAATTTTTTGGACTTCAAATTTTGGGCTACCATCCACTCCCATTATAAAACTTGGAAGAGCAACAGTGTTTTTTAATATAACTCAGATTGTATTTGCCTGAAAGAAGAATGTCATATACACCTAGGATGGCTTGAAGGTGAGTAAATCATGGGGTATTATAAAGCATACACAATGAGACCTTACAGCTATTGCAAATGGCTCGATTGCTAAAACAAAAAGCAGAGGTGATAAGAGGCACCCTTGACAAGTGCCCCTTTGAATATTAAAAGCATTGGAAACTATACTATTAGTAAGTACTTTAGACATAGGGTGCGTGTAAAGTACCTCAATCCATTTACAAAAAAATCCTCCAAACCCACGTTTTTTCAGGACTTTAAATGAATAAGGCCATTCCACCCTGTCGAATGCTTTTTCAGCATCCAGGGACAAAATGGCCGTATCAGAAGCCCCTTTTAAAAAAAAATTAAGTTCTAACCTTATGAAAACCTTGCCTGCTCTTAATAAAACCATTTTAATCTCGATATATTACTTCAGGCAAAAACACCTCCAACCTCTGTGCTAAAATTTTACTCAGTATCTTAACATCTGTAATAAGTAATGAAATTGGCCGAAATGATTCGCATTTGGTGTTTATTTTATTGGGCTTAGGAAGTAACGTAATGAGAGTATTTCTTAAAGAGTCTGGGAGTGCACCATTTTCAAAAGATTCTTTAAACATCTAAAATTGGTGAAACAAGTTTTTCCTTAAATTCGAAAATCGATGTTAAGATCATCTGGCCCAGGTGTTTGACCTGCTGTTAAAACTATCAATAGCCTCTATAATTTCTTCTTCTGTTATATCTACAGTGGTGTGAAAAAGTGTTGGCCCCCTTCCTGATTTCTTATTTTTTTGCATGTTTGTCACACTTTAATGTTTCAGATCATCAAACAAGTTTAAATATTAGTCAAAGATAACACAAGTAAACACAACATGCAGTTTTTAAATGAAGGTTTTTATTATTAAGGGAAAACAAAATCCAAAACTACATGGCCCTGTGTGAAGAAGTGTTTGCCCCTCTGTTAAAACTGTGGTTTATCACACCGGAGTTCAATTTCTCTAGCCACACCCAGGCCTGATTACTGCCACACCTGTTCGCAATCAAGAAATCTCTTAAATAGGACCTGCCTGACAAAGTGAAGTAGACCAAAAGATCCTCAAAAGCTAGACATCATGCCGAGATCCAAAGAAATTCAGAAACAAACGAGAAAGAAAGTAATTGAGATCTATCAGTCTGGAAAAGGTTATAAAGCCATT
>NW_015554139.1:329336-331832 GCF_001515605.1 Sinocyclocheilus anshuiensis
TTTCAGAAAAAGAACATCATACCAACATTTGCTGCTTCAGGACCTGGAAGACTTGCTGTGATAAATGGAACCATGAATTCTGCTGTTTACCAAAAAATCCTGAAGGAGAATGTCCGGCCATCTGTTCGTGACCTCAAGCTGAAGCGAACTTGGGTTCTGCAGCAGGACAATGATCCAAAACACACCAGCAAGTCCACCTCTGAATGGCTGAAGAAAAACAAAATGAAGACTTTGGAGTGGCCTAGTCAAAGTCCTGACCTGAATCCTATTGAGATGCTGTGGCATGACCTTAAAAAGGCGGTTCATGCTCGAAAACCCTCCAATGTGGCTGAATTACAACAATTCTGCATAGATGAGTGGACCAAAATTCCTCCACAGCGCTGTAACAGACTCATTGCAAGTTATCGCAAACGCTTGATTGCAGTTGTTGCTGCTAAGGGTGGCCCAACCAGTTATTAGGTTTAGGGGGCAAACACTTTTTCACACAGGGCCATGTAGTTTTGGATTTTGTTTTCCCTTAACAATAAAAACCTTCATTTAAAAACTGCATGTTTTGTTCACTTGTGTTATCTTTGATTAATATTTAAATTTGTTTGATGATCTGAAACATTAAAGTGTGACAAACGTGCAAAAAAATAAGAAATCAGGAAGGGGGCCAACACTTTTTCACACCACTGTATGTCCAGGGACCTTTTTGCTTCTCAAGAAATAGTAGGTATTGATATACTATACAGAAAGTTTGTTTGTGCACTATTGTTTAAATATTGAGAGGTATATAAATTCTCAAAAAAGCATTTAAAAGTGTTTAACCGGATCAACTATTGCCATTAATGGAGTTTATTCTTTCATTTTGCTTCTGTTTAATTCTCCTATTGCCTAATAACCTAGGGTCAGTATAAGTGAATAATATAGGGGCATGATCTGAAATTACTATTGCCTCCTAAAAAGCAATCAGTAATATACAGTAATGTTGCTGAAATAAGGAAATAGTCTATTATGGAATAAGAGTGGTGTGTACTAGAAAAGCATGAGTATTGAATATCCTTAGAATGTAAATGTCTCCATGTTTCTAATAGATTTAAATCCTTCATAAAATAATGAAGGGTCTTTCTGGTCTGTGTGACAGGTCCAGGCCAGAAGCATGATCTTTAGTTGGATCTAATGTACAGTTGAAATCCCCACCTATTACATAAAACCCAGAAAGACTAGATTAAGTTAGAAAGAGGTTGCTATAAAATTTTGGGATGTCATCATTAGGACCGTAGATATTAACGAGAATCAATGATTTAGTTTAGTAAGTCCTCTTGAACAAATATCTACCCGATAGGTCCTGTATAGTCTTAGCTATTTGAAATGCAATAGATTTGTGGATCATTATAGTAACCCCTCTTGCTTGAGAACTAAATGAAGCTGAAAACACCTGACCGGGCCATCTATTACGTATTGATACCTTTTGGCATTAAATGTGTTTCTTGGAGAAAAGCCATTTTAGACTGTAGCTGCTTTAGCCTAGTCATCACTTGTTTGATTTTAGTGAAATTATGCAGCCCCCTGCAGTTCCAAGAAATAAACTTAACCCCAATAATCTCTGTCATGTCTTATAGTATTAGATAATTCAGTACTCTCCCTATGTCATGTTTATGGTCTGTTTTTGTTTTGTTTTCCCTCTGTTCCTGCCTCCTGTTTCTGAATGCCCTTATTTGGTTATGTTCCTGTCCTCATTATAGTTCCTTATGTTCATTTGGTTTTCCCGTTTGTTTGATTGTTGATTGCTCCCAGGTGTGTCTTGTCAATTAATCCATGTACTTAAGTTCCTGTCTGCGTTATCTGAGTTGGTCCGGTATTGAACGTTGATGTTGTGTTTCCTGTGTGTCCCTGCCTGCCTTGTTTTACACCATCTTGGATGATTAAAGACATTTACTTTGAGTTTATCCCACATCTCCTTGTTCTTTGTTTCGCCACAGAAGGCAACCGTGACAGAATACCGGACCAACGCACCAGCCTCCAGGGCCCCCCCTCCTCCTCCTCCTCCTCCCTGGTGGAATTATTACGGCGCGGGACACGCCTTTCGGGAGGGGGGAGTAATGTCACGTTTATGGTCTGTTTTTGTTTTGTTTTCCCTCTGTTCCTGCCTCCTGTTTCTGTATGCCCTTATTTGGTTTCCTTCCAGTTCCTGTCCTGATTAGGTTTATTTGTCTCTGCTGTGTTCTTTTTAATTATTCTTGATTACTCCTCACCTGTTTCTGTTCTCCCTGATTGCGTTTCATGTGTTTATAAGCCGTGTTTCTAAGTTTGCCTGATCCGGTATTGAACGTCGATGTTGTGTTTCCTGTGTGTCCCTGCCTGCCTTGTTTTACCCCGTCTTGGATGATTAAAGACATTTACTTTGAGTTTATCCCACGTCTCCTCATTCTTCGTTTCGCCACAGAAGGCAACCGTGACACTTATAAAATGCACTTATTCAAATATACTTATATTCAAGTTTTTTTTTTTCTA
>NW_015554139.1:332200-333996 GCF_001515605.1 Sinocyclocheilus anshuiensis
GCTGTGTTCTTTTTAATTATCCTTGATTACTCCTCACCTGTTTCTGTTCTCCCTGATTGCGTTTCATGTGTTTATAAGCCGTGTTTCTAAGTTTGCCTGATCCGGTATTGAACGTCGATGTTGTGTTCCTTGTGTGTCCCTGCCTGCCTTGAGTTACCCCGGTTTGGATTAATAAAGACTGTTTACTTTGAGTTCAGCCCACGTCTCCTTGTTCTTCGTTTCGCCATAGAAGGCAACCGTGACAGAATACCGGACCAATACAGTAAGCGGAGCCCCTTCTCCTCATTTAGTTTTTTCGGTTTTGAAAGTCTTTTTGTTTTCTTGTTTTTTTTTTTTTTGTAATTTTTTTAAGTGTTTTTGTTTTCCCGTTTGTTTCTCCCCGCGGCATGGAAGTCGCCGTTCGCTCAAGCCCGCCGGCCGCGGCTCACTCAAGCCCGCCGGCCGCACCGTTGTCAAGCCCGCCGGCCGCACCGTTGTCAAGCCCGCCGGCTGTGGCTCACACAAGACCGCCGGCCGCTGCTCACTCAAGTTTGCCGGCCGCTTCGATGTCAAGCCCGCCGGCTGCGGCTCCCACAAGCCCGCTGGCCGTTCAGCACTCAAGCCCGCCGGCCGTTCCCCAGTCAAGCCTGCCGGCCGCGGCTCTCTCTAGCCTGCCGGCCTCGCCGCTGTCAAGCCCGCCAGTCACGGCTCTCTCCAGCCCGTGCCTACTAATGTCACTAGTAATGTCACATTTGTGGTCTGTTTTTGTTTTGTTTTCCCTCTGTTCCTGCCTCCTGTTTCTGTATGCCCTTATTTGGTTTCCTTCCAGTTCCTGTCCTGATTATGTTTATTTGTCTCTGCTGTGTTGTATTAATTATCCCGCTCCGGTGTCGGCTCCAGCCCCAGAGCTCGCTCCGGTGTTGGCTCCCTGCTCCGCCATGGCCTTCCGAGATCCCTGCTCCGCCATGGCCCCCCCGAGCTGCCTGCTCCGCCATGGCCCCCCCGAGCTGCCTGCTCCGCCCTGGAGGCATTCCTTGTCCCCGTCCTGCACCAGCCTCCAGGGTGCCTACTAATGTCACTAGTAATGTCACATTTGTGGTCTGTTTTTGTTTTGTTTTCCCTCTGTTCCTGCCTCCTGTTTCTGTATGCCCTTATTTGGTTTCCTTCCAGTTCCTGTCCTGATTATGTTTATTTGTCTCTGCTGTGTTGTATTAATTATCCTTGATTACTCCTCACCTGTTTCTGTTCTCCCTGATTGCGTTTCATGTGTTTATAAGCCCTGTGTTTTCCTCAGTTACCTTGTCTTGCCTTAAAGTTACATCGTGGTTGTTGTCTCCCTCTGTTTCCAAGTGTTTTGTTCTTGTTTTGATAATTAAAGACTCTATCATGGATTACTTCCTCTCTGTGTGCTTTCTCCGCACCACGACCCGTGACAGAACGCAAGACCCCAAAAACTGAAAGTAAGCGGCGTCTTTTCCCCCGTGTTTGTTTTCCGCCTTTTTGAATATTTTTTGTTTTCCCATTTTCTCCCCGCGGCATGGAAACCGTTGTACGTTTCGCCGCTCCGAAGACAAGCCCGCCGGCCGATACGAAGTCAAGCCCGCTGGCCGCCATTGACCCAAGCCCGCCAGTAGAGACCTGCACTCCCGCGGGAGGACCGCGGGACCCAACGTAACAGGGTGCAGCGCAGGACAACTCTTGATGGGCGAGTGCAGGTGCGGGCGGGAAGAGACTCGTGTGTGTGCGGGATGCGGGAGAATAAAACGATCCGCGGGACTCCCGCAAAATAGAAATGATCTAAACATAAAGTGTCTAAA
>NW_015554139.1:334419-347877 GCF_001515605.1 Sinocyclocheilus anshuiensis
GCCTCCAGGGTGCCTACTAATGTCACTAGTAATGTCACGTTTATGGTCTGTTTTTGTTTTGTTTTCCCTCTGTTCCTGCCTCCTGTTTCTGTATGCCCTTATTTGGTTTCCTTCCAGTTCCTGTCCTGATTAGGTTTATTTGTCTCTGCTGTGTTCTTTTTAATTATTCTTGATTACTCCTCACCTGTTTCTGTTCTCCCTGATTGCGTTTCATGTGTTTATAAGCCGTGTTTCTAAGTTTGCCTGATCCGGTATTGAACGTCGATGTTGTGTTTCCTGTGTGTCCCTGCCTGCCTTGAGTTACCCCGGTGTGGATTAAAAAAGACGGTTTACTTTGAGTTCAGCCCACATCTCCTTGTTCTTCGTTTCGCCATAGAAGGCAACCGTGACACCCTAGTGTTAAAACAGAAAATCCCTTGTGACAATAAATAAAGCTAAAATATAAAAACAGAACGATTACAAATATCAACCAATAAAAATAGAAACATTTTAACACCACTACCATGAATACCACTACATTACTTCTAACTTCCCCCATCTAAATGAGTCCATTCAGCAAAAAAAATCGAAACGAACTGAACAATGAATTGTATCCCACCTAAGCTTTGCTGAGTTTCCTTGCCCCTTTTTTAAAGAATAATACCTATGATTAATTGTGCATTATTCACATATCTTGAGACTGAGCAAACTTTTGAAATAGTGTCACTAGCATACATATTTTTTAGAAAGTCCTCCGTTTCCAATGGATTTTGAAAGACGTGACCCAGATAGCAAATTGGTTTTGGGCCGGATCTGGCTGAGTTTTGGCTGTAAGTTTGGCCCACATACCACATGGAATTATGGCCCAAGGTTGGGCCAACTGCTGTTTGCCTAAAGTCACCCAGACCAATGCCGGAATCAGACTAAAACTCACCCACAACTTCACAATATCCCCAGAGATCATCCATAACTGGCCCACAACAGTGCCAGAATCTCCAGATGTCAGCCAGACAAGAGCCAAACTGCCACCACCTTTACCCCAGAACTCAGCCACAACTAATACAGAAGCTCCAGAAGACAGCCATAACTGGACCAATATTATGCCAGAATCCCCAAAACTGAACCAGAAATTACAGTTATTCAGTATGTATATATTATGCAAGGTATAATAAAATAACAAAACTATGCAAATGCAGTATAGTGTTTTATTGATGCAGAGGGGGAAAAAATCTCAGCCAGGTGACAGGAAAATAAAAACAATGGGAAAAAGATAAACCAATAGATTAAAGCAAACAAATAAACAGTCACAATACAAGAATAACAAAAAGAAAAGAGAAGCCAAATGAAACGGTTACAAACAATTAAGCAATAATGCAATTTAAAAGATGGAAATGTGTTGTGCATACATACGTGATGAAATATAGAAACCAACAAGCAAAAGACAAATGAAATACAACTTATATTTACAGTACAGATGTGCAAAAAAGGTAAAAACATAAGTTGCAAAAAAAAAAAAAAAGCAAAAGATTCACTATCTTAACAATAGATGTTCTTTTTTGCCACCCTCAAAGTCACTAGCTATGAAACCATAGTTTAATAACTTTCGACCTCCAGCTCAGTTGTGTGTGCACATACAGGATTTCTTCTTACAGCCTCTAGAATAGAATAGAACATAAATATACAGAGTTAAAAAATAAATTTAAGACGCCACCAGTCTAAGAACTATGACTTTCATCATTCATTCATGACGTGGGAAAAAAAGTCATGAACAAAAGAAAAGGCTTACAATAAAAATGCACTTACCTGTCACAATGATTTAAGCTCCAAACTTTGGAAAGGTGTTTAAGTATTTACACATCTCCAGTTTACCGCTTTGGCCATGCCATTTTTGATTCACATCCACTCCACCCAGCAATCCAAGTTCAAGTACCTGAAATATTTTCTAAAGCATGCTGTCAATATTAAGCCAAAACACTAAGATTGATCACACACTATTTAATTATAACCGTAATTACAACCAGACTTGTAAGTGACAACAGCCGGCAACTATGCATAACTGACACTGTTTTTATCTAGTTTCTGGACAGGATCGAAGATCACTTTCCCAGGAAATTAATGACCTTAAATGTTCAATTGGAAACCGTTTTGAACTTAAATGATTAGCCTCTGTGATCTCATGAACATTGTTTGCTTTGAGATCTTGCACCATCCTTAAAATGTTTCTCTGCTGCTCCATAAGAATCTCTTGTTTAGTTGTTATGTCATGGAGATGTGTTGAAACATTAAACACAGGAATTACCAGGTTTACCACACCACCCATGCTATGAAATGAATGAACATTACACTAACAGGGAATATATGATAGAAAACAAAAAGAAGTCTTACATCTTATGAATGGGTCATAGCTTGAGAGGATTTTTCTCTGGGGTCTGGGGGTTTTATGATGCCACGGTGACTGTGCTGCCTGCTCAAGTGACTGTAAAGTTGTGTCCTGTTGCCATATCAGTTCACTGTGATGTTCTGTGATGTCTTGTGATGTTCTAGCAGTTGGTTCAGGCAAGACAATTGCTTGGCGCAATGATGATAAAAAAAGTTTTTTTTCTGTTAGACGGGCCTGTGTTATAGAATTACATAATACACACAATCTTACTTTATTTTCTATTTTGGTGGCCTCATGGAATCAGGCGCAGCCTCTGACTGGAGATCGGTCTGCTGTTCTGCAAGAGGCAGCTTCCAACATGCTTCACTATAATTATCTATAAAAGACAGAATTCAAAAATCAAAATAATCCGAAAAGTTTTCTACCATTTAAACTTTTAAATTAAACGTACTGTATACAGAAAGGATTTATACATACTTGCAGTATACATAATTTTAACTTTAGACTCTAGGGGTTGCTCCAAACACTTGGTTGCCCTATGAATTATGAAATCATTATTACATTTAAAATCACATTTAGCCAAAGTTTACCAGTGCATTTATACAGACATATCAGTTTTTACAATTATGCCACATTATGATTACAGTTAAACCTGAAAAAATATGTTATAAACCGTAGACTTGCAGTACGCATTTTGTTACCTGTCAGTTATTTCAAATATCTATATCTACAACAAAATGTGTGTGTGAGCATCCTTAGTGTGCATTAAGTAATACAGTGTGCATTGAGTAATATTGTTTAACCCTTTCATTACTCTCTGCATGTGATCGTATTCTCCATCTTGGATGTGTTCTGGTGTCAGCCATATATTTCATCGGCTAACTCATGTTATAGTTCTGCTAATCAGCTGTGGGCTTGCTATTGTCTAGAAATGTGTTGATTCAGGGCCGTGCGCAGACATTTTGAGGGGCAGTGGCCCAAACCAAAAAAGGGGCACTAGGGGGGGGGGTGCTTGTTAATACAAATGATCCAGTTGTTACAAATATACAATTAAAAGAGAAGATGGCACACTCTGTATAATAATTTCAGACTTTATTGTAGATGTTTTGATAAGAGTGGGCTCTCCCTCACTCTCTGAATCTTGGCAGCTACACTTTTACTGTCATGTGACCATGTATTTTGGAACCACCCATCATTTCTGCCAGACTGTGAAAAGGAGAAACACATGGGGGGAATGGAAGACACCCATTTACTTTAAAAACTGTTTTTGGCTTGTCAAAGTAAAATTTTCGCATAACAGATGTAATGGTTGTTACATCAAAGCAAATTTATCCAGGTCTAAAAATATGTATGATACATATAGGTGATTTAGCAACATATAAAACCATGCAAATCATTTAGCTAAATATTAGCCTGAACTGGTAAGCAACAGTAGCAAATGTTTTCCAAAATGGCAGCTATGGGGGCAAAGTGAGCCCAATGTTGTGGGGTAAATTGAGTCAGCATTTTAACTTAACCCACCATAAGGCACTGTAGTTAAGTTAAATCTCTGAATTATAAACTGGTGTTTTAATGTGGTATTACTGGTTTAGTTTATCATATATACATATTATTTGTAGTTTATTTGATAGGGACAGTGTACAAGTGCACCAAATCCTTCTCTGATAAGAACCAGAAAATGCTTTTCATCTTTTAATGTGGTATTACTGGTTTAGTTTATCATATATACATATTATTTGTAGTTTATTTGATAGGGACAGTGTACAAGTGCACCAAATCCTTCTCTGATAAGAACTAGAAAATGCTTTTCATCGCATTATAATCAGATATATCTTTCCACCTGTAGTCACTAATGGCCAACAAAGTCTCTGTTTAGTCTGTTTTTAGGAAGGCTACAACTTTGGCGTTCAACATATTGTTTAAGAAATGCAAACAATTAAATACTGAAATTTAAACTTCATTTGGTTGGTTTTATGTTGTTAAAGTTAACTCTATGAAAATAAATATGACTGTTTGTAAAAGGAAATTATTAAATTAGTTTTTAAATTATTTATTTCACATGGGTTTGAATCAGATTTGGCCAGATGGTCATTTTACACCCAGATGGTGCATCTTACTCACGGACTCGACTCGGGTCAACTTACCCCTAACCTGAGCAAACTGAGCCATTAGAACCCTTTTTTTTATAAGAAGCCATATTTTTAGAACCCTTTGTCATAGATACTAGGCCTACTATTAATATGGTTTTAATAAAATATGATGTTATAGATTACTAGTATCAAGACAAGTGATTATAATGAGAAATATACTTAATTACAAAAATTAAAGTGTGACAAACTGCTAAATATTCTATATGATGATTTAACTGCTGGCTTACTGGAGCTTTGTATTTATGTTTTCAATGTTGAACTGCCTTTAGCAGCCTCCCTTCGCCAGCGAATCATCCACTGACTGTAATGTGGATTGTAAAGCATCTACCGGTTAATGACCGACCTTCGGGAACTGTGGTCTCCACTCCAGATAGCGGCACACCGATTGGGAGTGATGCGGTTGGAAAACACGGAGCGGATTAGCGGAATCAGCGGAGTGGTAACCAAACGCTTTGAGCTGGGGTGAGGGTGGGGGGTGGTGAGAGGGGCACCTCAGCCGATGAGGGCAAAGGGGCAGTGGCTCTAGCCACCGGGCCACCCCCCTGTGCACAGCCTGTGTTGATTAATATAGAATGTCTGTCGTTCTTATTTCTTGGAGACATGATAAAGTCTGGAGCAATATGTTGGTTTACAAACTGCAATGCTTTATCAGTACTGTGTTCAGCTAATGCATATAGAGCTTGGGAAACCACGTCACTGCGCATTGCATTCTGGGTAGTTGCTGCCATGTTTTAGGACATGCTCGTCAGCCGTCAGGATATTAAACCTGTTGGGTCCCATTGAAGTCCACAATATGGAGAAAAATCCTGGAATGTTTTCCTCACAGTGAAATGAATTTAATGAAATGAGTTAACTTATTTAAGTTAACACTCAAATAATAATGAAAGTTCATTGGACTTCATTGAAATAAGTTCTGTAAATTTAAAATGTTGTTGTAGTAAGGTGAACCTAAAATGATTGCGTTTTCTAATTCCCAGCATGCTTTGCATCACACAACAAGGAAAATAAATGTAGAAATTTACTTTCTGATAACTTAAAATACCCCCCCCTCCCCCCAATTTGGACCTTCAACCCATTGGCTGCCATTGAAGTCCACAATATGGAGAAAAATCCTGGAATGTTTTCCTCAAAAACCTTAATTTCTTTTTGACTGAAGAAAGAAAGACATGCACATCTTGGATGTGCAAGAAAATTATCAGGAAATTTTTATTCTAGAAGTGAAATAATCCTTTAATTTTTTTTATCTATTGCCATGTTATCTGTGTTCTTGATACTTGAAGGTTACACCAGTTACATCTTAAAGGGTTAGTTCACCCAAAAATGAAAATCCTGTCATTAATTACTCACCCTCATGTCATTTCAAACACGCAAGACCCCCGTTCATCTTCGGAACACAAATTAAGATATTTTTGATTAATTCTGAGAGCTCTCTGACCCTCCCGTAGACAGCAAGGGTCCTTACACGATCAAGGTCCAGAGACGTAGCAAGGAGATCGGTAAAATAATCCATGTGACATCAGGGGTTCAACTGTAATTTGAAAGTTCATTGGACTTCATTGAAATAAGTTCTGTAAATTTAAAATGTTGTTGTAGTAAGGTGAACCTAAAATGATTGCGTTTTCTAGTTCCCAGCATGCTTTGCATCATACAACAAGGAAAATAAATGTAGAAATTGTGTTATTTTGTACGGAAGTTCTAAGCAGCTATGCAATATATTTTTTTTCCTTCTTGTTTTCTCGTTATAACTACTTAATTTTCTCGTTATCTCGACATAACGAGAGTTGTTTTCTCGTTATAACGACTTAATTTTCTCGTGATCTCGACATAACGGGAGTTGTTTTCTCGTTATAACGACTTAATTTTCTCATTATCTCGACATAACGGGAGTTGTTTTCTCGTTATAACGACTTAATTTTCTCATTATCTCGACATAACGGGAGTTGTTTTCTCGTTATAACGACTTAATTTTCTCATTATCTCGACATAACGGGAGTTGTTTTCTCGTTATAACGACTTAATTTTCTCATTATCTCGACATAACGGGAGTTGTTTTCTCGTTATAACGACTTAATTTTCAAGCTACGAGAATAATTTTTGTGCGCAAGAGAACTGTGGCGTGACGCAGCTGACACAGAACAGCATACGTTGTTTACGTCCAGCGGATACTCTCCAAAATGGTGCAACAGGGTGACGAATAGTTGAATAAAGTCGTTTTTTTTTTCTTTTGCGCACAAAAATTATTCTCATAGCTTCAGTCAGGGATGTTCTGTTTATCTACAGTAGGACAGGCTTCAACGACGTAGGCTATGTGCCTCTTTTCCTTATTATTAATCTTTATCGTTAATCAGTAAATGTATATTGATAAGAAATGTGATTTATATATAAAGTGTATAGGCTAATTTAATTCAGTGATGTTCTACAGTGTTGTAATCTTTTGTGTTTTCTACATTTCTTTGTGGAAACCACACAAACACACATACACACACATATACACATAGGCCTACACATGAACGCTCTTTTCAAACAAGCTTGTAACGCACATGATATCAGTCACAGCATATAATGACTACTAAAAATTACAAATTATATATAATTTTCTTTCAAATAAAAGGAAAATTAAAAGTGAGTTGAATCCAAGCAGCTCTAAAAGATTTTAGAATAGTTCTGCATCCTGAAGGCGCTCCGCCTGTGTTTGCGGTGTTGCTTCCTGTTGTATGTTCTTGATACTTGATTACTAAATTACTTTTTTTTTAAGTGTTAAAGGTTCACTGCCCCCTTTACCTGATTTGTATGTTGTATGTGTTACTGTGAACTGTACACATTTATCTCAGTGTGTTATGATGCACAAATAAAGAGATACAGAATTGATACTTTTTTTTATCATAACAGGTGGTATGCAATATACATAACACTGATAATGCAGGATATGCTGTTTGTGCATAGGTATCGCTTAATGTAAGGCTGTCAAATTGATCAATCGCATCCAAAATAAAAGTTTTTGGTTTGGGTATGTTTATATCTATATATAATAAACATGCATACGTGTGTGTTTGTGTGTATATATGTATATGATGTTGTGTGTGTGTATATAAAAAAAAACTTTGTCGAGATAATGAGAAAATGAAGTCGTTATAATGAGAAAACAACTCTCCTTATGTCGAGATCACGAGAAAATTAAGTCGTTATAACGAGAAAACAAGAAGGAAAAAAATAATAATGCATGGCCGCTTAGAACTTCCGTAATTTTGTGTGGTTTTACACAAGATTAACATAGAGAGACATAAGCTAGTACTTAAATGTTGTGTTATGTCAAAAAATTTGAGTTCGTTTACTCAAATATTTTGAGGCAATAAGTTTCCTCAAATGTTTTGAGTATTCTTAACTTAACAGGTTTTACAGTGTATACATCTAGATGTGTGAGTATTTCTATATAGGCCTACATATAAATTCATTTCAGCCTGTGTCTGTAAAGCATAATCTGCTGTTGCAGCTTCACCCAACTCATCTCTGGCCAGTTACATCTAGTGGTGCAGGTGCAGCATGATCCCCTGTGACAGCTTGCTGTCTCCTTGTACTCCGGTTAAACCGCCCAGAGTGTGTTGCCTTAAAGGGATAGTTCACCCAAAAATGAAAATTCTGTCATCATTTACTCACCCTCATGTCGTTCCAAACTTGTATGAGTTGCTTTCTTATGTTGAACACAAAAGAAGATATTTTGAAGATTGCTGGTAATCAAACAGTTGGTGGTTGCCATTGACTTCCATAGTAGGAAAAAAAATACTATGGAAGTCAATGGCAACCACCAACTGTTTGACCTAACCCAAGTGATGACAGAATTTTCATTTTTGGGTAAACTATCCCTTTAACTTCTGTGTGCCCCGGATGCAGTGATGGAACCCAGTTGGGATCACACTCTAGCATTTCATAGGCTGGTTTGCTTACAAATAAAAGCCAAATTTATTTCATTATCTAGCTATTCAGACAGTTACTAAAGTTTGCGGTATAGCAACAACTCAACGCCATGTTTGCATTGCTAGCGATAACAGCAAAAACCGTTAGATGTGTTTTGTTTATAACTTACCTTTGTGAAAATGCTGTGAACAAACAAACATGTGTCGGGGAATGTTGTTGAAGGTGATGGTTTTCCGTCTGACTGCTGCTGCGATGCCACTTTGTTAACTCGGAGACCTGAGATCCAAGGTGCTGTTTCCAGGCGGCAAAGCTGAAAAACTGCACTCCATTTGAGATTCTGTTTCCACGCCAGTCTTGAGTGCGATTATGGCAGTTAATTACACAACACGCTTTCACCATTGTAAAGTATTTTTATCTGTATAATATAAACTAGGGCTGCACGATAAATCACATGCGATATTTAATGCGCATCTTGTCAGAAAGCCGGTTCTGTAATCAGCGGTAAATCTCCATCATGTGCGTGCTTTCACATTGAGCAGCATTAACTACACAGAGCCGTTGTTCACTGACGAGCTGCGCAAAAAATCGCGCGAATATGAACGTGGTTTTGCACAGCTCGTCAGTGACCAACGGCTCTGTGTAGTTAATGCTGCTTAGTGTGAAAGCACGCACGTGATGGAGATTTACAGCTGATTACAGAACCGGCTTTACTGATAAGATGCGCGTTAAATATCGCATGCGATTTATCGTGCAGCCCTAATATAAACTAAAGCATCTATTTGCAATTCAGCACAGTATCGACCGCAGCTTCCGTGTCCTAAAGTCCCAACATGCATTGCGTTGCTGACATCACGTTCCCAGACTCTATACCATTATTGTTTGAGTCTTTACTACCAAGCTGTGGGTCCGGTTCGTTAATATAAGTGTAAAACAGCTTTTCCCCCCTCTGATTCTTTATTTTTAGAATAGAGTGGATCACTGTCATTATTTTAATAGGATGTATTATTTATAAGCCGTATTCCAGTATGATGGGTTTCCGACATGTGCTTGCGCTGTACGCAGTAAACCAATCACAACAGACTGGGTCATTGGACCAATCAGAACAGAGTAGCCTCATGGAAAGGAGGTTTGGAAAGATGAATCTTCGAATGAACTGTTCGAGAGTCGTTGAGAAATAATGTAAAATTAAATGTATATTATAAGAAAATGAAAGTTTTTTTTTTTTTTTTTTTTTTGAGCTTGCACACATGTAAACCTGATGTTGGGGACTCCCAAAACCAAATTATGAACCTTTCAAATAGCTTAATAGGAGCACTTTAACTTTTTACTTTAAAAAACATTAAGAAACCGTGTAGTGACATGGTGCATTTTGCACACTACACAAAAAATAATAAAAAAAATAAAATTAAAATGGGTTAAAAATACCTCAGTTTGGGTTGTTTTTAATCCAGACACTGTTTAAATATAGGACAGAACACAAGTTCTGCCATGACAACTCTTGGAGGGATTGGCATGGTAATGTACATGACAATGTCAATGTATTTGGTCTTGGCAGAATAGATCTGCTACGCTGCTGCTGCTGCTGCGGCAAAGCAAGTACCGAGACTTGCTACTGCCAATACATCCACAACATGCTGCTGTAAGCATGTAAGAAATACTGCTGCTGCACATCATATAACACATATGAATAGCCCCATATAGCATACATAAATCACCCCGTACTACCCGTAGCAGATCTATACAGGTGGAGCTGGGGAAGGTGGGGGGTTTCTGAAGTGCGCTGCAAACTGCTACATCAAACAAAAGCCAGGTATTTGAGCAGTAAGCTCATTGGCTACCGATACAGGAGAGAACCAATCAGCTGCCATGTGATAATGATGTCGCCAGGTCAGATTGAGCTAGACCTATCGGACTGCGCCATCTAGAGTTTCATGCCAGAACTCTGTATTTGGGCTAACCTTATCCAGCAAGCTGGCTTGTTATATTTAACCCAGCATAATGGGTTCATTTTTTACAAAAGCTTAATTTGTATATTACATACATATAAACTCATTTAACAAAAGCTTAGAAATAAAAATTAAACTAACTTTAACATTTAAAAGACCTTTCAAGTGTAATCCACCAGTCTCTGTTATCCGTTTTCCATGGAAATGGTGCTGGGCTCATGTTCAGCTAGGGAACAATGAATCAGACCACCGGGCCACGTTTCACTGGTAACCAAAAGATGCTTTGATTAACTCCTTATAACCTGCCCTTAAATAAACAATTCACTGTTCAGAGAACACATTTTAACATGTGACTCAATACACTTAACCCAGCATTTAGGAGGAAAAAGAATAACCAAGCATTTTTTTAGTGTGTATATTCAGAGATGCCCATCAGTAGCTATGGCTTACTAATTTGCTTATTAGTTTGTTCTGAATGTTGTCACGATGCTAAAAAAATGGAACCAGAGATATTACAGAATATTGAGAGCATGAGAGGGAATATTCAGTGCATGTTCAGAGAGCGTTTTAAACACGTGCCTCTCACAAACAAAATAAATTAGTCAGCTTGGCTCCTGAATTAGCCAAGGTTGAGTACCACTGCAACAGACCTAAAAGATGCAGCTCGCACTGGCCTGGATGATGTTTTCGCTTTGACTATTTTTACAGATCTCAGCATGTATCCCACCCATTACTCATAGTCCATTTCTGAACTGAAACAGGAGGTCTGAGTCAGCTCTGCCCTATCTTATTAAACAGCCGGTGCGAAATGGCTCTATTATTATGTCAGTGTCGGGCTCCCCTCTCAGCTCCCAAATTTCGAAATTAACAGCAGGATTGTGTGTCTTTGTCTGTGCTGCGGTGCTCAAAGCGTATGGGAGCTGATATAATTTTGTCCCACTCTACAGCAGCTTTTGTTTGAGGAAAATGGCCTTCTTGTACCAAACAAATAAATGTGTAGTATTTGATTCAGGAATGCTGTATTTCTCCCTTTAGGATTGTTCCTAAAAGACTGTCTCAGGTTTAAACAAATACCCGAGTACCATGGCTCTCTGACAGCACACTGAACGTTTTTTTATTTTTTTATTTTAAATGCTGTCGTTTTTGACGTATGTTTTGGCCTTCAACTTCAGGAAGTTGAGGGAGGTGCACAACTCCATGGCGTTCCCCTACATGCTCTGTTACATCTAAATATGCATAAATATTCATCATCTTAGCATTTGCATCAACAGCCTGAACACTTTCATCTTGGCTCAGAGTTTCAGAAAATAGTTGGTGGGGGTATTTAAAAAAAAAAATGTTTTCCTCTTTTACGTTGTTTTTGTTTGGAGGCGAGTGAGGATCAGACGCTGCGCTCGGTTGCCTGAAACACGATTAACAGCGGAAGCCGGATCAGTGCGAGCGCACCATTAGCTACACTGCGGAGGTGATGTTTTTAGCCTCATTACAGACCTGGGATCAGCGACGACCCCTTCCGACTCGCGTATACTGCACCCAGGGAAAGCTGGACGTGGAACAAATAAAGCCGGGTCTCATCTCCATGGCCTAATGGTTTTATCTCTGTTCCACAAAATAATCGCTCTTGGGTTTTCTTGCTGCTCTTTTAGGTGGGGGAAGGTCACCTCTGACACATTTCAGTGATTACGCCGCCCTTATGTCCTTGTTTTTCCCAGCTCAGGTGGCTAATGCTGTTTTTGTCCTCTCCTGTCTCGATTTATTTTGCTAGCAAGCTTCAGAGCGCGTTTGTCACATCACGAGATGGGAACGCAGGTGTATGGTCTTTATATGCACGGGACGTGCACCGATGTTATAACATTATAGTGCGCATGATGAAAAGCTTTCTTTCGCTCCGCAGTCCTCCTGGAGAGTTCAATTTTCTGTTATTGCAGGGAAATTAAACATGGCTGTCAGCTTGCCTTTCCAATGAGGTCCATCACATATTGAACGGAGGGGGTGCAGAGAGCTGAGATGCATGCAAGGGCACGCAGGCATGCTCTAAAACACACAACCCAACAACACAGACAAACAATCATTCAAATTATCGCTCATGCACTATTAATCAAGGTCTTTCACACATACAAGGACTGGCGTTTTTCCGGCACCATTCTTTAACATTGGATTCTCTGGACACTTTATGCAAAAAAAAAGGGTTATTTTGTTAATTTTTTTGCTTTAACTTTCCAAGTTGTTGTTTTTCAGAAAACCATTCATATGAGAAGAAAAAGCTTCCCGTCCCTCTGGTGATACAGTAGTTTTGATCTCATCAAAGCTTTGCTGGATTCCCATCACATGACTGGTGAAGATGAGATAAATGCATAATGCAGACTGTGAGTTTAGGCTCATTCAAGATTCAGTGCCTGTTGGATTTTTATGTTTGTGGATGGTTTTGTGGCACATGTTCCTTCTCCCTTGTCATGTTGTATATTTATGCTTTTGATGTCTGTCAGTTGTAAGTTCAGCACTATGGTGTAGAAAGTATTGATGGTGCTTAAAGGGATAGTTCATCCAAAAATGAAAATTTGATGTTTATCTGCTTACCCCCAGGGCATCCAAGATGTAGGTGACTTTGTTTCTTCAGTAGAACACATTTGATGATTTTTAAGTCCAACTGTTGGAGTCCATCAGTCTTATAATGCATGGCAATGGTAACAAAGTCTATGAGTGTAAAAAAAACATGCACAGACAAATCCAAATTAAACCCTGCGGCTCGTGACGACACATTGATGTCCTAACACACGAAACGATCGGTTTGTGCCAGAAACCGAACAGTATTTATATCATTTTTTACCTCTAATACACCACTATGTCCAACTGCTTTGAGCACGCTCACGGCTTCCGGTGCGTGAGGCGTGTACGTGCTCTGGCGTAGTTTACGTTAATGGGTGTGTTGATATCCAGCCGAAGAGCAATCAACCATAACTTACCAGCATCCTTGCCCGACGGCCGTGTAACAGGTGCGGTTCTCGTCCGGACTGTGGGTCCGGCAGCTCACGACTCTGGCGGCACGGGAGTCCCTCTACGCACCCCTCCTGGACCCACGAGGACACCAGCG
>NW_015554139.1:347949-372167 GCF_001515605.1 Sinocyclocheilus anshuiensis
ATCAAATTTTCATTTTTGGGTGAACTATCCCTTTAAGAAGAATGAACTGTTACTAAGGAAATGTAAGGAAATTACTTCTTATTGAAACTGTCTCTTGATGTGTTCTCTGACTGTGTGAAGATGATATATTCATTCTGACTATTCAGTGACACAAAAAAAAGAGATGTTCTGTGCATCAGTGTTGGTTCTTGTGGCTGTCTGCCATCATTTACTCACCTCTATGTCATTCCAAACCCAAAATCTGATTTTTTTAAAAAGAAATTTTAAAGAGTGTGTGGTTGCTATTTTTTTTAATAAAAAATAAATAGCAAATAAAATATAATAAAAAAAAAAACTCTTGCACATCATTTGTGTTTCAAAGATGAACGAAAGTTTTATGAATTAGGAAAGACATAATGGTGAGTAAATGATGACAGGATTTTCATTTTTGGGTGAACTCCGCATTTAAGTCACTATTCACTGAAAACAAAAGTAAGCTTCAAAAAAAAACAAAAAAACATCTGTTGAGATAATTTAGTTGAACTTGAACTTGATCCAAAACTGCTCAGTGATTTATTCATGAATCGGATAGATTCGACTCCCTCACTGAGTGTTTTTACATGCACAGGCTTACGGTGTTTATGCTTAATAATCCGATAATGTGCAAGGTCATGAAAACTTTTACCAGCTTTTTTTAATCGGGTAAAGGTCATAAACATCTTAAGCAAAAATTGATCAGCACACATAGATTTTTGCCCTCTGCATGTAAACACCTTTACCGGTGTTCTTCCAGCTTATTCAATGCGCTCATATACAGGTGCATCTCAATAAATTAGAATGTCATGGAAAAGTTCATTTATTTCAGTAATTCAACTCAAATTGTGAAACTCGTGTGAACTTTTCCACGACATTCTAATTTATTGAGATGCACCTGTATGACTGTGTAACAAGAAAACTTCACAAAAAATTGGACAATCATGGCTACCAGCGGAACGTACTTCTAGCTCAAGGAAGAGACTGTTTTATTGTTACTTTATGAATGAAATGAGACTATTGTAGATGATGCATGATATAAAAATGTAAACAATTTTTCGCATTGCTGGTTTATTGATTCGAATTGTTGTGCATGTAAATGCATTCATTTACTTGATCTGGTCACAGCGGGTTTTCAGTTAACAGCTTGCTGTATCTATAGGGACTGTTAGGAAATATCTTAACTTTGGCATTATGTTTGGTCTGTTTCTCACTCAGTGCTATTGTATGGCTTCAGAAGACTTGAAATAGTGCACAAGCTTTTCATGATGCTTTCATGGTACTTTTCTTGAAACTTGAAATCTTTAACAATTCATTCTGAAAACCCTCATTCCTCAAAATGGTCTGTCAAATTAAGGTCATTGCTGTGACTATCAGTGTGGAAATCGGCTGTGAATAATCACTGCATTGATAAATACATAAAACAGTTCTTGGAATTTTCCTGTGTGAATTAAATGTCGTGTCACTGTGGTTAAATTCACCCATATCACCCATCTGTCATCTCAGGCATTTATATTCAAATCTTATTTCATGAATTTCTTCATTTATTATCAAAAGTCTGGTTTGCCAGCACAGCACGTTACCCCAAGGACCCTGTTCTGCACTTCCACTATCTCCTTACCCATCTCATTCACTGTGTAGCGAATCAGCTCATGGGGAAATATGAATAATTAATCATAACTAGTTATAATTAATTATAAATATTTAGATCCGCTGTAGATATTTACTTGACCTCGGTCCAGACGCTACAACTGCCTCCACACACACACACACACACACACACACACACACACATACAGTATGATTGAAATCTGCTGTTCAATCTCTTCTTGCGCCCTTGGGACTGAGAAAGAACAGAATAGTGTAGAGAGGTCAGGAAATGACTAACGATTTTATGAAAATGTCTGTTCATTCTTTTCTCTCTTCTATATTAAATTTCTGGCCACTGAATGGAAGAATAAAGCTGGTTTTGCAGGTGTGAAAGGAACTCCTCAAAGTAGCTGAATGTTCATTATTTTCTAGGCATGTGAAACATCTGAAAACTGATGTTTCCATGACTGTCCCTCTTTGGAAAGACCAGATTAGATTTTCTATTCCCAATTGGCTTATGCTGGTGGACCATTATAACCAGAAAATCATGTTCTTAATCATGCCTTTTTTACAGTAAAAATATCTGAAAAACCTTTAAACAAGGTACATTTACCTGACAAGCAAGATATGAAGACTTTTCAGAGAACTTATACTGGAAAAAGTGTTTCACATTTAAAGTAAGTTGACCAGTTGCTTGACAGTGAAGTCATTCTGATTAAGCTTGTGGCAATAGCACACCATTTGCAACATGTATTTTTGGGTATTCAGTAATATTATTGATTTGACTGCACTGACACCATCTAATTTGACTAACTGATTTGAGCTGATAATGACACCAACGTTGCAGCATTGACACTGTTATTGAACTGAACTGAATCAACATTGAACCCACTTGAATAATGACACCATTGCTTTCTGTATAGAGCTGCGTATAGTTGATGAGCTTTGCTGTGTTATTGAATTGAACTAAACTGACACTGAATTGACTTGAGCTGAATAATGTCACTATGGTCTTCTGTTGAGCTGCTTCATAGTTGAAATTAGTTTGTTTCATATAAACTTTGCAACATTGATACTGATATTGAACTAAACTGAATCAAAATTGAACTAAATTGAGCTGAATAATGACACTTATCTTTTGTAGAGCTGCTTTACAGCTGAAATCAAACTTGTTTCATAATTGAATTTTGTAACATTAACACTTGTTCCTGTTTTTCATTTTCCTGTTTTCACTGTTATTTATTGATGTGAAGATGCTTTGAAACGATGTGTATTGTGTAAATGTGATTTGACTTGACTTGTAATTTTCATTTTTGGGTGAACTTTCCCTTTAAGTTACTACTGTGAATCTTGTAGGGGTAAATAAGGTACAAAGATGTCCCTTTAAGGTTACTGCCCCAGTGACAAGCTGTCATATAGACAAGCTGTTATATAAAATATCAGCACTCTCAGGAAAAAAAAAGGTACAAAAGCTGTCACTGGGGTGGTACCCTTTTAAAAGATACTAAAATGTGCCATTTAGGCACTAATATGTACACTTAAGGAACTAAAATGTACCTTTAAGGTACTAATATGCACTTTTTGCGGGAAATAAGGTTACAAAGGTGTACCTTTTGAAAAGGTACCTAGTGACAGCTTTTGTACCTTTTTTTCTGAGAGTGTTGGCTGAGCAAAGGGTCCAGTACCAAAATGTTTTGTAGGGTTTGCTATAATAGAATTGGTTTATAGTTGCTGAGAGAAAACCACTCCTGCATGGGTCTGTTCCCGTTACATTTGCTTAACAAACCTGTTGTTCTACCTCCTGTTGTTGTTGTCGGTGCTACACTTCAAATCCCATCATAGCCCATCTGCTCTATTACACTCCATTTGGACGTCCATCTTGATCCTCCATTTAGAATCTCCATTTTCTGGCAAATTAGGTTTGTTGCCTTGTGCCGTCGCCGGACTGAGTAATTATACTTAGAGCCGCACGGCTTACTGGCTGCATATCACATACGATGGAGGTGCGGAGACTATGTGATGGAAAGGTTTTGTAAGTAATGCAAGGGCACAAACAGAAAGCAAACATTGCTGGGCATCTGAGTTGCTGCCAACATGAGCAAGATAAAAGCTACTACTTTCTTGCTTCTCAGGCTGTGCGTCTTGCTTTGTACACTTTTAAGACATACAAAAAATCTTTGAAATAACAAATTACTTTGAAAAGCTCAAATAGCAGCTCAATTAGATATGGAGTGCCAGGTAGTCCTGCTGTGTAATTGGGCACCATCTCTTTATGTGAGTCAGCAACTTATGGCGGTCTCACAACTAACGATTTACTGCTGTCCCTCACAGCGTATGCCGACACGCGTCGAGAGAGAAGATAAGCACTACCTTAAATTCGGCCGCTGGTACAGTGGAAGTGAGAAGCCTTAATTCAATCATACTTCGCTTGTGTATTGCTGTTTAATGGTGTGGTGTAAAAATAAATGAATCAATACTCCTACCTGCAAGTCTCTTTCCCCACCAGAGTAAACAGTTAGAGAATAATTGAATGAGTGCCTCACAGACTGAGACAAATGACTCTCATCTGTGACTGATTGTACTTACCAGCCCCTGCTCCCCTGTCCCTCTCTTTCTCGTTCCCTGCCCCATTCCCTCTCTACCTGTGTCCTCTGACTAATGTTCAAATTCAAATCAGCGTTATTGGCCGCAGAACAAACAATTTGGTGCCAAATGCTTTGGGTTCGCTCTCTTCCGAGATGAGAAGCAGAAATGAAGCATCGTTTGTTTGCTCGAACATAATTTTTGCTTCTCATTTTTATTAATTTGGCCCTTGAGAAGTTTTTGAATGTACGGTATTTAATATCTAAGTAAGTTATTTCGACTTCTCCCTCAGTGTTTCTGTTAATTAGCATTAATCCATGTATAGCCCGGGTCAATCCCTGTGCAGCTGGCTTTAAGAAGACTATGAAAAATGGACAGAATAAGGAAACTCCTGTTGTTTTTTTCTGTCCCTGAAGTTTCAGGCTCTGGTGTGCAGCAAACCTCCTCAGACTGTGTACTTTGGGGGCACTAGCTAAAAACAAATTGCCAGTATGATAGGAAAAATAGACTTATTTCAGGATATATTCTCTGAAAAAAGTCTACTTGCACAAATCCATCTTCATCTTCTCGTGCACAGCCAGCAGAAAACAATATGCACACTGATTGACAACAGCACAATTTATAGCCTGCCAGTTTTAAACCTTTTAAACAACAAAAATCCAGAGAGCTAAAAGAATGACATGATTTAAAAAAAAAATTGTGTGTGTGTGTGTATGGATCTATGTAATTCATTTTATTAGAAAAATATACAATACGTACACTATCTTTCAAGGATGCATTAAATCAGAAGTGACAGTGAAGACTTTTGGCATAATCTTTTATTATGGAAAAGCAAAACTGCTGCAATGAACATTTGTAAACTTTTGTCCAACAAATAAAAGTAATGTGATGCAACCCTCCTCAAATCATTGTATTTATGAATGAATAATTCAGAATATTTGTAAAAATGCATTTTACCTAATATATATATATATATATACAGTATATATATATATATATATATATATATATATATATATACAGTATATGTAATAACTTGATTAAAACTGTCACGCTACGCTGTAAATAAACATACGAAGATGAAGGTTTGAAGTCTTTTAATCCAACCCACAGGTAGTCCACACAAACACAGGGAAACTGGGCAAACACTGGGGAATAACACTGGGTTTAAATAAGAGGGGATGTAAGAAGATAATTGAACTAAGCAGGTGAACATGACTAATTAGACACATGAGTAAAACTAGGTCATAGGGCTAGGATGACAAGACAAACACAACAGAAACGGTGACAAACAATGGTTAAGATGTGTCCTCTTGCATGTATTCAAGGTGTAAGGAAAATACTTGATGATATTGTGACATTTTGCATTTTCCCAGGAGAAAGACAGGAGACGAGGATCAAATTTGCAAGTACCCAACGGGCTGTGGTTTATTTCCTGAACGTTACAATCTAAAAGGCGGGTATCAGGAGGTGTCTTAACTTCCCCAAAAAACAACTAAACGCAAAAAGAGCTTGACTAACTGTTTTTCCGCCCCGCTCACGGCCCTCTCACTTTCCTTCTCCCACTCCCCGCACCCGCGCTTGCCCCTCCCTCCTGACTCTTTTTCTCCCGGGCACCTCCCCCCAACAGCAGGTGAATCAAGTAAACACATTTATAACAGAGAATAAACAGTGTCATCGCCACACTGCCCCCTCCTCAGGTTTCCTCGTCCCCGAGGAAAGGTGAAATCCACAAAACGCTGGGGCACACGAAGTGCCTCCCTGGGCCGAAGCCGTGATCCAGTCTTTGCTCTTGTGGTCTGCTGCGGATCTCTGGCAGGTAGCCCATGCCTCAAGGGGTTAGTCCACCGGAACTCCACATCCTGGCTGCTACGACGGCCTCCACTGCAATGTCTTCCGCCAGTCAAATGATGATCAGCTCTCCAGCATTAAAATCGCGTCCCGTACAATGATGGTCATATGCCCGTTTTTGCCGAACACCTGCCTGCAAAGCCTGACGACGAGCAAACTCATGGGCTGACTGCAGCCGGTCCTGTACCTGATGGGCATACTCCAGTCCGGGCGGGGCTTTCGGTGCATCTGGAGGTTGACCTATCAACAGGGAAGATGGGGTTCGCAGTTCTCTGCCCAGCATGAGGAGAGCTGGCGTACATCCAGTGGTCTCCTGCACCGCACTCCGACTTGCAAGCAGGACCATTGGCAACTGACGATCCCAGTCTTTTTGATCCTGACTCACACACAGGGCCAGCTGGGTGGCCAGTGTTCGATTGTACCTCTCTACTAACCCATCACTCTGGGGGTGTAGGGGAGTTGTCCTTGTCTTCCGGATGCCCAACTGCCGGCAGAACTCGGAGAACACATGTGACTCAAAGTTCCTCCCCTGATCCGTATGCACCTCAGTGGGAACCCCAAAGCGAGCAAACATACCTTCCAGCAGGACATCCGCCACTGTCCCTGCCTCCTGATTAGGAACAGCATAGGCCTCTGGCCATTTTGTAAAGTAGTCCATGGCGACCACCACAAACCGATTTCCTCGAGGGGTCTGTGGAAACGGTCCTAGTACATCCACGGCCACGCGATCCATGGGACAGCCTACCGGGCGTTGTTGTAGCAGGGCATGGGAATGGCCCGTTGGCCCTTTTTTAGCAGCGCAGGCATCACACCGACGGCAGTAGTACTCCACATCCCTACGGCAGGTGTGCCAATAGAACTCTTGCCGAACGCGTTTTAATGTTTTGTTTACCCCAAAATGTCCTACCCCCGGCTGTCCATGCATTGCTTCCAGGACCAGGCGGTGACAGGACTTCGGCACTACCGTCTGCAACTTGGTTACGCCTGTCACAGGTTCCACGAATCCTCTCTGTAACACTCCCGAAATCAATGCCAGGCCATCCCGCATAGACCACAGCCCCCTCACCACTGATCCAAAAGCCATGACCTCTTCCCACGTAGGCCTCCTTCCAGCTTCCACCCAGTCGATGACTACCTGGAGCTCGGGGTCCTTACGCTGTTCAATGGCCCATGATACATTTGAATCAGGCAGCACTGCACAACAAGATGCCTCCATCCCCATCTCTGGGGTCTTGTCAGTCAGTCCCTGCATCACATATCCAGCCAGTCGTTCACATTGTGGGCAGGATGCCATACAGGTGTGCCTTGACAACTCGTCCGCATTCTGGTGACTCTCGCCCTTGCGATGCTGAATGGTGAATTGAAACTCCTGCAGGCGTTCTATCCACCGTGCCACCTGTCCCTCTGGCTCCCGCCCGACTGTAGTAGGCAATGACCCTCTCTCCCTTTTCCCCCTCCTGGGACAGAACCGCACCCAGACCTACGTTGCTGGCGTCTGTGTCCAGGATGAAGGGTAATCTAGGGTCTGGGGCGGCCAAGACTGGTTCATGACACAAAGCCTCCTTCAGGCTTTCAAAAGCCTGCTGCTGTTCTTGCCCCCACTGGAACCGCTGTGATTTCTTTGTTAACTCATGGAGGGGAGCGGCAACAGTTGCGAACCCAGTGACGAATTTTCGATAATACGATGCTAGTCCTAGGAAAGCCCGCAACTGCCTAAGGTTGCATGGGACTGGCCAATCCCGAACAGCTGCCGTCTTCTGATCATCAGTAGCCACCCCTGTGGCACTCACATAGTCGCCCAAGAAGGTCACGGCTTTTTGCATCAGCTGGCACTTCTCCGGATGCAATTTCAGACCAGCCTGGGCTATTCTGGTCATGACAAGGTCGAGGGCACTCAGGGCTGATTCAAAGTCTTTTCCGTGCACTAAAATGTCATCCAAATAGACCAAGTATGCCTCTCTCGGAATACCCTGGAGCACCCGCTCCATCAGCCGCTCAAAGGTTGCTGGAGCGTTGCACAGACCAAAGGGTATGGTCTTGAATTGCCAGAGGCCTGTCCCTGTCGTGAAGGCAGTCTTCGGTCTTGCGTCAGCACTGAGGGGGACCTGCCAATACCCGCTACGCAGATCTAGCGAAGAGAACCACCTGGACCCAGCGATCCGATCCAGTGACTCATCAACCCGCGGAAGCGGGTAAGAGTCCTTGACAGTCACCTCATTTAGGCGTCTGAAGTCAATGCAGAAACGCCAGCCACCATCCTTCTTAGGGACCAATACAGCTGGTGAGGCCCACGGGCTTTCCGATGGTTCTATAATTCCTGAAGCCTTCATCTCTTCTAGGCAGTGATCTGCAGCCGACTGCCTTGTGGGAGGTAACCGTCATGCACGTTGCCGCTAAAGCCGCTGCGAGCTGGCCCACTCTCTCGGTTTCGTCCCAGCCATTAGCCTCGGCCACCAGCTCAAACTTTTTCCGGAATGCCTCATAAGAAGAATGACCATCATAGTGCCCCAATTTCAGACAGCTACGGTTTTTAGGGACCAATACAGCTGGTGAGGCCCACGGGCTTTCCGATGGTTCTATAATTCCTGAAGCCTTCATCTCTTCTAGGCAGTGATCTGCAGCCGACTGCCTTGTGGGAGGTAACCGTCATGCACGTTGCCGGATGGGTGGTGCATCCCCAGTGTTTATACAATGCTGTACCAACTTCGTCAGGGGGGGTTATATGGCAATGTGGTTGGCCAATGAGCGTGGTCAGAGGGGGCGATTGAACAAGGTTTATTACCCTTTTCTGATAAACCCAATGGGTTAGCGCGACTGGCAACTGGACTGTACAGCTCGTTATACAGTCCCTCTTTAATGTGCATATTACTTGTTTGTGGATGATTATAACTGTAGCTTGAATCTTCAGGACAAAAAGAAAATGTTTCATCCGTATTAATCCATGTACAGCGCCGCTGTTTACCAGCGTTTCCATCTGCGATCTGCATTCCAGACCGGGTGTTATTATCTCCGCTGACTTCCGGTTCCGTGTCAACAGGCAGGACGCACGCGGCATCGCGGCCTCCCGCGATCGGAGTGCTCGCGATGCAAATACGTTCACCAAAAGCACGAGACATACTAAAACGGTGCGGGGGGCTTTTGTCTCATTTTAAGACAACATTCTTGATCATATTCGTTCAGCAACAGCGGCAGAAAAGGGTTAGTGGGCGCTAGCGCGCTGATCAGCGCATCTCTCTCCATTATGGCCCGCTCTCCCTCGGGATGACGCTCCCGCCCATACCGGGGCTCTCCCTGGCTTTGCTCTAACTTCTCAGTGGATAACTGGAGCGATCTTACCGGTTTATTCTCCATTGTCTTCTGGGAATCATGAACAGAAAGCTGTGGTAATGATCCCACTTCTGACACCAGTGTGACGTTTTGCACTTTCCCAGGAGAAAGACAGGAGACGAGGATCAAATTTGCAAGTATCCAACGGGCTGTGGTTTATTTCCTGAACGTTACAATCTAAAACGCGGGTATCAGGAGGTGTCTTAACTTCCCAAAAAAACAACTAAGCGCAAAAAGAGCTTGACTAACTGTTTTTCCACCCCGCTCACGGCTCTCTCACTTTCCTTCTCCCACTCCACCACCTGACATTATTAATCATAAAATTTCAGTTTCAGTGTTATTGACACTGAAAAGACAACATCTCTACAGAGCATGCAAAGGCTAAATTAAGAGAAAGAGAATGACACTAATTTCATCAGGCACCTTGACTGCAGTTCCAACTATCAAAGACAGTAGGTGGAGGAACGGTGGAAAGCCCGACCACAGTACCGGAAAATGGTGTCTCTACAGACTGTAATGTTGGTGACAAAGTGGAAGAGCTTGGACCTGGGAGACAGGAGACGAGGATCAAATTTGCAAGTATCCAACGGGCTGTGGTTTATTTCCTGAACGTTACAATCTAAAACGCGGGTATCAGGAGGTGTCTTAACTTCCCAAAAAAACAACTAAGCGCAAAAAGAGCTTGACTAACTGTTTTTCCACCCCGCTCACGGCTCTCTCACTTTCCTTCTCCCACTCCACCACCTGACATTATTAATCATAAAATTTCAGTTTCAGTGTTATTGACACTGAAAAGACAACATCTCTACAGAGCATGCAAAGGCTAAATTAAGAGAAAGAGAATGACACTAATTTCATCAGGCACTAATTTATTCAGCAACAAACTTTTCATGCTTGATGTTAGTCCCTTTGAATGGGACCTGCTTCATGGTTTTGTGATAGGTTTTGTGGTATGCCACTAGATTTTAGGGTTAGAACAGTACTGGTCTAAGTCTGTAAATTTCAGACTCGTTAGTTCTTTTCTCACCTATTCAGGCAGATTTGTGAATCAATTTGAACAATATATTTAAAAAGAAGCAATTTGCAAATATGAATTGAACTCCAGAAAATGACTCATCACCATCCTTGCTTTTCAGTGCTAATATCCATCTTTTGGACAGAATGATAGTTGATATTTAATCACAAATGCCCCATGATAACTAGTTTCACCCCAGCCTACTGTAAGAGCCGTCCTAAAATGATTGAAGGATAACAGATAAATGTCAGCTGAAGGGAAGCGTGGCAGATGTTAATGTAAATGTGAGGTCAGACTCTGCAGGCGTTCATGAAAACTCAGCGTTGTCTGTTGCTGTTAACTGCTTTAAGTGCATGGTGGTTCAGGAAGAAGCTTTAAAAGGCTAATTCCTGCTTTACATGGCCTCTACTCCTGCTGATTTCCGCTCATAAAAGCGCTCGTCTCGTTCCCCTGTTTTCTTATTGATGACTTCTCCCACTTCTCATTCACTTTAATCGCATTACCATACGAAACAGAAGGAGCATAACTATAAGGTGAACATCCATATTTTATAACGGCGTTTAATTAGGCTAACCTGTGTGCAGGCAAAGCCAGCCTACTGTAGAAGACCTAGTTTTGCACAAATAGAAATGGGGATCATCAATAACATCTTGTGAGGATGAAAAAGGTCTGGTATACAGATGGAGAATATAAAAACATTAGGGCTTCCAGGGTTCTGTGTTCAATTTATCTTATTAGTATGCAAGTGAGCGCCGTGGCATTTACAAAGCAAACTTTATATTATAGAATGGGAGGCGTACTAAGCACACCTTGGTTACCACAGAAGCTGGCGTGCATATTAATTAACGCATGCATATTTAACTGCATGTTGAGTATTTGTCGCCATCTACTCTACAATCTACTGTTTTCTTAGCAGTCACGGAAATGTGCATAGTAATTAAGGAGCATATGTCTGCTGTGTGTATGTGTGTGTGTGTATCGGGAGAGGTAGAAGGCCAGCTGGGAGGTTAATTAAATATGCTGGTTCCTTGGAGGCAGAGTGGAACGTAGCACACCTGCCTGCGCGCACCAGCTCTCTTGGCGCGTGGATTAAAGTGAATGGGCACCGAACACTTCCCAGCTAGCGTTAGTGTCGCTGCCCTCAAGTCCAAAACCGCAGCTGCCTGGAGTAGGAAGTCGATATCCAAGAGACAACATTCCGGAATCTCAGCGGCCCAGACCCACATCACTGTGCTGTGTCCCTTCACCAAGATTTCTGCCTCACAACGGCCCATCAACGTTGCTTTCTCACCCATGACAGTCACCAGGGGAAGTCGAGCGGTCTGAAGGACCCTTTTTGTCAAAAATTTAGGATGAATAATGGTGACTGTAGAACCAGTATCCAACAAGGCACGCACCGGTTGTCCATCCACTTTGGCCTCTATTCGGCAGCATGCTACTGGACTAACCAAGTCAACAGACGATCCACTGGAGGGTTCTGGAATGGCTGATGGGCCGAGAGTACCTCCCTCTACTCCGACCCCTGTCCATTTCCCGACGGAGGCGTGGCCACAGCCACATCCAGGGTAGCACATTCCCGGCGCAAATGACCTGTTTTTCCACAGCGCCAACAAACCACAAGCTCCCTCTGTAACTAAGGTTTCTCTGAGATATTGTGGAGCAGATTTTTTTGTGATGGACTCCAATTTGGCCCGCTTTCTCTGCTCAGTGTCTTTTTTTTTTAATTAGTTTTGTCAGGCATTTTGTCTATGCTCAATAAAAAAAACTTGCCCACTAGCATGGACCAAGTATTTATTTAACAGTTTGTTTTTGGATCTTTTAGAGCTGTTTACTGTATCAGTGTAGTACAAGTTGTGATCAGCAGTGTTTAATACAAGTGTTCAATGAGAGCCTGTTTAGCAAAAGCAGCTGTAACTTTAACACCCAAGTCTTTATGATTATGACTGCATACGCAAAGCATGGCAAGACTTCATCAGCGAAGAAGAATAGTGGTTGAGAACTGAAAGTGAATGATAGGGACCGTCAAACACTAAGAAGGATTGTGTCCAAACAACACAAAACTACTGCAGCAAAGTGACAGCAAAACTCAATATTCAAGGCGAAGACCCTGTTTCCACAGTCAAGAGCTTCATCAAGGTTTGATGGCTGAGCTATTCATACTTGCTGCTGTAACCGATCTGGGGTCAATCCCCGTACAAACGCATCCAGAACCAACGCATCCCTCACGCTTTCGCTGAATGTCGGGTAGCTGCGATGGGCTAAGTGTCGCAGGTCAGCCATAAACACACCCAGGAGCTCTTTTGGTTGACGGGTGTGCTCCTGAAACTGCTGCCATAAGGCCATTAGGGGTTTCATGTCCCCAAAGCGGCGAGACAAAGCCTGGTGCAGCGCATGAACACTATACACCTGACTTCCTTGGACATCTAGCAGTACCTGTTGCGCATCGCCATCTAAAGCCGCTGCGAGCTGGCCCAAAACTACTGCAGCAAAGTGACAGCAAAACTCAATATTCAAGGCGAAGACCCTGTTTCCACAAAGAACTTCACAAAGCCAAAATCCATGAAAGAGCTGCAGCAAAAAAAAAAAAAAAAAAACCTGGACAGCTGGAGCACCAAGATTAACTTTTTTAAAGATTTTTTTTTGGGGCATTTTATGCCTTTATTTTGACAGGACAGTAAGTGGACAGGAAGCAAAGTGGGAGAGAGAGAGAGGGGGACGGGATCGGAAAGGTCTGCAAGCCGGGCAATTGCAATTGAACTTGGGACGTCCGAAGCACAACGGATCTATCTATCTGTCTATCTATCTGTCTGTCTGTCTGTGTGTCTTATTATATATGACTGATGACCATGAACTTATAAACAATTTGAATTGTTTATTTAGTAGCCTATTGTAAATTAATTTTATTTTAGTTTAGTTTAGGCTCGTTTAGTTTAGGCTAGTTTAGTGCAATGCTTCTTACTCACTCTACTTGTTGTGGACAAGATTGACATGTTGAACTGAATGGCCAACATGCCACTGCACTCACTCATTCATTAAGGTTTAAATCACCAACTCATTCAGTAAAGGTCTTAGTTCTTAAGTGAGCTTGTCCAATCTATAGGCTCCTTCACAGCTCACCATCCAAGGCTATTTTCTCAATCTTGGATTTGCTAGTCAGTCTTTAAGGACAGTGTATTACATTAGAAGGACATACGAGTCTATGGGAGAACATTTTGTTCACAACTGACAAGCCACTAGCACACAGTCTAACAGCCTTCTCATAAATAGCTTAGAGGGGACTAACGATAATTCATATCTGCCATTTTACACACCAATATGGCAATAAAAAGCTGTGAATATGAAATTTTAATTAACCTATAAAGAAGCAGCAGAGAGCAGTGCCATTCAATATCTGCGAAATATATTAGCTGCCATATGCAGTAAAAAATGGCGAGCCCCACAGAAGTCTCAAGCCACAACATATTCGTGATGAAGACCGTGATAATGCGGTAACGTACGGTGAGATCGGTTCTGATGGCGTCAGAGGAACATTTCATTCGTTTGTCAAAAACACAACAAGCCTGAGCCCCTCTGCAGAATCCCCCAAGTAAGAACTGCCTTGAGGCGGTGAATTTCGATGTATAACATGAAATGAAATTGTGTGTAAGTCTGTGCTGGAGTTGTCTGTGATTGTTCAGTCACTCGCGGGGTGTCTGTGCTCCAGTCTGACAAGAACACTGGGCTTCTGAGCTACACAGGTCCCTGTGCTCGACTCCTCAGCCTGCAGCTGGAGATAGTGATCAGACATTTGACACCGTGCGGAACGGCAGGGTTTGCGGACTCCGATTTGGAGCCTCAATACTTAATGAGGATCTGGAGGAGGATGACCTCAATCTTTCACTAATCTGCCTCTAACAGATGCTTCCCATTTTTATTTCTGCTTCTCTAGCTTCTTTCAAGCCTTTGTAGCTCACAACAATACGCCTTGAAGTGAACGATCGCCAATAAACCATTTGTGCTGGTGTTATTTATTGCCGTGAAGTGTCGGAGCAGCAGGAGAGCTTTGTATGTTTGGTAGCTTTCAGATGTGCTCTTCAGGGAGACTGTGCTCTTCTGTTAAGTCCTCAAGATGCCATTCACTCTGAACCGTTGTTGTCATATATGTACAGTGGTGTGAAAAAGTGTTGGCCCCCTTCCTGATTTCTTATTTTTTTGCATGTTTCACACTTTAATGTTTCAGATCATCAAACAAATTTAAATATTAGTCAAAGATAACACAAGTGAACACAACATGCAGTTTTTAAATGAAGGTTTTTATTGTTAAGAGAAAACAAAATCCAAAACTACATGGCCCTGTGTGAAAAAGTGTTTGCCCCCTAAACCTAATAACTGGTTGGGCCACCCTTAGCAGCAACAACTGCAATCAAGCGTTTGCGATAACTTGCAATGAGTCTGTTACAGCGCTGTGGAGGAATTTTGGTCCACTCATCTATGCAGAATTGTTGTAATTCAGCCACATTGGAGGGTTTTCGAGCATGAACCGCCTTTTTAAGGTCATGCCACAGCATCTCAATAGGATTCAGGTCAGGACTTTGACTAGGCCACTCCAAAGTCTTCATTTTGTTTTTCTTCAGCCATTCAAGAAATCAGGAAGGGGGCCTACACTTTTTCACACCACTGTATGTACACACAGACCTGGCTTGCTTTGTTTCTTTTTGCGTTTGGTTCATAGGTTTATTTGTCAAGTGTATGTCCATCCAATCCTGCAGCTTTGTCTGTTAATCAGAATTGAAAATACTTTAAATTAACTTTTATGAGGGTGCAAAGTTCAGTTGTGCTTTTAGAAATCCATTCAAATTATTTCAAACTCACACAGACTGGCTCTTTCCATTCCCTCTAAATGAATCTTGCATGTTTATATCAATCAAAGAGCTTTCTCTAGTCTAGTGTAGGCACCTTTTATTCGGTTCATGCAGCAGCACATATTGCATCTCGCTCCATGATTGCAACATTCTTAAAGAATTCAGAACAGAAATTCGAAACTATTAGATCAGCTCATTTTACCCACTAAGCTGGGGTAATAGATACCTTGAAATAAACATAGCTAGAAGTAGCTATTCGTTTTACATCTGTCAAATCTTGAATAGAAGACAACATACAGGGGTTGGACAAACACCTGGGAAATAGGAAATATTTCATTATTAAGGTTTCATTATTATCATTTGCCTTTAATATAGCTACCAGCCTTAAACTGGTCACAGTGGTTTGATAATAGGGGGCAGTCATGGCCTAATGGTTAGAGAGTTGTAACCCAAAGGTTGCGTGTTCGAGTCTCTGTTCCAGCAGGGATTGTAGGTGGGGCGAGTGAATAAACAGCATTCTCTTCCACCTTCAATACCACGACAAAAGCAAAGCACCGAATCTGCAGCAAAAATGGCTGCTCACTGCTCCGGGTGTGTGTGTGTGTTCACTACTCACTGCTGTGTGTGTGTGTGCACTTGGATGGGTTAAATGCAGAGCACAAATTCTGAGTATGGGACACCATACTTGGCTACACGTCACGTCACTTTCACTTTCACTTAATATTAGTCAAGGTGATTTGTTTGGCAGTAAGTCAGGTGATTTGTTTGGTAAGGGCAGATGTTGAAGTTCATGTTGGTTCTTCTCAGCTGATGAAGTATTGCCATGCTTTGCGTATGCAGTTATAATCGTAAAAACTGGGCTATTAAAGTTGCTGACAGATGCTTTTGCTAAACTCTCATATGATTTGTCCTTTTTGGAAGTCTGACAAGTCACCCATTTCACCCATGGCTTGTACTAAACACTGCTGATCACAACTTACTCTTTATTGATTTACAAACTAGACAATATAGTCAATGAAAAGATAAAAGATGATTGCAATGTGTTTTTTTTTTCACTGTGGCCTACACAAATGGTATTATAATAATGGGTGTTCACATCCAACCAGTGTTCATTTCGTTGACGAATAATTTTCGTCAACGTCATTTTTTTCACCAACGACAACGGGGCGATAACGAACTAAAACTCTTTTTGAATGACAAAAACTATGACTTAAATCTATTGACATTTTCGTCAACTAATAAAAACGAGATGAAAATGTTAGGGAGGGACGATTTGGGAAGAGATTAATTCAGAATGAATCTGCTGCATAGTTAGGAAGTTAGATGCGTACATATGAACCGGCGGGACATAAGCTAACATACACTTGCTGCACGTCGCATAAAACGTTAAAAAATGTCAGTATGTGGGAGTAAGAGAAGAGCAGGCATGTGGATAAATCTGACGACGCAAGAGAGAACTCAATTCGGTTCGGTTTTCTGAGCGCAGACAGTGAAGCATATACACACACAGAAAGCGAAAGATTAATCTAAATTTATTTATAGAAATAAATATGTCTGCTTGAAAGAATGAAGAATATGGTAAACAAGTTGCTATAAAGAATACATAATTAGCCTATATAACCATTGGTATTTCATTAAAAAGAAGACCTTCTTGTTCTTTATGAGAAGTGGTTTTATTTAATTTTAACATAAAGGCATGTTGTGTGTCACCGCAGTTAAATCAGTGTGTATCATGATAAAACCTTAATATCAAATCTATATAATGAGTTTGGAAATTTTAGAGAAATGCTTAATAAATGCACTGTAACTAAACCCATTGGATTTTAGCCGACTATATTTACTGTAGATTTAGTCAACTAAAATGTTATGATATTCAGTCGACTAAAACTAGACTAAAACTAAAAACAATTCAGATGACTAAAATATGACTAAAACTAAATGGCATTTTAGTCAAAAGACTATGGCTGCATTTACTTAATGCACAGATCCGATCTTTTGACCATATCCGATTTTTTGGCACGTCTGTTTACATTCACTTTAGACACGACTGGTATCCGATATCGGTTTACATAATTCCTGCCCAAAATGGTAGTCAATGATCACTATACTATGCCGACTGGTATCCGATATCTGTGTTTACATTAATTCCCACCAAAAAGGATTGTCTGCAGTGATCGCTTTACTATGCACATGGTATACCCTCGGGTTTTAAATGGCCGTTAAAATTATTTATATAATTCACGTCGAATGGCCATTTTTATTTGCCAGCATGGACAACGGCTGTCATGGATGTTTTGCAGCACAAAATCTGACTGAACGGATAAAGACCGGAAAATAACGGTAATTTTAATTTGTTAGAATATTTTATCTACAGCTCGTTAGAGGTAGAATTCTTTAGTGAAATAAAGTTTATATTTATTGAAATGAATTCGAATTAAGGAGAGAGAGAGAACGAACGAACGCATGCACCCACGTGCGAGCGAGCGATTGTGAAGCATTGCAAACAAGCTTGTCGGTTTAATTACAAAAACTGCTAAGTTATCACCTCATTGCTGAGAAATATATGTAGCTTTTAGCTGTTGTATTTTCAAAATTCACGGGGCGGGGGTTGAAAACCAGCTCCTGAATGTGCAATTACTTACCTATAAAAAGTTTCAATCTCAATAAAATGCGAGCGCATACAGCACACCGGCATTAAAATGCCATTACAAAATCTTTATGAGCAAACGTGTCGCCCTCGCATTGGGAGTTCTGTGGAGAATCGGATATGTGTGTTAGACGTAGGTCGGATGTCCAGATATCAGATGTGTATCCGATTAAAATCCACATTTGGAAGTGGCTCAGATCGGATGCAAAAAAATCGTATCTTGTGCGGGTTTTTGTTTACACGTGTGCAACAAATTCCGATCTGTGTCAGATGTGAGCAAAAGATCGGATTTTTTGTGCCAGTGTAAACGCAGCCTATGACTAAAACTAAATCAAAATTTGCTGTCAAAATTAACACTGCATCCAACCCCTGTATATAATAGTGCCTAATCTTACCCCACTCTCCCCCAGACAAGCTCCAAAAGCCCTAATATTTCTTGACCAGGCCGACCTGCTGCCATCTCAATGTTCAAATGAAACTATGCTGCCGGTTTGGGTGTCTGTTTGACAGAACAACAGAGGTTCAGTTTTGAAGCTCTGACCCTCGCCAGGATCACTGACAAGAAAGGGAAACTAGCAGGAGAAGAAAGGAAGGAGAGGTTGGGAGAAATGGAAAAGCCCAGTGTGAAATGTTTCACTATCTCATGGCTGAGTTGCTGCATTGCTGCCTGACTAATGAATCCCTGCCGTTTGAGTGACATCATTGAAGCTTGTTCTTTCACTCTATGCCTTCCTCCTCCTCCTCTCTCTCTTTCTTTTCCAATTCTCAGTCTGCCATTCATCGCCCCTCCCCTCCATCCTCTATTGTCAGTCTTTCTTCTCAAAGAAGACAAGCTATAAGTCACCATACATGGTAAACACAATTCATACACAGTAAACAGAACTGTGTGTTCACTGTGATTCTCGAATACAAACTCATTGACTCCTGTAAACGTGCTCACTGACACCAGGCTGATGAGAGATATAATAAATGATGACCTTTGATGGCTCTGTCTGAGCTTGCTGAATAATCAAGTTTGAAATCTCCATAGAAACTGCAGGCCGCCTGTTTCCTCCCACTCTTCAGCTGTGTTTTTTCGGTGGCGTCTCTCTTGACCAGGCTAATGTGGCTCGGGAAGGCTAGGGCTGAGGTTTTGAACTGCGTGTGTGCGCGTTTTTTTTTTTTTTTGCAATAATAAACTCTGCACAATAGGTAATCAGGTCCAGATTCTTGCTTTGAGAGTGTTTCTTCACTGTTTGTGTGCATATGTGTGTCTGTGTGTGTGATGCTCCTGATGGAGACAATGTAAGTGGTGAATAGCGGGAAATGAGGGGTACAATGATTACAGAGTGTGCTGGTGCCACAGACTCGTGTTTCTAGCATCCATCTCCTTCTTGTATTTTGTCTATCCTGCAATCATTTCATCAGGTGCTTTTCTCCTTTGGGCCCCTCATCACTTCCTCCTCATCCTCCCTGCCATCCCTCGCCCCGTGTTTGGCGCCAAACTGGAGGGATGTGTCTTTTGCCACTTTGATTGTCACATTTGCCTCCCTTTTGTTCTGTTTTCATTGGCACAAATGGCGTTTTTCTCCCTTCTGCCAAAAAGCTTGTCAAGGAAGTCTCCCACAACAGCTTAGTTTTCAATCTCTGTCAACAATAAAATGAGAAATCAGCATTAACACAACAGCACAGTACTTTAGTGCAACTATAAAAATGTAAAGTACACAGTAGAGCAGTTTGTCATCCAATAGCAGTGATATTTGTGATTTCGGCTGACATCACCTAGGCTGCACAGGTTGATTAATGTTAACTATTTACATGTTATGTACATTTTGCAGACACTCTTATCCAAAGTGACTTACTTTATAGTGCATTTAGGATAAACATTTTGCATTCAGGATACTAAACTTCTTGTTACTAGCACCTGTTGAGCAATTAAATATTATCTGATTTGTTTCTCATAATGCAAGTTTAAAATATCAAAACTTTTTTTTTGTTATAGCAAGGTGAGATACCTCGCTTATTTTTGTATTTAGTTCATTTTTTCTAACAATTAGATGCAAAAAAAACCGAAGCATGACAGTACATCAACCTCATCATGACTGCATTACAACTAAACAAAATGCATTTTTTTTACACCCCTGAAGTTTGGGAAGCTCTTATCTTGAGGAACACAAACCATTAGTTAAACAGCTATTTATACATTGTAGGCAATGTAACTATAAAATGTTACCTATAGTTAATATATATACTAATTAAATACCAATAAAATGATGCTTAATGTTAAGTTGTGTGTTGTTATTTTTGAAAAATAAGTGTTAAAGGGATAGTTCACCCAAAAAAGGCTTCAAAATATCTTCTTTTGTGTTCCACAGAAATAAAGTTGTACAGGAATGGCATGAGGATGAGAGTATTCCACCACAATCTACAGCAAACATGCATTCGGATCTGGTATGTAACATCCATTTTTTACTATACATTCAATTATCAATGGGAAATTTTTTTTTACATTTTTTGTCTAGTTGAATACTCTGAAATGCATGACATTATAGAGGTAAAATGGGTTCATGGTGATTCGCCCCGCTCTGTCGAACCTATCAAAACATTTCATTCAGAAATATGTGGTATGTATCTGTGTGCATGCCAGAGCTTTCACCATATCAAAGTGTTTCATTTTTTGGGAGAGCTCCTCTTTTTATGTCAAGACTGAGTCCCTCATAAATTTACATCCATTCATTTGACAAACACTTTTACCCAGAAGGACTTCAAGGTAGAAGAGCATTCAAGGTAAACATTTGATCAGTTTGTGTATTCCCTGGGAATCAAACCCATGACCTTGGCTTTGCTAGTGCCACCCTCAACCAGTTGAGTTACAGGAACCCAAAATAACACAATCCATAATTCTGCTGCTGTTTTATTGATATTTTGACCTTCACGACCAGCAGCGAGCCTTTGCAATCATGTCACTGTGCATCACGCATGCAGTCTTTTGTCCCTAAATCTTTTTTTTTTGTCTGAGTTCAGTTGGATTGATGGGAATTTTGTTGTCTTTGAGCGGAGAGGGAGGGAAAGCAGCAGGGTGCGGTTTTAGCATAAGCATATGCCTGCATTAAAAATTGAACCGGGAGCCTGCATTAAAAATTGAACCGGGAGCTGTTAAAATAACAAGGGAATGCCAGGATGTTTGATGGTAAGTAGGACAGAATGCTAAATCTTTTATTTTGTTTCAAGCTGATGTATGGCCACTAAGAGTCTCTGCTCTGCAGAACGAGTCTTTATTCCACTGAGTCCCCTTCCTTTTCTTAGTCAACTCCTCTTCTCCTTCTCCTTGCCCATCCCTCCATCCTCCCACCCAATAAGGAGTCGGACAGGAGTGTCCCTGCCGCAGGTGTCCACAGTAACTCTAGCAGAGTTGCAGATGAAAGCTAATGAATAATGAAAATGGCATCTGTGATGTTTATTTAAATGCTTTTTTGGGGTGTTTCTCAGCTGGAACACTGCTGTATCCATGGGAAAGGCATTCTGAGTTTTTCTCCTTTCTTGAGGAGATACAGTGGTATAATCAATTGTTTCAATCGCTGAAACTGGAAATGAAGATTTTCCAGGCTATTGCTAATCCCCCCCCCGTCGCCCCCGCCCACCTCTCTTCTTCTCCTTCGTGCGGTACGGGAAAGGTCAGGATGGAGAGATGGGTTTAAAGCCTGTGATTGCAGCAGAGAGTCTTGTGTCCTTTTCGGAGATGAGATTGAGGGGTTGTACATCTCTTTCTGTCACCAGTGAGAGTGCTGACCTCCTCCACCTCTGCCTCTTCAAGCCGTACTGAGAACAACCTTTGGATCAGCCAGGCCAGCATCCGTGCTGACAGACAGGAGAGAGCACGAAAACAATGAGCTAGTCAGATTGAAATCCATCCAGAGTGTAGCGTCACATGAAATGAAAGGAACTACAGCTGTACCAGTATTTACAAACATCACATCATTCTCAGGTTTCAAATAATTATTACACATTTGCTACCGAGTGTGTAAAGTAAAACTCAAATTTACTGGTATCATATATAATGTTTTAGGTATTTCTTCAGTTTAAACTTTTAAGAATAATACTTTGTAAATGCTAACTTGTTTTGTCGCTGGAGATAAATCAGAGTGAGTTTGTTCTGATTAGAAAATATACTAGAAATATAAACGTGTATGAAATGGGTTTAGGGATATATTTATAGTTGGCTGTAGGTTTGTATTTCACTGTAATATTACATATTATGTAATATTACTTTATTTTATCATTGATGAGCCGTGTAGTCCAAAAAGTGTAGTAGCAACGATGTTGATTACTGCTATACTGTACCTACTTGTATTATGTTGTTTACTGCTGTCAGCATTCATTGTGTGATTTTGTAGCTTGGCATCAATTAAACCAATGTGGGGGAAAAAAGTTGTAGCCTATTGAATGTTAGTGTTTTACCCTGATTTTTCTTTACCTGCTTAAAGTGCATCAAATGGAGAGTTAGGGAAGAGAATGATAGGGGTTTGTATGAAAATGGTTTTGAAAAAGTATTTGATTAACAAAATAAATGCATGTACAAAATCCAACCTGTTAGTGGTACAATCACACCTACTGTTTAAAACAACAGAACAAGCAGAATTTTCAGCATCATTAATCCAGTCTTTTGTGTCACCTGATCTTTCAGAAATCATTCTGATATGCTGATTTGCTGCTCAAGAAACATTTATTGTTATCAATGTTGAAAACAATTGTGCTGCTTAATAGTTTTATGGAAACCAAATACATTTGATACATTTTTCTAGAATTCTAGAAAAGTTCTTCAAAAGAACTGCATTTATTTGAAATAGAAATCTTTTGTAACCAAGTCTTTACCTTCACTTTAGGTCAATTTAATTCATCAATGCTCAATAACGTTCTTAATTTCTTTCTTTCAAAAAAAAAAAAAAAAAGGATTTTGCTGACCCCAAACTTTTGAACGGCACTGTATGCATGAACTTAGCAAGCAGTGTCACTTTCAGTTCCATCTGCTGCCTCTCTCCCATTTAAATAAACTGGGAACAGTGGGTTACCACGTACTGTGTAAAACGGCTTTTAATCCGGCTGCTCAGTGTGACAGAATATTGAGTGTTGGATCCTCTAACATCAGATTTGCTCCAGTGGATTTTTCCTAAATTTTTTGCCCCCCAGCAAAATGTTTTCCTTTACTCATCTCACCTGCCTCCTCTATTCTCTTCCTGTGCGCTATCGCCTGTTCTTTCATTGCCCTTTCACTAGATTTCATCTTCTTTCTATCAGCAGTCCCTCGATCCCGTTGGCCTCTAGCATAGGAGAGTAAACAGTGAGTGTGTAATTGCTCCCTGTGGCCTTCTGTTTTTGTAGTAATTGCTCTAACGATTCCAAACTGTGCTTCAGCTGTCCCAGACCAGCAGCTACTGTCCAAGGTCACCTGAAGGCAAACACAGAAAGCAGAGTAACAGTCGTGTCACACATTCATGACACAAAAATCTCCTAATGCCACTGTCATTGCAATGTCACAATTCTGTGGCCACTTGCAATGTCCATAGCACCTGAACATACAGTAATTGATGACAGTAATGTGGACTGTAGCCACGGGTGAAAAAGTCAGGGCTGGAAACTTTATAAACCTTATTAGCTTTGATTAAATAATATATTAATATAATAATTTATTCATTTATATTACAGAATATTGATATATAATAGAATAGAATATTAATTAAGTGACATAACATTAACCCAGAGAAACTTCTGCTGGGCTGCTGCTTAAGTGGCCATATATAGTGGACTGCAAAAAAGTCAAATAATCAAAGAAAGTTTCCATCCACTCACAATATGGGCTCTGCAAAGAAATTAACAATCCATATGTGTGTATACTGTACATTGGGAAAAGAAAGAAAAATGACTGCTTCAGAAATTAAACATCTGTCATCATTTTCTCAACCTCATGTCATTCCAAACATGTAAGCCTTTCTGTTTTCTAAAGAAGACAATGGAAAATATTTTGAAAAAGGTATCAGTGTTTTAACAATGAAAGTCAGTAGGGTCCAGTGTGACTTAGACCCCATTGACTTTTATTGTATGGACAAAAGCAGCTGAGATATCAAAATATCTTTGTTTGTGTGTTTTTCACAGAAGAAAGAAAGTCATACAAGTTTGAAACAACATGAGGTTAATGATCACAATATTTAAAATGTTTTGGTAATCTATACCTTTAACATTTGGATGGCAGTTCTACAATATGACAAAACTCAGTCTCTTCTATTATAGTCAACAAAGCTTTAATGTAAGTTTGTAGATGCAAGAATGCTCAATTTCACTCTGTTTTAAATGAACACTGCTACTTGAGAGTACAAAT
>NW_015554139.1:372277-388766 GCF_001515605.1 Sinocyclocheilus anshuiensis
ACAATCCACTCATTTATAAATCTGCGTTAACATTTAAACATTAAGCCAGTGCTATGTTAACAATGTTCAGAAACATAAAACACAAAAAATGTCCCATCATAATAAGCATGATTTGTTTCCAAGCAACTGGCCTAAGGAGTTGATGTTGCTGTAATGCTGATGACAAGACTTTGATATCTGGTTGAATACTTGGTTTAAACAGAGAAGAGGCTTAATACATAATCAACACTGCACTCTGAACGTCTACAGGCCACCTTTACAACCTGCTCCCTAGACAATCATTATTTTGAAAAATATTAGTTGGAACATTTTGCTGCTTTCAAGAATATTTATTTATTTTCTTTCAAGAATAAGTTATTTTATTTAGTGCAATTTTAATATCCACTAAAATATTTTATATTTTTATATCTAAATAAGAAATCATAGCTTTAGAATGGTATCTTTAGAAACAAGTGGAACATACAGTTCTACTTGTCTCTATCTTGTTTATTTGCTACAAAAAAAGCCAATAACCTGGCAAATTTTGGCATGATTGATTCTTTCTCAAAAGCCTTCCTCATATATATAAAAAAATTGGGTTTAAAAAAAGCAAGTGTTCGTGCTGCCTTAAAATTTTAAGTTTAGTCAACTTGAAATGTTAAGTTGTACTAAGTGACAACTTGGATATTTGAGTTGACTAAATTTTAAGGCAGCGCAAACAGCTTGCCAGATCAAGAAAATGCTGGCAATTTCTATCTGTAGTATGCATCAGGTGGTCAGTGAACAGACTGAACCAGTTGGTGGTCTGTGGGTGTGCCATCAGAGATTTCCAGCATCCATAACCTAACATATGCGGCTAACCAGCCATGTAGGAATTTTCAGCAGGGAGACTAATTATAAAGTATGTCTGCGTCCAAATCTACCAGCAGACCTGTTGCTCTAAATGGTATTTGATCTTCCTCAACATGGCATAGGATCCGTTCTGACACCCTTTTATCACTCTATTGGCGTTAAAGAGCCTGGGAAATGGGCTCTCAGAGAGAGAACTGCAGCATCCCTCAGAGAAGTCAGGAAAATAACCAACTGTCTGAGAGTGGGCGAGACTGAGACGTGAGTGGAATCTTTAGCTGACTCTGAAAGATGGGGAACAGGGCCTCCGGGGGGTCTTGCGTTGCCCGGCGTCAGCACGCAGCGGTGACGAACGACGTGTGAGCACTGGACTGATGACTGCAGTGTGCATGTTGGGATGTGGTGACAGGATGGAGACCGCAGTGCCGTTCTCCTGGTGACACTGCTAGCTGTGATGAATGCAAAATTGATAAGGTTCATTGAAATTCACAGACAAGAGGAATCTCCATTGACTAGTTCAGCAGCGCCGGCAGCTTGTTTGGAGGAAATTAATTTAATAACAAGATCAGTAAGGCGTCGTGATTGTGGCCTCGCCCCAATTTCCATATTAATGAATTTGTGTGCGTGAGGCATTTCTGGGTGAGCAGTCATCACCTATTACCTTTCCTGCCCCTTGAGCTGTGTGTTGTTTGTTCAGCTCGGAGACAGTCTTTCCCATGAAACATGGGAGGAATAAAGGTGGGAAACACACTCTTCACTCTGGGAATCAAGTGTCAGATATCTGCTTTGTAAGCATAATCTTGTAGCTTCTTGGTAATATAGATGTTATGCAGTTTAAATTTCCAGCAGAGCTTATAAACTTGCAGACACTTGTCTTTTAATGTATATTTTGATTTATTATGTATGGGATGTCTGGTGAATTGACACTTTGAATTCATAGACATAAAGATTTATGTGACTGCTTGGGGGACAGCTGTATTCGCTACATCTGCATTATACAGCAGAAATGCAAAAGGAATATGGTATGAATTCAGTGTTTGTGCATGTGCATCTGAAGAGATGCCTCTATGATTGCGTATTTCTCTGCAAAGGCAAATTAGTTGTGTTGTTTTTAGACATTATCTTATTCTCTGTCTCTTCGAATTCTACTCTGCTTCTCTCTGCCTGTGGCTGCACTAGTCCAGGCTGTCTTTTTTTCTAATTTGCTCTCCAACAGGTCTCTCATTTATCTCAGGGCTGGAGTGAGAGGAAAGACTCTCTTTCTGCTGAACTGTGACTGCTCCAAATCCTCAGGCAGAGAGAACAACTCAATCACACTGAAACACTGAGAGCTCTCACAAAGGCCGGTCATTTGTTTCAAAGCTCCAGACTTTTCCTGCAGACACTAAAACTGATGGGATACAACTTCATTTTAAGTAATGTTACAGGTGCCAAAGTATGACAAGCTTCACGCTTCCTAATTTTCAACACATCAAGTGTGTACTGAAGTGTACTGAAACGAGAACTCTTAAAAAGTAATCTTTTCTTTTCCAATAAATAGTCAGTGAAAGGTGTTCAACCTTCAGAAAATGATTGTCAATTTCAATTGTAAAGTTTGGTGGATCTAGAAAGTGACCTCAATTCCGTTCAAATTACGTTCCTATTCCTATTCGGTGATGGCATCAACAAAGGCTTGTTTGTTTTGGTTTAACTTTCTAGCTCCACCACAAAAGGTTTGGATTTTTCCCATCGCTCTTAATTTTGATTGTCTAAATACAGTGTCAAACCGTTTCTAGCAGTAAACATTAAATAAACATTTAAATTTATAAGCATTTTCTAATAATTTTACTTACAATAACTTGAGGAATAGGGTTGAATAGTTTTAGAATAGCATTACAAATTGTACTGAAAATGTAATAAGATTATTTACTTGCCTTGTTTAATTGTCTAGCAGGTACACACTGATATTTCATGTTTTTAAAATGTCCTACATTATGCTAGTTTTTTTTTTTTGGTTACATATTAGTTTTGTCTAGTGTATGTAATAGTTGCACAGAAAAAATGAATGAATTTTGCCTCTAAGGCTTTTAAATGGCTTTTGTATTCATAGAAAGTAGCAGCAATATGCAGGTCCACATGGAACCTGCAGGAACATAAATCTACCTACATTTTTAGAGAATTTGAAAACCTGTCAATCAAAAAATTCCATTCCCCCTGTGAGTCCGTTACATATTTTTGAATAAATTGATCCTGCTTACAGCTACCAATGAGAATGGAGTATCCTCAACTCCCTTAAACACATTTTACCATGTATAAAGTCAACATGAAATGGGATTTGCAACACAACATTTGTATTTTACTGCTTTATTTCTGAGTGAAACTAGAAGTTCACAGAGAAAAGAAAAATTGGAGGGAACTTCATCCATCAGAAATTGATTGGATCAGCTGAAAAGTTGTTTCCCAGGCAGAAAAAGTTATTACATTTTATGATGAAATATGATGTCAAATATAATTGTCTTTGCAATAATAGTAACACTTTATATTGATAGTCCACTTTAGACATTCTGCTGACTGTAAGTAACTTTGCAGCTACATGTCAGCTACCAGTCACTAACCCTAACAGTCTACTAATAGTTTAATGAAAGTTATTTGACATGTAGTTGAAAATGAATGAGAGTTAGTTGACATGCAGTTGAAAATGAATTAGAGTTAATAGAATGTGTAAGGTGGACTATCAGAATTAAGTGTAACCAGAATTACTTGTGTGGATAAATAATTCACAGTAAGGCCAACAAAATGTATAAAGATAGTAAATTGAATTGATTTTGAGTTCATGTTGACAAAATCTGCTCAAAAACTGAAAACAAGTCTTGAGATAATGTCTGGTCCTGGCTAACAGAGACTGTTTTCTCTAGCGAAAGTGATGGTTAATCTGGTGAAAACATAGTGCTTTGCCCTGTTGTTGATGTAGGTTAGTTTGTGCCCGTCTATCCAGCCCCCACACACCTACGCAGACTCCCACAACAACACGAGCACAGATGGCACACTCAGGGGGTTCTGGGAGAAACCAGGCAGTCCATCAGAAAACAGATTTCCCACAGAGAGAGAGGTGTATTAGAGAGGAGGGTATGGGAAATTCGATAGTTGACAGTATGGACTCTGCTCACAAATTTAATGCAGCTGTTGGTCTGAGCAGAATTTGAGTTTGTGAGTGAACGAAATAGAGGTAATACTGTCTGAGACGGACACGGGTGCATTATGAATGTTCTATTTGTGAAGCTCCGGTCCTGCTACTGGTTTAATCACACCGACTGCACGGCTTGGCTGAGCAGCTGGATTCATATTACAGCTGCTTGGCTAGCTTACCCTATTCTTACCCGATAACTATCAGCAGCCATACCAGTAAGGTTGTTTTTTTTCTTCCCCGCTATGGGGCTCAGGGCATTCCACCTGATCTCACTATGAACTTGTCTTCATCTTGTTCTCTTCTTATTGAAACCATTCTGAGTTGACCCAGACACACACCACAATCTCTCTGACCCACACACCTGCAGCATCCTTTCTATGACTTTCTATGACATCCTTTCTATGATATCCTTTCTGGGTGTACCAATTAATGTGAGTAAAAAAAATGCAATTACGAGGGCAATTATGAAGTGGTGTCTCATGGGAGATAAGGAAGAGAATGAAAACGTATTATAACCTGCTTTCCTCTTGTCTGTCCTCTTTACACCTCTTTCTCAAGGGGGGAAACAGCTGTGCAAACTTTTGAGAGCGCCAGAATTAATTTCAGTCTGAGGTGCCTCTTGTGTTGTTGATAGGAGGCAGAAAGATTGAAGGGCAAATTCACTATAAACAGTTGTGCCACTTTATTTTTAGTATTTCTGTCCAGAACCCTGCGTAGCAGTGGTGTAGTGATGCTGTACACTCTTAAAAATAAAGGTGCTTCAAAAGGTTCTTCAAGCGATGCCATAGAAGAACCTTTTTGTCTAAATGGTTCCATAAAGAACCTTTAACATCTGAAGAATCTGAAGAATTCAGATTACAAAAAGGTAAGAAAGAGATGGTTCTTTAAAGAACCTTTGACTGAATGGTTCTTTGTGGAACCAAAAATGGTTCTTCTATGGCATCGCTTGAAGAACCTTTTGAAGCACCTTTATTTTTAAGAGTGTATGGTAAAGTGCTGTCACTACAACATAAATCAATACCAGGTAACTGTAGTAACGGTAGATGATGGGTTGTAACGCTAATAGAAAATATGGAGCAGGGGCATTTCCTTGAAGGGGGCAAAGGAGGCAATGTCTCACGGCCTTGAATTTTTCCCCATTCCACTGCCCGCGACTTGTTTTTCAAAGCAAAAATACATTCTGTGTGAGTGGCCCCTTATATTCATAACTTTACTCACCATAAACACTTTCTTAGCTGCCATAAAACTGGATTTTTGCTCACTTTGTTCCTGTGTGCTAACTTAAGTTTGGGTTTGATTCTGAGGTAACACAAAATGTGTAGCTTCAATCCAATGGGACATTCAGTTCCCATAGAAGCCTCTGCCAAATAACAAACATACTGTAAATATTTAACCATTCACAGAATTTAACTGCTTAGCTAATCTCAGAATGCATTGCAACAAGCTCAGTAAAAAGATACTTAATTCAGTACCAAAAAAGTAATAAATAGTTCTAAACACAACTAAATGAAATTCAGTTGAATTAAAATCTTGCTCAATATTTGTTTGTTCTGTATTTTTGTGTGTTAGCTTAGCAACATGCTAATGTCAAACTCTAGTGACCGTTACCACACAACTGGGATTTTTACTCCACAAAGTGAGTGGACCCTGTGTTCATTTGAATTAGGATGTGCTTCATGTGAAGAAGAAAGGGTGTGTGGGGGAGAGTGCCATTTTACAGTAACAGAGTGTTTTTACACTGTAGTGGAAGGGAGGGCCTGTGGCTCTTTTAATTGGCTGCGTATGAAACAGCTGTCATGCCCGCCGTTTGGGCTGTAAGTCTTAATTAAACAGAAGTGCATGCTGGGCCGGCTGCAGCCTCACCGATAAGCGGAAGATGTTGTGTGAATCACACTGATGTCTCACTCGCACAAACACACACGTAGACAAGGGTGGTGTATCCGTGAGTCCGTCTCTCTCCATCACATCACCTCTTTCACTTAAACAGACATGCAGCAGGATGCTAACAGACAGCTTTGCTTATGTCATTGAAAGTTTACTGTAGTCCCAATGCACTAGTCTGCTTGAGCAGTGTTAAGGGAAGGACGCAGTGTAGATGCAACGGAGGCTGTTAAAGGCTCATCTTTTATTCAGCATGGATGCCTACTGATTTGAGGCACTCAAATAAGAGATGTGACTGTGCTAATGTTGTTCCCCCCACAATCAAGATTCATGAGGACTAGGTGCATGTTTGTGCCTGAAAGAGAAAGGAGAAGAAAGGGAGATGGTACAGCTTTCTTTAGATTTCTTTTGCTCGGCTTCAAAGCATTGCTGCATTCTCAGCACGATTTCTATTTTTAGCGGCCTCACTGCATCAAAGCTTTAATTCCCTGTATGTATACAAATGAAACCATTATTTAGAACACTTCACCAGTCTTATATGCCGCAGTGTGACACACATCAGATAATTTTCTAATTATTTACCTTGTAAACTGCATAGAGCCTGTTTTACACCACACGTAAAGTGGCCTTATTAACAGGTTGCAGCATTCACACTGCACGCTTAAGCAGCACTTCTAGTGGAGTTTCAACAGGGAGTTGTTTTGTGCCCTGTGTAGCACGGTGATCTCAGAAGAAAATATGTTGAAAATGCACTATAAACCTATTTATCAGCACAATTGTAAGCAATAAAGGGATTTTTTATGAAGTAATATAAAATAACAGTGAACTACTCACACATTGTTTGAAAAAACAGCTTTTAGGCTTGATGAACAGGCATTTTTGGCGATCAGATCATGATCGAATGGCACTTAAAATTAAAAGCCCAGTATACAGTAAATGCACCCAAGATGCATTAGAAATTACATTTGGAGGGGGTCTGGGACAGATTGTAATCACATTTAATGAATATGTAAATGCAAATGTGTTTTTTTGCACATTCAGCTATGCAAGAGGTTACGCTGCAAATAAAGCATCACAGATATGCCACTTTGTACACTTATGCCAATCACGTACTGAAATGTTAGTGTTTTTTTTTTTTTATGGGTCTGTGGCATTTTCTTTTTATTCCGGTCTAAAAAAGATAACAGACACAGTTCTCTTGTGATCTGCCCACCTGATTTAGTGATCAATACCCCATGAATTATTGCACTGGACTATACTTTTTCCGTATTTATTGTTTTTCTCACTCAAATTTTTCTGTGTATTTTTGTGGAAATTAATAAATTTCCTTACTTTTCATCACTTTTACTTCCTATTAACTTTTACTGTGGGAATATTCGTAAAAAAAGGAAACACAATAGACCATATACTGTACCAGATTCAGTTATATTTTGTCATTTAATTACCATTTGGATGCAAATTTACTTTCACAACAATCAAGTTTGTAATTCTTAAAGGCCAACTCCTGATAGTCATTTCATAATTTACTAAAGGAAAAAAAATCAATACGGTAACTCGAAATCATTTTATTTTCTGTGTAGTTCCACAGTTCTGTTACGCAGCGGAAACACTCTTGTGAAAGGATCATGCGTGCCTGCTGTTGTAATTGGGCTACTGCATCATTTACGTGCTGCTTTTGCATGCAGTGTGAAACGGACCTGAGATTCATGCACAGCTGCTCTTTGCAACAACAATGTGATGAACCCACAAAGGAAAACTGAAGAGGAGACAGTGGCATCTGAATATTCACCCAGTTTGCTGAATTTGCATGATTTTCTCCTTCACCTCTGACTTCTCTTATACAAGTACTACCTTTACCTTTATTGCTGCTAAAGGTGTTATCATACGATTAGTCAAGGTTTATCGTTTAGCCATTTAGTTTGACCATTGTTTGTGTTCTGCCCCTTTGAAGTAATTGCTTTTTTGCTGCTGTGCCTTTAAGACTTCTCTGTAAACAGCATAACTGTGACAGATTCACAAAACAATCTGCTTTGAAATGTCCCATATAACCAGTTAAGATCACACTTAAATGTTAAAAATAAACTTCAGCTGCTCGTTTCCAACATTTTGATCCTTTGGGTGAACATGCAGAGCAGTAAGTGCTACACATAGCCAGGAATAGCACAGAGTTTTGTGGACTTTTCCACATTTTACACTTGTTAATTGTTCTTCTGGTGTTTAGGAATAATAGTGTCTGTCCTACTTCATACTTGTCTCATTGTGGCTTGGCAGGCTGTCTACATCACAAAATTACATCACACGGACTATTTGCGAGCTGAAGAAGAATGCGGACAAGGGAAGTATACTTTGGTCTTAACTCAAATTAAATAAAGAACACATTTAACAAGTAGTTGGACAACCCCATGGTTTAATATTTTTACACAGCCTGCTGAGGAGGCGTGCCTCGAAAGAGACATGGAAACAGATTGTAACTTGGCAAGTGCAAACAACAACAACAGCAGCAGCAGGCATCACTGTAGCCCGGGGCCTCATCTGTCCGACTGAATACTGTTGCTTTTTTTTTTTTTTCATTCTTCCGCTCTCTCCCATTTCTTCTCCTCTGCCACCTCAACTTTCAGCCCTTCATGTCACGGAGCTCCGCCTGACTGACGTCTCTCCTCAGGATGGCTGACACCAAACAGGAGCTGGATTCACTTCCTGAGGCAGTCAAGAGGAACTTGGCTCAACCCTGCTGCGGCACATCTCTAGTTATATTACAACTGGAGTTTAGATAAAGGCTTTGTGAAAGATTTCACAAAGAATACTCTGCGAACAAGCATTTACTCAAACTTTTCACTACAGAATGCAGCCATTATTAACCATCGGCATCTGGGGGGGAAAAGAAAAAGGTGAAACTTGAAAATGGTAAAGTTTGATGTTTATTTATTATTTTTCCACAAATAAAAAGAAAGTACTCATGCTGAATCACCACAGGAAAGAAAATAAAGGCTAAGTCCGTATACCAGTACCAATCTTGCTCTCCTCAGAACATTAGATGAATAATAGCACTCTATGAAGCTTGGAATGCAGTAAAAAAGTCCAAGCTTTAGTCATGTCCTCCTCCACATAAATGTGTGTGTATATGTGTGTGATTTGTGTGGGCATATCAGTGTGTGTACATTTGTGTATAAGCAAATGTGTTTGTAAGGTCTGCGTGACCTAGTCCTCAGAGGTTTTGATGACCTGGAACAATGTGACATTGTAGAGGACTTGATGTCCGTTGTTCCAAGTGTAGAGCACTCTTTCTCGGGGGTTGTAGTCCATCATGGAAATGTGGGAGTATTGGTTATGGAAGGGGATGTCTGTGTACTCATAGGTTGAGGTGTTGGTGTAGTATGCGAAGAAGATCTTAGCACCGGCCAGGTGGGAGTTAGTGACGTAGAGTGTGCCGCAGATCATGAACGACTCGCCAGCGCTCCGTTTAGGGAAGCCTGTGTCCCACGTCTGAAGCACTTCTAGGCTTTGTGGCTCCAGACGGCTAATGACGATGTTTCCAGCATTGGGAATGGTGGTGTAGACGGCCCATAGCCCGTTCTCGTCGGCCATGAGGTCGATGTCAGATGATCCACCCCAGGAGTAGGGAAAGGTGTTGTTGTAGCCCGCGCCGCTAAGGCTGCGCTGCACCAGGATGCTTCGGGATCGGAAGTGGTACTTGATGATTATGTTACTCTGGTATTTATTGTAGTAGAGGGAACCATTGTACACCACGTGACCCGTACCAGCCCAAGGGTGGGGCAGGAGATGCTGCACAAAGTTCTGGCCCTTCATGAAGTCATTCATTGTGCGATACTCCAGCACACGGCGTCCCTTAAAGTAACCGTCCATTGACCATACCTGAGACAGAAGAAGATATGCAAATGTAAAATGCATGATAGATACAAATGAAGAAAAAAACAAACATACAGCACAGTCCAAAGTGTAGAGCATGGTGCTGGTCATAGGTTAGAATCCCAGGGAATGCGTATAACATTTTAAATGTACATGTATATACTACAGTGTTATTATATGCAGTGCTATTATCATTTAAAAAAATAAGATATTTTGTTAACAGAAATAAAAATAAAAACTAAACTAAGAAAAACTGAAATCCATCTGGCGATTCTCCACTCTCTACCCAACAAAATGGAAAAACAACTTCTGCTCTCTTGAATAAATAAGGACTTTTCAAACTCTGCTGCTCTGTTTCATTGAAACATGGCTGAATGAAGCCCTTCCGGACAGCATGTTACATCTGCTGGGCTTCCAGCTGTTCAGAACAGATCGCGACGCAGAATCAAAAGGGAAATCGCGTGATGGTGGGGCATGCTTTTACATCAACGAAAGGTGGTATACAGGTGTAACAATGTTGAAGAAGCTGTGCTGTCCCTTTTCATCAACTTTAAGCCATTTACTCGCCGCGGGAGTTTTCCTCTGTATTCGCGTAAGTGTTATTACATTCCTCCACAAGCATGCGTGATCGTAGCGTTACAGCAGCTAGCTGATCAAATCACAGAGCAACTATACCCGGTCATAATCATTCTTGGAGACGTTAATAAAGCAAATCTATCCTGTGAACTGCCAAAATATAGTAAGCACATTACATGTCCAGTTTCGGTAATATACTGGACCACTGTTACACCACAATAAAGGATGCATAACACTCTGTCCCACGGGCAGCTTTGGGGCTCTCTGATCACTGTCTGGTTCATCTTATACAGACCTACAGGCAGAAACTGAAATCAGCTAAACCTCTAATAAGGACTGTAAAATGGTGGACTAATGAAGCAGAGCGGGATTTACAAGCCTGCTTTGACGGCACTGATTGGAGTGTTTTTGAAGATGCTGCCACCAATCTGGACGAGCTCACAGAGACTGTAACATCATACATCAGTTTATGTGAGGATATGTGCAATCCTACCAGGACTTACAATGACAAACCATGGTTCACAGGAAAACTCAGCTTCGTCAGGCCAAAGAGGATGCCTATAGGAGTAGGGGACAGAATCTTGTACAATCAGGCCAGGAAACACACTGACAAAGGAGATCAGAGTGGCTAAGAAGAGCTACTCTAAATAGCTGGAAAACCAGTTTTCAGCAAACAACCCTGCTTCAGTGTGGAAAGGCCTGAAAGACATCACAAACTACAAGATGCCATCCCCCAGCACTGAGGTGAATCAACAACTTGCTGAAGACCTGAATGAGTTTTACTGCAGATTTGAAACTCCCGGCCTCACACCCCACACCCAATATGACCATCTCTCTATACAACCATTAACACCTCCAGCAACCTCCCTCCCCTCGCCTCCTACACATCAGATCAGTGAATGTCAGAGAAGAAAAGCACCAGGCCCAGATGGTGTTTCACCAGCCTGTCTGAAAACCTGTGCTGACCAGCTGGCCTCCATCTTTTCACAGATCTTTAACAGTTTACTGGAGCTGTGCGAAGTCCCTGCCTGCTTCAAACGCTCCACCATAATCCCCATTCCGAAGACCCCCAAAATCACAGGACTTAATGATTATAGAACTGTTGCCCTAACATCTGTGGTCATTAAGTCGTTTGAGAGACTAGTGTTGGCTCATCTGAAGGACATCACTGGACCTATGCTGGACCCCCTGCAGTTTGCTTATCGAGCAAACAGGTCTGTGGATGATATATATATCCAGAGTGAGGAAAATCACTCTGGATCCCTCGCATCCAAGCCATCTCCTTTTTGAACTCTTACCGTCTGGCTGGTACTACCCTACATCTTATTCCATTCATATATATTTGTGTGTGTATTTTATTCACATAGCTTTATTTTTTATTATCTGTGTGGTGTTGTTGTTGTCTCTGTGTACTGGAAGCTTCTGTCACCAGAACAAAGTCCTTGTATGTGCAAACATACTTGGCAATAAAGCTCTTTTTGATTCTGATTCTGATTCTGATGCTGGAAGATCATCTAGTTTTACACAAACTTGTGGCGTTCATGCAGGTTGAGTGCTGGTGACATTAAAGCTAAATGGGTACATACTAGATATTAAGACATTTAAATTACAAATACATGTCAAATCGGACAAGAATGCAAAATAGAAGCATTTTCACTAGTGGACTTTTTGAACCCTCTGTATGTAGAAGAAGGAACCAGGTTAGAAATGAAAGCTGAGATTTCTGTGCCAAGAATGGTGTAGAAAGAGCATATACCTGGATAAAAGTATAGTACATCAAAAGAGACGCCATCTCCTGACTTACTTTTGAGAGAGTCACAGCAGAGCCTTTCTTCCTGTGTAACCAGCGGTGACTCTCACTGTGCACAGTCTGTGCGTGTGTGTGTGTGTGTTGTCAAATCTATTGATCTGCTCCCTGTGTGGGAGTGGAGATGCTGTATGTGCTCTGCACTCGGCTGCAGCAGTTGTTCCCTGCCCTTTTCCACTCCACATTCACAGGAAATCAATCCTGTTAGCAGTTCTCCATCTCTCTCTTACTCTCTTCTTCTTACTCGCTGTCACTGTATGAGGCTGAAGTATCTATTAGGCACACAACAGCCATACTGTGCCCCCATCTTTACCAAGCCATGTGCTGCACACTCTTTATTAACACATCATAATGGAACCACAGACAGTCAGCTTATTTAGGATGGTTATTATGTTCTTTCTCCTGAATAATGAAGCCCCTCTGAGGATTTAACACTCCCCTGCTATCTTTTGCCTCCTCTCCTCCTTGCTCCCTCCCTCCTGCAGTCTCCCTCCCTGCCTCTTCCCCCATTTCTCATTCCACAGAGAGATGCGGTGCGTTTTTATTTTTAGGCTACTGTGGGGCTGCGTGGTGACTGTAGAGGAGGAGAGCAGGTGACTTATGGACAGGCAGGATAATTGGAACATTAAGTATAGCATTTCCTTTGTGGGCTAAACGAGTCCCTGTGGATCGGCGAGTGGAGCTGTGGTCACACTGCGGTCTGCCTATCTCTGCCTCTGTGTTCCCTTCTGAGAAGAATGGCATATGTTATGCTTTGGATGCTGGTGCTAGCTTAACCAGCAATGCTGTGTGTGTGACATTGTAAATCTAGAGACAGTGAATACTCAGATGCCTGCCGGATTGATATGACCAATATCTTGATTGCGGTGATTTGTCACTTTACGTGATCAATGATTGATATTGGCTAGTGATCATTAAAGCCAAAGATAAAGGACTGTATCATTGGTGATTAACTTTCAGCTTGCCCCCATGAAATACAGAATAAATTATGGTCATTGCCTGTTGTCCTCTCCATGTCAGTCCTTTTATAGTCGAAATGATAAAAGATTGGACAGAGAGAACAGTAGATAGATTACCTGTGTTGAATGTCTTTGAATTAAATTCCTCTACCTGCATTCAAATTCAATTTCACACTCATGAATTTAAAAAGAGCCTCTCACCACTGGACCAATGAGTAGATTACAACTTAGAGAAGTGCTTCCCAACCTTGTTCCTCACAGTACACACTTTGGATATTTTCCATATCTGACCCATCAGTTTCTGGTCTTGGAGTCTCTACTATGAGCTGATCAGTTGAATCAGGTCTGCTTGATTAGGATACATTCAAAAATTCACTGCCTTTTATCACTGGGCCCAGGACGACATTCCCAGTTGTCTCTCCCTGATGATGGCTCTGGCTGCTAGTAATTCCTGGCAGTGATTGGTGAAGCTTTTGCCTAAACAAGTTGTTAATATCCAATCCCCTGATGGAGTAATTAATATGGGGACTGTGGCTTTGACAGGAGACTTAACGATTGAGAGAAGTATGGAGTGAGGGAGTGAGAGTATGAGCATGATAGAGAAGAAAAAGAGAGGGAGGGAGGAAGAAAAATGGTGGAAGAACCATCCATCAGTGACTCAGCTCTCACTGCTGAGGAGCAGCTTCACTGTACCAAAACACTGACTCAGTCACTGTGTGTGTAAGTCTCCGGGGAGAGGCGGCTCATCATAGCAGTGGCAGTGATGGAGTGATAGGGTGTTGTGACACGGTCATTCTTACCCTGTTATCGGAGCTGGGGATCATTGTGTCAGTCATCCAGGAGCCGAACCTTGACCCTGAGGCACGGACGGTGATGGGGTTACTGACGCCAGTTAGCTTCCCACAACCTGGTGATAGAACAAAGAGGGCACTATAAATGGCGGCTTCAGAGGAACTCCGATGAATCAGTCAGCATTAAATTGCCAAAAGCGACATTTATAGAGCAGCACGAATATAATTTAGATCATCATTTTGGATTTTCTTGTGAAGTCATCAGTTTCACCCTGAACAGAACATGAGCTTGTCTCATCATGCATTTGAAAGCCAATGAATCTTTCAGCCAAATGAACTTTGGACATTTCAGTTTGAGGCCTGCTAGTTGGCTGCTTTTAACATTCTAATGTTAAATTGCATGTTAAATTGCTTATCTAATTGGACAGCAAGCACATTTTGAATTAATTGGGTCTAATGTGGTTTCCCTGACCATCAGACATGTCTACTTTACTTTTGCTTTTCCATTTGAAGGTAAATTACCGCAGCTGCTCTAAAATAACTAACAAATAATCAAGCCAATCAAGTCCTTCACTGAGAATCTAATAAGTCAAAATTCTTTCTATTTTCTTGTTGTAATAGGTCACATACTGTTTGTCCACTGTCAATAGATTGGTTGCTGCCTTTTCCTGATTATTAAAATCAACTCAAACCCACTTCTACTAGATGTCTTACCGAGTTTCTGCATGCAGGAGTGCAGGCGAGTCTCCAGCAGTAGCACTCGCTGCCTGAGCTCCTCGTAGTCATAGGCTCCCATCTCCTCTTGAATTGACATTAGTACCAGGGACAGATTCCTCACCTCCTCCCTCAGCTGAAGGATCATTCTTGCATCTGCCTTGTACTGCTCCAGCACTGGCAGCAGGGGAAGCAGCTGAGCAACCTTGTCCTTTAACTCCTGAGGTAAACGGAAGAAGGAAGGTGTGAAATGGTGGTTAGGAAAGATGAGAAATGGTTAATCTCCCTCTCACAGAGGTTTGGGAATTTGCATGGGCTCTCATTAACTATTCACCATGTTCACCTCCAGTATTTCATCTCGCATGACCGGTCTCCTACCCCGGATCCGAATGCATCCTCACATGAGAACTTAATATTGATTTTATACATTTGCAATCTCTCACAATCTACTGCTCCTCCGACGTGGTGACACAGGCCCACTCATCTGAGCACTGTCAGCTCTCCACCTTGGCGTGACCAAGCATATACGAAAGAGCTAAATGTTGTGGGCTGAGCTCAGCTTAGTGTGGGCAATCAGTTACCGCAGCCATGCCGACTGGCAGGTCTGGCATAGGCTGAGGTATATCAATAAAGAGGGTCTGAACAGCAGGTGTATCAATAAGCATGCTCACCACAGGAGGGGCTGTTTCCTCCTTGTTAAAGTTTATCGTAAATCTGGTGATGGAGCTGCTCTCAGCCTTGCGGCACCACATCATAAATCTCATTTTCCTGTTCTGAGACACACAAATTTAGTCTCGTTAATCTCCCGCCCTTCCATAGGCGACTTTGAGCTCTCCACATTCATCAGCAGCCTCACCGAAATAAAGCTGGGCTTTCAGACTCCCAGTCTTTGAAATAGTGCTTTTAACACTGGCACATCTCACATATTTTTCACAGCTCCAGCAGAGAAAAAGGGGGAAAAAAAGATTATGGTGCTTTGAACATGTATCGATAGATGAGGAATGATTTCTGGAACATTTTGGAATAATTTTCTATGCAGCGTTTGGTGACTCACACCGCAGCAGAGTGGGGTGGATGGGTAAATGGTGGTGCTGCGTTCTGAATGATAGTGATACCCCAGGGAGGAGAGTCTGTGGCTTCCATTCCACTCTCTTTAGCAGACAGCTACATGTTACTCATCTTAAAGCATGCTCTTCCATTTAGTCCGCTGTAAATTGATAGTGAGTCCTTCTACTATTCTGAGATTGTGCAGGGATAAGCACACTCTCGTATTCAAGAGATAAAAAGCTTTAATAATAAAGGGGTCTGAATCTTAGCCTTTGAGAGAGCAGCTGCTAGCTAAAAAGAACAAAAAAAGTGTAACCTTTTGTATGCATACAAACACACTCATTACTGAAACAAGCTCCAAGTTCTAGGTATAAATAATCGAGGTGCATTTGAATTCTCTCAGAGGACCTTTTGTATGTCTCAATTAAACATAAAAATCAGATGTATTGAAGGTTAGTGTCAGTGTCTATTTCATGTAGGGGCAGTGGCACCGGAAAGCGTTTTAGAGAAGAGTGTCTAGGTGGGCAGGTTGTGATGAGTCCGTGTAAGGTCTCTGTCTTGTGAAACAGGACCCCATAAGCTGTGGATTCACCACGTGAATTATGAAACAGAAATATTACAGAAATGGTCATGATATTTAAGTAACCTTGGTATGGATGAAAATGTTTTATTTGGAACAGTGTGTGGTGTACGACACTTTATAAGACGGTATTAAAACGTGCAGGAATACGCCTCATTGGAAACATGGGATTCATGCATGATAAGGAACAGTATTGGGCGTGGCTAAGCCCTGCAACAGCATCTGATTGGACAACGACCTGTGGGCTGGACAAAAGTCAGCCTGCTTAAAAGT
>NW_015554139.1:389279-426973 GCF_001515605.1 Sinocyclocheilus anshuiensis
GAGCTAATTTTAAGCAGTAAACTTAAGACAAACCTCTGCTTTGTGAATTCTCTCAGGTGAATTTAAAACCACTCGTGAAAACGAGCTAGGACTTTGAAAACTTCATAGAACTCTTGTCAACTCTCATTCTAATAATCTGTATGTATGTGTGTGTATGTGTGTGTGTTTTAGCTTAGTTTTGATGTAATCTAGAATAGCCAATAAAATTTATGTTTCATTTATAAAGAATCATTGTTTGGTGTCATATAATTTTAAGGTTAAACCCTTTTGCCAAAGATCCCTTGCTACCTAGCTTGTAGCTTACTTATAATAATTACTATAATAGCTTACTTATAATAATTGTATTGACCGTGGCCAAGGAAATACAAAGATTCAAGTTGTTAAAATATACTAAGAATCACCGGCTCGCTGGACGACCCTTGATTTAAAGTGTAAACTATCAGATTTGAATTCAGTTTTAATCAGGTTGACTCAGAATTTTCAGATTCGAGTCCTTTCAAAACCTGAGCTAGAGATCGAATTAATGATTAATTCCCTTATAGAATTAACGACTTAAATCACAGTTAAGTCACTACATCCGTGTATACTATTTAGCATGCAATGATGTTGCTCATGTTACAAAATTAATATTCATGAGGTAATGTACTGGAGGTCAGCTGGTAAAGGCTGTGCAGTAAACCTCACTCCCCTGACCTCAAGAGGCACACTAGCGACTGGCGCTAGAGGCTGCAGTCGTTAGTGTTCTTTTTAGCAAGCTCACCTCCCATACCGGGTTTGAACCCCGCTCGGAACAGGCCAAGCAGAAATGGTTGCATTGGTGCCATGACCCGGATAGGGGGTGAGTCTAACGGAGCCCAGCTGGTAAAGGCTGTAAACATACTCCCCTGACCACAAGAGGTGTACTTGTGACTTCGCTAAAAGCTGTTTCCTTGTTAGCACATCTGCTTCCCACGCTGGCTGTCGCAGGTTTGCAGGCTAAGAGGAACTGTTGCACTAACCTTCACTTGGGTGCTATTTATGAATTGATGGTGTATTCAGATGTCCTTGATTTGCATAGCCTTCTAGATGTTTCATGTAGTTTTGACATTCAAATTCATCATCAAGCCAGTTTTACATATGCTCAGAGGTTTTTGCTTAATTTAAAAAAATCTAAAATCATCTACACAATTAAAATTGTTAAATGGGTCATGAACTGCCTTTTTGTATTATTTTGTACTGTTTTCTGAGGTCCACTTAAAATTTTTACATCAAAAAACATCATAGTTTAGAAGTAATAGGCTATTTTCTGTCCTGCTTTGACCCTCCTTATTGGAACGCTCTGTTTGAATAGGCTTGGTGGATTGTAGACTTGGAAGTAAAACACCCACTGCTATGATTGTCTAACATATGTGTATGTTTGACACCCTACATCCTTCACAGATAAACGCTGCTGTGATTTAGGTTAAAAATGCATAAATACCCAGTACATATCAAGCCATCATATTAAGCCATTTTTTAGGCTGAATATGCTTCAGTACCTGAAAACTCTTGGGGTTGAGGCTGCGTGGATTTTCAGAGGCAGTCTTCAGTTTGCCGTCCACTGTTTTCATGAGGTTCTCTGTGTCTCTCACATACTGCAGGTCTCTGTACGTCCTCAGATCTAGCACCTCCATGGATTGAGTAATATTCTGAACCTGTTAAATACCACAAAACACAAAGTCAAAACAGTGTAATGCATCAGGGCATGTTTTTTTGAGGACACAACAGTGTGACGCCTTCAATTTGTTGTAGTCCAAATCAGCCATCCTACATATTCAGACCGCCCACTGAGCATCTTGCCCACATCAACACACAGGCGACGGGAGCGTGATTGCTGATCAGCACACACACCTTACTAGCTCCTACATACTCCCACATACTCTCAGAGGCCACACACACACACACACACACACACACACACACACACACACAGACAGACATTCACACACCCTCCTCCTGGCTGCACTTAAGAGAATCAAACAGGACATGGATTGTATGCTGGTATTCTCCTCATGTCCACACTGATGTGCATGAGGGCCCTTGTCTAATTAGTTGATCTGCATAGCTGTCAGACCCAATGGTCACACTTAGCGCAGAGGATTGTGGATGTTGGGATTTGGGCAAGGGTTAGGTGGGATCACATATTCACTCTGCATTCAGTTATTGTTTGTCATGCATGTCGCTGACTGCTCAGGAGGACTGAGCAGATACACGCTCTCGCACACACACAAGAGGCTGTGTGGTGGTAGTTTAATTCTGAACACATCTCTCTCAGAGAGGGACTGACCCAGGTGTCCTCATTAGTCTGCATTTTATTAGGCAGGAGCATTAGTGCCTCACCGCTGCTGGCATAGCCACACACACATTTTATTGTCTGAGTGGTTGAGTTATGTTGGTGTACGATTGTAGATAAGGTGTTTAGACCCTGACAGAGGGGCAAGGCAGGATTTAAGACAGTGTTTGTGGCAAGATTTAAAGGGATAGTTCACCCAAAAATGAAAATTCTGTTATCATTTACTGCCCCTCATTCTGTTCCAATTTTTTTTTGACTTTCCTACTTCTGCGGAACACAAAAGAAGATATTTTGAAGTCTCAGCTGTTTCTGTCCATACAGTATTGTGAAAATCAGTGGGGTCTAAAACTTTCAAGCTCTATAAAGGATCACAATCACTTTGATAGACAGATTGATCCTTTATTCACTCTCAGATCAAATCAAAACATTGGTCAATGTACAGTACATATGTGCAGATGACATCAAATATGGCTACACAAACCTCAAATATCATGGTCACATGCTATTAAGAACCAATAAGGCTTGATGTTAGTTGAGGTTACACTTTAGTTTGTGTACACTTATGTTAATCAATGTTTTGATTTGAATAAAGGCTTCAATCTTGACCTGTTTATCATACAAAAAGACTGTGTAATGTCAGAAGACAATATAACAGTTGAGTCAAATGTATTAATTTCATGCAACCTGTATGTCCTTTTCAAAGCTTTGGACTCTGATGACGTTCATAATATAGACAAACAGCTGAAAAATTCTTCAAAATCTCTTCTTTCATGCCTGTATTAAGAAAGGGTTTGGAACAACATGGTGGTGAGTAAATTATAGAATTAAATTTTTCTATCTATCTATCTATCTATCTATCTATCTATCTAATAAAGGGATAGTTCACAAAAAAAAAAGTAATTCTCAAAATTACTTATGTCATGTTTAACTTACTTTTTTCTGTGGAACACAAAGAAGATATTTTGCAGATGTTTCAGCTGTTTCTGTCCATACAATATTACAGAAGTCAGTGGGGTCCAAAACTTATAAGCTCTAAAAAGGATCACAATCACTTTGTATGATGAACAGATTGATCTTTTATTCACTCTTGAATCAAATCAAAATATTGATTAACATTCATATACAGATGACACAGACGACATCAAATATGGTGACAAATTTCAAACATCGGTGATTTTCGGACAAGTGACTTGATGTTAGTTGACGTTTAAGGTTCCTATTTGATGTAGTTTCTGTACACTTATGTTAATCATTGTTTTGATTTGATTTGAGAGTGAATAAATACTTACACTTTAGTCTTTTAATCACACAAAGAGATTGTATCACTTCAGAAGACCAGTCAAATAGATTAATTTTGTTACCTTTGTGTCCTTTTTGGAGCCTGAAAGTTTTGTACCCCAATGACTTTCATAATACAGACAAAAACAGCTGAAGCGTTCTTGAAAATGTTTCTTAATATAACGTTTCAAACAACATGAGGCTAATAAAATGATGACAGAATTTTCATTTTTGGGTGAACTATTCCTTTAAGGCAGATTTTGTGGCAGAATTTGAATCACAGTTATATTGTGGTAGATTGGCATGACTGTGAGTCATGTGCCTTATTGACTTATTCTGTCTGGAGTCCCACATTTGTCTTCTCAGGATTCCCTTTCCAAACTGCTTTAATTTCAGCATCTATTTCTCTGCTTCTCTCTTCATATCTGCCTCCATCAGCTGTGCTCATTAGTTATTCAAACAGCTGCTTCCCATTGTAGTGTGATTCCAATGCTCTCTGATTCAGTGAGTGTGATGTTGATGGGGACGTGTGTTTCTTAATGGGCTGCTGTTCACAGATGAGGCTGGAAACCACTGAGGGCTTGGTGAGGAATGAGGAAATGGGGGCCAGTCAACTGGCTGAGAGTCCAACAATCTATTTATGCCAACACTCTGCATTTAACTGCCAATCGATTGAACTGTGCATATCAGAAGACTCAATATCCAGCCGTTTCTCTCTAGCAAAACACCTCTCTCTCCTTGATTTCTTTTTATGATTCAGTTTCTCTCCCTCACCTTACATATGGAAAAGAACATGAAATTATATTACGTGTTGGATACTGAAACTGGTTGACCAGCTTCATCAGCCAAGTTAACAGGGTTGAGTTCCACCAAACAGACCAGCACAAAACCACCACTAGCCAGCATAATCCTGTCTGAACCAGCATGGAAATTCATGCTGATCTAATATAGTCTTTTTAGCAAGGCTTCCAATTCCCCATCTCTTTCCTTGTTTATCTTTTACTTCACACCAGGTCAGTAAGTGGTCAGTTGGATTTAATAGGGCTTAATAGAGTCTTTTGTGTTCCTGAAAGAAATGTATGACACAGACTTCGAAAGACATTCTGTCATCATCATTTACTCACATGTGGAGTCTGAATTTTCATTTTTCTGCTCCTTTAAACAGGGTCTCAATGTGAATCTGAGGCTTTTAGTAAAGCCCTGTGCATTGTGTGTTCCATTTCCTAATTTAGGAGGTACTTTACCCTTTTTCCAGTTGTTCTTTGTCTGGTCTTAGTCTAATGAGCACGATTAGTAAAAAAATCAAAACATCCTAACAGCTTAGCAGAATGAATCCAATTTCACAGCAGTATTTAGGACGCGTCCTCTTTTAGGCGGTTGCTTGCATCATGTACTTTCACAAACTTTTTCTAATGGGGAAAAGTATTTTGTAATGTTTGGGATTCATGTTTAATGACTGCATAATATGTACGAAACATTACTTGGCTTAGGGATTAGCGCATGTCATTTAGTAGGTTATTGTGCATGTAAGAGACGAATGTCACCTTCTCCATAAGTTGACGGAGCTGTCTGCTGCGTGGGTCTCGATTACACATGTTCTGTGCTGGAGCCACAACTGTGCAGATACATTTCCCATCTGCATCCTGTGCCGAGCTGTAGATCTGCCAGCCCTCCTCTGGGCTCGGATACAGGGCCTGCATAGAGAAAGAGATAGAGAGTTGAAAAAAAAGAGATAGCGAAAGATGCATGGAGAGACAGAGCAAAATGCATGAGCAGAATAGAATGTGGCATCTGTGAGAGGAGGACGTTTTGATCAGCTTAGACACTTGGAGGAAATAGAGCTGCTTTGGATCGATAAAGCTGCTTTTTCATGGGGGGTGGAGTCAGGAGATGGATGTCTTGAAACAATGTACAGGCTCAAATGCGCGCGCACACACACACACACACACACACACACACACACACAGACATAGAGAGAGATGTTTGCTTTTTTATCATAGTGGGGATTTTCCATTGACTTCTACTGTTTTTATACTGAGATGATAATGGTTTCTACCCATAATACAGAACTAAATCTCACACAAACCTTTCTGCTTTTTCATTAATGGAATAGTAAAAAGTTAAACTCAGTCCACAACATTTGTGGCATAATATTGAATATTAACCTTTCATTCTTTTCTTTAAAAAAAAGCAAACAGAGGTGATAGTGAGGTATTTAATGGAAGTGAATGGGGCCAATTTTGAAAACAGAACACAGAAATGTGAGGCTTATATTTTTATTAAGGCACTTACATTAATTCTTCTGTTAAAAATGCGTATTAATTTAGCTGTAAAGCTGTTTAAATCATTTTTATAGTTGGGTTTATGGTTTCGGCTTGGCAACAAGGTTGTAAATTTGGATATACACAATTAGAAATTGTTTATCTCATGTGGCTGTATTATTGAAATGGTGAATATTTGATTTTATGCTGATTGACCCCATTTACTTCCATTTTACATTAAGTGCCTCACTGTAGCCCAGGAAGGACAAGTGGAAATTAATGGTTGTGGTAATCAATATTGACACAAATGCTTTTGATTAAGCTTAACTTGTAGAGAACACAATTTGCTATGTTTAAGAAGCTGGTGATTTCAAGTTTAGCTAGGGCTGCACAATGAATCACATTTCAATTGTGATCATGATTTCTGCTTCTCTCTTGATTTATTAAGCAAAATCATCTGCAATATTTGCCTGCTGGCTATTTATCCTGAAAATTCTATTTTAATTTGGCATTTATGTTATCTTGCATTCAGGGATTGAAATTAACTTTTTCACTCACCAGCCAATTTGGCTACTACATTTTTAAGTTACCGGCCATTCATAACGCTTAGAGGGACATGGAATGCTTTAGCCTGCAGTTACAAATGCATAAGTCATGTTTTGATATTTTAAACATGAAATGTTGAATACTGATATTTGAAATTATTTAAAAAATGAAAAGAATGATTGGAATGTTTTTTGTTGGCGAAATAGTGCAGAAATAGCGCAAAAACAGCCAATATGCTGTCTAAAACGTAAGTCTCTTGATAGTAACTTATTCTTTATTGAACTGTTGTATAAAATCAATATCACATTTGTAACCATGCTGATTTTTTAAGAAAAAACGGCACTCTTCATGTGATATTAACTATATGAACTGATATAAATATATACATTTTCTGCCTCCTTATCTTGAAGTATGTGATCATTGTTAATCTAAATGCGCACGCGCACTAAAGCCTGTGTTGGTCTAACCAGACTACGTCGCGTATGCCTGCCTCTGTAGGTGTGTTTTGTTTGTTTTTTGCAATATACTCGATAATGTCATGATGTCTCACGAGTTCAGTATTTGCGCTAAACCTGCGCAGATTTGGCTTGCATGAACTTCCCCAAGAAATGAATGAGTGAACATAACTTACGAAAAGCCCTAGATTTTGCTATCCTTAAAGACTAAAAGAAGAATAAAGCCAGATTGAAAAAGAACAATTGATGATGTCATTAAAGATTTACAAGAAAAAGGAGTGGCAATAAAATGTCTCCTCCTGCTCTAACCTTCCCATTTTCATTGTCTCTTACCCTCTTCTGTGTTTTTCACTCTCTCTCCCCCCACACTTCCCCGATCAGATTAAATGACCGAGTAGACAGAGAGACTATGTGATTGGAGAGTAAAGCAGCAGCCACCCCATGAGCTCACTGTCACATCCCGTCACTCCTGCCAATCCCTGCCACTCTCTGTTCTCTCTCTGTCTCCTTCACTTTTTCACTCCCTCCACATCGCTCCTTTCTTCCACAGTCTGTCCTCTTCTCACCTTCCTATCGTTCTCATCTGTTCCTTTTTCCTGTGTCTTCAGCTCTGTTCGTCCCTGAGCAATCTCTCACTCACTCAATTTAATTCAAATTACGGCAATTCAATTCAATAATGCTTTATTAGCCTGCCAGGCAAATGTAATTTCACAAAATCAAAAGGAATTGATTTGTAAATTTAGGTGCAGAGGCAATAAAAAATACAGGTTTCACAAATACAAATGATCACAATGAATGTTATGAATTTATTTGTATATCTCTTTTCACAATACACATTGTTTCAAAGCAGCTTTACAAAAATCATACTGTTATGTCTACAGTGACTTGCATTGTTTTTCATTTTGATAGAACAATTTATGGCTCTATGAATGATGACATGCTCGTGTTTCATGAATATGTAAAAATGTGAAAAAAAAAAAAAAATTTTCTACTTGATAATTCACATATTTTGCTGACATTTATGCTGTAGTGCAATTTTATCATTTGATGAGTTTCTCTGATGAGTTTCTCTGTAAGCATCACAGAGATTTTGTTTGAGGAAAAATAACTTTAAGTGATTTTTACAGCAAAGCCATGTTTTATCCTCTGCTTTTCTCTAATGGAAGCGCATGCACTATACTCCCTTGAAAAACAACTCTGATTACATCAAGCCTTCTCGATTTCTGCGTTTTGGCTGTCAGTTGTGTTAACTTCAACTTAAATTCTTTACTAGACAAGTAATGTGCAAATTTTTGATCCCTTTGAAGGACTGCATTCATTCGTTGTGGAGCTGAAATTTATTTGAACCATCTAATGGTGCTTATCTTTTCAATTTTATTGGTTTGTTGAATATTGAGATGCAGGCAAAAAATGTATTTTTGTTTTTTAATTCTGGCTTGAGAACATTTCTCTCTCTGTATCTGTTTCTCCAATTTATTCTCCATCCCTGTCTCTCCCCTTGAGCAGATTTTCATTTAGGTAGCATGGGCTCCCTATTTTCAGTAACAACCTACCTTTCTCTCTCTCTCTCTCTCTCTCTCTCTCTCTCTCTCAAAAGAAACAAAACAATAGCAACAAACAAAACACAAAAACACGACGAAATTACATTAAAGATCAAAGGTCTAAAAATACACCAAACTGTTTTTTTTTTTTTTTGACCCAGTAGATTACAACACATAAAGTCTCCCATCTCATTCCGGTGAAGGTGCTTGCAAAGCCTGAAGGCATGAGAGACAGACACACTGGTGGTTCAGATTCAGATTTGATAAGGCTGGTCTAGCTCAAAGTCATTATCCTCATTCCTTCTGTTCATCTAACCTCTTGCTTGTACAGTACATGCTGATTTGCATAAGAATGCCACATACGGTTATAAATGGCCTCTCTGGCCACTGTGCTATTTTCCTGTCCAGTCTGGCATTCAGCGGCTGTCAAATCTAGCAGGGTCCTCAGTTCCATTAGCAGTGATTTTCTGTGCTTCGTGTCACTATCATCAAACACTCGCTGAAACTGCACTGCCATCCTGGATGGAATTTTCCCAGGTGAGCTGATACAGAAATCCAGCCTTCTCCACGAGATGAACATGGACAGGTCTGCCAGTTCGTCTCTGAAATGCCGTTCTCTGGCAGTCCGCTCCATTGACCTCTCGTAGCTGATGTGAGACTAGCCCAAGCGTGTCTCGCCCTGGCCTGAAAGAATGCGGTCTTCAAGTCCTGGTTGAGTGTATTACCACCCTAACATTTCATCATCAGTCTCATTCCCGTCCTGACAGACCTGCGGCTTAGTGTCTGAGCACGTCAGATACGGTTAGCGCCGAGCTCTGGCTCAATCTATACGCCAATCTGCCACCCGCAGCCCCTCAAGCGGATAAAACTGTCGCATCAATCATCAATGCGGTACATGCACCTCAAATGTTAAACATCGGCGCGGCATGTGTGCCCATCCGACGGGTGGAACATATGAGCCAGGAGGCCAATGGGAACTGCGCTTTCGCATAAATATGCTTTCTGTTCATTAATGTTGCATAAATGTTGAGTTTTAATTTAAGAACTGATTAGAATCACCCCTGGACTCATTACCACCCACCAATTCATTCTGCTCTAATTTCCTCTCATCTACTGCTAATGGCAGAGTAGAGAACAGGGGGCACACAAAAACACACCCCCCAAATCACGCACAGATGTGTGTAGCATCTCCCCTTTTTCAGATCTTCCCATCCTTTCCGGCATCTGTACTGCATGTGAGTGCATGTTACGGAAGGGGCCAGTTATTTATGAACAAACAGGTCAGATGAAATGAGCCACAGTTTAATTAGTAATGGTTGAGCTGTCATCTGTAAACGCCAGGGTGAGTGTATCCGCATGAGTCTGTTTTTTTTTTTTACTTCTCATTTGCATTTAACAGCCTGCAAACGATCAAATTACTCTATCAGTAGTGCATAGTCTGTTTGCTGGCATTTACGAAGACAAGCGAGTAAATGAAGTTGCTGATCATATGTTGTGTATCCTAATCAGGTGCGACACGATAAGGCGGAAAGCAAGAAATGGTTCGTCTTCTATGTTCATTTTAGTTGTTGTCTTAACCTGCCGTGGTCATTGTAAGTGATGAGCAAGACATTTTGTCAGCTACTTGGTTTCTGCCGCTCTGACCAGGGTAAACCCTGTCTGCCGTGAAATCACATTGGTCCAAAATCCCTCTACACATCACTGGAAATTAAAGGTAATTTTTTTCCACATTTAAACAGTTTTACACAAGAAAATCAATTGTAGTTTAGAAAAAACGTTTAAAATTAAGTACACTTATGTGAGATAATTCCAGTCATATCTGTAGCCTAATAAAAGCTGTTTTATTTTTCATTAACCGGGTCGCCTCAAGGGCGGCCATGTTGAATCACATGACTCACTTACACCTCTATTATTGGATGCAGTCACTTGTGCAATAAATTAATCATGATTGACAGCAATTATGTGGCTGACAGCTCTTCAAGTGTAGTCTGAAATATCGTAATTACAAGTTTCATGCACATGAATTAAATCCTATTTACGGGTGGGGAAACTCAGAATTCCAGATGATATACGAGTTGCTGGGTTGTGACATTGGAGGTTGCATTTCAATTTGAAACAGTGGAAACACTGATCCATAATATGCATAATATCATACAATATATATTTATTTATTTATATGTAAATGCCATATAATATAATCTATACTGTGCATTAGTGAGTGGAAAGCAAGTATGTAGTGAATTATAATGAATAATTTTGGAAGTTACTTTGCTGTATTTCACTAATTGTGTTGTGTGGAACAACTGATAGTCAACAAGTGTAAGGTTAATAACTCGACTTTAATAGTTTGCCTTGTCACACAACATTTAGGTTTGATGCCATTTATATATGTAGAAGTGATAGAAATGAGTAATCTTCATTATTTTGAATGCAGATAGTTGAGTTAATTGTTTTGTTTAGGCTACATCTGTGTTGTTCCCGACTTGAATGTGTGACGTGTCACACAATAACCAATGCCCAACTCTGAGGTACAAGTTTCTCAGGTGCTCTTGAAGGCAGCATTAATGCTTTTCTACAGTGGCATTCTACAGTTATTTTTGGTAATTTTATAATTAGGCTGCAACAATTCATAATTGATCAAATCAATAACTCATAATTAAAGTAATTAATCAGAATTATTATTATAATTGACATCAAATTAAATTGTGTCTGTAATATGTAAGGAAAACATCCATCAGTCATGTCACTATACAGCTTTATAAATAAATAATGCATTTCTATGGACAAAATGCATCTGGAAAATAGTAGAGTACACACACCAAGCTGCTGCGGGAAAAATGCAAAAATACAAAGCTGCCCAAAACATTAGAATGCTTTACATTAAACACTTCAGTTGCGTAAATAGACAGAGCACAAGGAGTGCAATAATTCCGACTAAAATATATATGTTCTAAAATATTTCTTGTTACAAATTCAAAGTTTAAAATTCTACATGTAACACAATTGTATTTTTATTAGAGTTATCACAGTAAAGGGACTATTGTAATGAACTATTGAATATAATTACTACTGTATGTTCAGATGAGTGAATAAGTGTGTTCCTCTTACTAGGTAACATTGAGTTTGTGATTTTGTTCATTTTTAATTTAGTGATTTTAACTTCTGCTTTAGAATGGTAGGCAATTTGTTTTTGATTTAGAATGTAAAAATTGTTCATTTCTAACAAAGTTTGGATTTTCCCATCTGGTTAATCGATTAATCAAATAAATATTCAACAGATTAATGAATAACCGATTATTAAGTAACCGTTAGTTGAGGCCCTATTTGTCACACTGCGCAGCATTTTTAGTTTACAGAAAGATTTCTTTTCACTGGAAAACTGTTTTGTTGTGCTTGGTCAGAACACTATGTGAGAGCCTAAATTTGTTTTGAGCTCTGAACCATTAAAAGGATTAGAGCAGCATTGAGAGCAAAGACTGATGGGAGATCAGAAATCAATCTGGCACATTTCACTCTATAGGGATGACATCATGGCTAAATGGTGTCCTAGGCATCACAGAGGAATAATCGGCAAGTTGAGAGCCTAAACTGATGTCCCACAGGTCCAAGCTCACTTAACCAACACCTCCTTTGTACTCCAACACAAAAAACTGTCAAGTGAAAGGCATGGGAAAAAAAAGCACACTGATAGCTTCACCGAGAGATCGAGAACAACAGACCAAAGGAGGAAAGAACCTGGTATGAGGGTAACAGATAAGATGTCGCAGCTAGTGTTTGTGTGAGCGGGAGGGATAGAAACACCAACAACAACAAAAAAAAAAACAGAGAATGAGAGAGAGAGAGAGTAACAGCACCGAGTGAAAGCAGAGAGCTGCTGAGGGGGAAGATGCTGAGGTCTAATTTCAGACCTAGAGTGGCAATTTCTTACTCAGCCGAACCGCTGCCAAAGCCTGACACCAGCACCATTACGTGCACAGCCCTCATTGTGAGCCCTACACACTGCTCGACCTTTACCAGCCTCGATCCTGCAGTCTGATCTTCAGCCCCGGCTCGGTTGGAAACCATCACACACATCCCACACACTCCCTACTGAGGAGAAGCTACCCAGGTATCGATGTCCAATTGCGAAAATGGAAGGTGATCAATAGACACTGAGAGCAGGAAGTTAGGGTCACCTCTCCTCTCTGGGCTTCCTCTCACTCACCGTCGCCACTTCTGCTCGTGATCTCCAACTGGCCTTTACTTTGAGGCCGCTATTAACACATTACGGAAAAGATTAACCAATTACAGTGGCACGCTTGGCCCCCGAGACATCTGTGGGTTTGAACCTATAGACCGGTTTTCATTAGACCAATCTCTGAGCTTAGCACTGTAGTCTGGGCATAACTGAGATCGTAAATCTGTAGGCTCCATTTCATGAAAGTGACAGGAAGTCTATTAGAACTTTCGTAAAAAGCATGTGGGAGATGGCCACGAGTTGTTTTCTACAGAAAGACCTTTATTGATGCTCTGTGAACCCGGGTTTCCACAGTAACAAGGAGAGAGAAAATTGCCTTATTTTTCTCCTTAGATGTCCTTTAGGGTGTTTTTGTTTTTCTGAGCCTTTTTTTATCATTTTCTCTCTCTGTCTCTCTTTTTCATCAACATAAGGCTTTGGAGTGGAGCTTTGTGATTACATATTACCCTGAAGCCCAACATTGGCATCTGTCTCCTCTTTAAACATGGATGTGAGCTTCTACCATGGCTCTGAGCGCTGCTTCTATTGTAACATACTTCCATAACACTCATGAAAACCTTTAAATATCCAGAATCCTTGTAAAACACAGATGCTGATGCAAATTAACATGAATGTCCTGCATACACACAGTTGCTAGTCTTCCCTCTTTAAGCTCTAAGACAGTGGTTCTCAATCAAATAAGAGAGACATGCAAAATATGCAGAGTGGTGGTACGCGAACACTGGAATTGAGAACCACTGTTCTAAGACAAAAATAGAGCAGCATAAAACTGGGGAACGAAATATTACTCTGTTTGCCCTCTGAGAACATTTAGATGCTCAATTTTCTTACAGGCTCTCTTAAAGATTGCCCCGCTTTTGAGCCATTTCAACTGAAAGAAACTCGCACTGATTGATCTTAAAATATGTCAGTGCCCTTGTTTTGTCTCAAGATGCACACCAGTAATGCTTTTTTTTAAGGCACGGTTATAAAAATTACTTAAGTGTCCTAACTGAACTATGGCTTAATCCTGGTTTAGTCTAAGCCCTGTCTGTGAAACCAGGCCCAAAAGTAGTTTCCTGTTAAGCAGCACCTTTCGGAGGTGGAACCATGAGGTTTATATTACATTGAGAAAGCTATTAGACTGCCATCTTAGCTTATTGGACCACGTAAGTTTTTAAGCCAATCACCTGAGTTGTAAATACCATGTGAATAATCACTCTGGGGCTGTATCAAAATGACGTCATGACAGCGCTGATTGGCTGATTCACCACAATAACAAACACAGTCCCAAAACATTCACTAGCTGATATCCTGAGCTGTGACTCAAAAAAAAAAAACTTTTTAAGGTCCATTATATGCTTTAAAGAGTGCTCCAAATCAAAACTGTGCACTGACCAAACAGACTTTATTAAAATAAATATATGTGCTTGTAAATATAAATAAATAAAATAAAGCTAATTTTGAATGACCGCAAATGGAGAAACATGCTTTTCACAGTCAGATGGTGTAACAGCATCTACCAACATGGGCTAACAAGGCTAATCAGCAACACTTTGACCTTTTGTATCAGCTCAAATAGTAAATAAACCTGAAGACTAAGGTGATTGGATGTCCCTTCAAGGCTGTAAATCTGTGCGTGTGTGTGGTGGTGACAGCAGCCGAAGTGGTTCAACCTCACTTTCTCATTTAGAGATCCCTGGTGGGCAGCAACAGCTGAGCAGAGCTGTGTTTTGGTGCTTTCCTAACTGACCGATCTGAGCCACTCCAATGAAAGAAAAAAAAAATTCCAAAGCTCCCCATGATTCCAGTTCCCACAGAGTCAGTAGAGCTTAGCAGAATGTTGTTTCTGGTGCTTATTTATGCATATCAGTTTCCATGACGTTCCTTTAATATTTTGGTCCAATGAAAATGAGAAACAGCAGCTGATATCAGCCACATGGGCCTGTGGCTTTGTTAAGCATTTGTGTTCATTACACATTTGTTGCAAATTGTCCTACGGCTTCTCACTCGCCTCTCATTTATTTCTCATAATCGAGGAGACAGTTAGTGTCAGACTCACCCCTGAACCAGCGGTATTTGCCACACACATTCGCCTACACAAACATGTAATAAAATCTTTACCCAGCAATCATTGCGGTATTGAGACATTCCTGTATACTTGTATACTTTCCATACCTACATGAGTTTTTTTCCTCCTTATAGGTGAAGTGTAACTTCAATTATAAATAATTTGTAGCTTTCTAAAAAAAATGTGACTTTGTCACGGTTTCAACATTTTTGAGTGTCTTAACATTAGTTACATGTTTAACCAATGGTGAGAATTTGGGGTGAGACTACCTGTTTGGATATTGGGATTAAATCAGGGTAGGGCAGAAGAGGCAGTAGGAATGTTTGGGAAAAAATGGAAAACGTGAAAAAGCATTTTAAAATTCTGTATGGTATCACTAGTGTAGTGATGATCTTTACACGTGACAAGTTCACATGACTTAGCAGCTGAGCTGAGAAGGGCAAAAAAAGAGCAAGTGAAGCACGGTGTGATTGTTGCTCAGAGCTGATGGAATACGGCACACTTAAAGTGTAGCAGTGACATGACGGTAGACTGGACAGTCATGTGGGTCCTAGATCATCATGGCAGCATGGAAGACAAGTTGCTTTGAAGAAAAGAAAGGACATCCCTGCAGCCTGCTATGAGTCCATCAGTCACTCTGCTTCACGGACCACACCTCCATTCTCCAGCTCATTTCACATGATCATCATCTCATCTCAAGAACAGAGTGATGCATCTCTCTTTCTGACTGAGAGCAAGCTGCTTTTGAGATTAGATTTTGAGCCTTTACAAAGTCAGATCGCTTTGGATAGGTTCACACTTATCACAGAGAATAAATTAGTTTTTTAACGTATGCTAATTTCCCCTTGGTTTTTCCTTGAGGTGAAGTGAGGCAATGTTTTAAAGTGATTGCTTGAAATGAGATACCGGGGAATTCACAAATGCTAATGTGTTTTGGGTAATGATGACTACCGATAGTGGAGCTTCAATGGGTGCCACTTTAGCTAAATAAATAAATGTCCTGAACAATTTTGGCTCATTTTCCAGTAGTTTCCACTTTGCAGGTATTTGAAATAGGCATTATCAAATTTCTGGAGCTTGCACCTAACCTGAGCTTTAGATTTGTGTGACATTCAGCACTGAACTGAGAATGCCTTTTAAATGCCAATTCAGTTCTTAAATTGGAATTCAATTTAAACCGAAATTGCAAATAGGATGCAGAATTGCAATTGCAAGTTGCAAGTGTAAATTAAAATTAATTGAAATTCCTAAAGTTCATATGACTATAATTTTTAACTTGTAAAGCCAAATTTGTCAAGATAAACTTTGAATGTTGGCTTTACAGAGCAAAGTTGGAATGTTTTGAAAACAAATTTTAAAAACATTGAAGTTTTTTAAAGGTAGAATGATAGATAGATAAGGGTGAAAGACCTCTTAATTTCACAGAATTGCAGTTCAGTAAATTCCTCATCCTGTTATTCTGATTCAGTTTAAATTTACATTCATTGATTGAAAGGGAGCCAATTCTTCAATTCTGAATTTCCTGCTTGGCTTCCTCTCATTTACCCACATACCAAGCTTAACTCCTGGTGACTACATTTGGATAAATAGTACTCAAAGTGGACCGTCTTATGGCATGATCAGTGGGTGCACACGAGCACATGACTAGATGAATAATCTGGTTTGAAATGAAGCAGTGTTGGTGTTGAATGTAGAATTCCACATGTTAAACAGCTCTACAGAAAAGGAGCCTCCATCCCTATAGCTTTTAGCTTGTGGTGAGTAGTAACAGTCTTCCAAAGCGAGTGTGAATGTGTTAGACAAAGCTGTGATAGACAGTTTCTGCAGACTCCTCTTCAGTGTAGGCATCCTGACCGACCCAAATGACCCCTACAGCGTCTCCTCTCTCATCCAGATGGAGTGTCGTCCCTGGCCATAAGCTACGCCGGGTAAAGCTTTTAATGTGGGGCAGATGCTCAGATACTGCACAGCAGATACCCCAGGCGGTCTTTCAACATTAATGATCCAGAAAACGTTACAGGGATCACATCTCACTCTCCATTCACCCTCTTCCACCTACTCACACCTGGTCCCATTTTTCAACACCCAACATTTGGAAAACAAAAGCATACACACTCACACATGCAAGATAATTGCTTACATTCTGGCAGAATTGTGAACGTTTAAATTTCAGCCAGTGCTTACTTAACCTTTTAAAGGGGTGGTTCACTGGGTTTTTCCTAGGCTTGATTGTGTTTATGGGGTGCAGTCTAACATGTGTTAATGCTTCGTTTTTTAAAAAAGAACCACCCCTTTCAGATATAACAAAGTGCTTAGCTCTAGAGCAGGGGTGTCAAACTCAATTCCTGGAGGGCCGGAGCCCTGCAGAGTTTTGTTCCAACCCTGCTCCAACACACATACCATGTAGTTTTCAAATAATCCTGAAGGACTTGAATAGTTGGATTAGGTGTGTTTAATTAGGGCTGAAACTAAACTCTGCAGGTTTCTGGCCCTCCAGGAATTGAGTTTGACACCCTTGCTCTAGTCTTACTTTGATTTTGTTCTTCTCATTCTGTTTTTACTGTAAATGTGACCGCTTTGACAGTGCCAAAGGCCTGGCCTCTCTCGCACAAGGCACTTAATTAAGTTATGGACAGAGTCAATGCGCACAGTTCACAAAAAAAATAAAAAGTACAGTGGATTTGATTAAAAAAGGAGAGCATGAGGAGGTGGGAAAAAGAGATATGGTGCCTCTTTGGAAGAAAAGAGTTGGCTCAAATGCTATTAAAGTTTAACCTCATGTCTCGGTACCATCAGCAGGTGAGACACTGCCTCATGGAGACGATCCTGCCTCCCTGTCTATATTTGACCTGAACATCAGTCATGAGGTACTTAACTCCTCTCCCCCTGCCAAGTGAGGATATCCTCACAGGAGTCATGAATCTCACTGGGTATAACTTCCTCGTCTATCATCTCCCACTGAGAATCACTCACCCACACCAGCCATCAATTCCTCTGTAACCAACCCCCAAAGCCAGACACACATTCAATTTACCTGCCTCTTGCCCTGAAAATCCCCCTAAAATCCTGTCTAGCAAATCTCTGAGGACTGTAACCACAGAGGAGTGTAACTACTCTAACACAAAAGGTCCTGACTTATTGGCTTATTCGGATGAGCAAACAGACACACCGAGAGATAAACAGACAGGAAGAGTAGAAAAGTGAAGGGTTACGCACACTGACGATCCTTTCCGAGGTGCCTACGCGGGAGATGGTGGTTCCGTTAAGCCCCACCAGCGAGGGCAGCGTCTGGGACATCCAGTTGGTGACCATGGCCATGGTGCTGAGCACCGCGCCAATTTTCAGGAGCGGAACGCTCATGTCGTCCCTCGGCCAGCCACCTGGCCCTAGTGCCCCCCCACACTCCCTGGCGCCGGAGTCCAGATGCAGCGTGCAGGAATGGACACGAACCTGATGCACCCTCCTCCTCCCTCTTCCTCCAGCCAAGGGACAGGCGGCTGCACGTGTACACAAGAGTCTCAAAACCAGCTCACATGTACCAGATGCTCGCATCCGACGGCATCGCAGCGATGCACGAAACACGTTATTCTTCAGCCGAAGAGCGACTGCCAGTGCCTGACTCGCACTCCTCCGCTCCCTCTCTTCTTCTCTCTCTCTCTCTCTCTCTCTCTCTCTCTCTCCTCGCGCTCTTTCAAGATGCCGTGCTGCGCATTGGCTGCATCTATCTCTCTTTTTCTCTCCCTTCCTCTTCCCTCCCCTCCCCTGTCTCTCTCCAGCCTTGTTCCACATCCATCCCTCTGTCTTCTTCCTCTCCTCTTGCTCCTCTTGATCCCTCTCTTTTGTGAGCACAAAAAAATCAGAGAGTCAGGGGAGATGCATACCCCCAGATCTTTGTGCAACAATCAGCTGTTTGAAGCCTTCGCTGTTTGAAGGGATTGTCTTCCCTGGCACAGAGGCGCCTCACAGCTCGAGCTAAATTAGGATCTCTCTCCATGAGTGTATTGTTTGTATGTGCGTGAAGAAGAGGAGCTGTTCTCCTGGAGTGTTTAATGAGGAAGAGGATGAGGCGTTCCAGTCGGCGGCTTTCCCCTGACAGCTCATCAATCACATGTGCTTCTGACACTCCCTTAATCAAAGAGTAATGGGAAATCTGAATGCGGATGGGCACGGAGCTGGTGCTTGGCACTAACCAGAGCTGACTGCAGTCCATCAGCAGCCCAGCCATGCAGGCCACTCTCGCTCTCTCCCATCATCCCCAGCCTGAAGCCACATAAGTCACATAATTAAACAGATGAGCAGGGCCGTGCAGAGACCTTTGGAGGGGCAGGTGCTCAAAGTATAAAAGGGGCACATGGGGCACGGCTTTTAGGGCTGTGCTCCTTGCTGAGACATGTATCGAAACGGATGCTTCTGTATTGATAGCAGCAAATGCCGTGACAGTTTTGAAAAAGAAACACAGAACAGAAAAGACCATTTTAAGTTTAAAAGTTAAATAAATAGTTCTTTGCACCTCTTAATCACTCTGAAAATAGAAACGGAATTAAATTAGGCCTATTATTATTATTGAGTTTACAGGGTATGGTGGTTTTGCTGTTGTAAACAGTACTGTTGTTGAGGAGAAGTGAATATCTGGATGCAGTGTATGTTTAATTCATACTCAAAGCCGGAGGTCACTCTCGTGCAGAAAGCTCAAAACAGACTCATAGAAGGAATGACTTATGATGTGCAGGAAACCGTAATATGGACAAAAGCATCCGGCTATCTTAGCTGAGCTGAATAAAAAGCAGAAAGAAAACATGAAGTCAATAAACACACGATTGTGAAAATATACGGTTTATGTGTGTTTTTCAAGTTATCTCCAGGTAATAAATAAACTTTATGAATAATGCAGTACTGATTGACATATAATTTAGTAGCCTATAGAAACTATAAATTCCCTGCCTTATTCTGTGATAAAAATGGGGAAAAGGTGCTCTTAGTAGCTTTTATAAACCATCATAAAATTGTCATTAGGAAAATATTGAACAAAAATATTATAGCCCCTTGCTGCAGCTAACCTTACTTCCACAGGCTACAAACAGCAATATAAACAACAGCTGTGCAAGCTCTTTTCACGCAGTTCTTGTATAATAATAATAATTTAATAATATAAGTTTACAAGCACACCGCTCCGCTGAGAACTCCACTTACCAGCAGCCGCGGACGTTATGAAGGCATCCTAGTAGTGCACTACATTAAAGTGTCTGAACTTGAGGGATAGTCCCTGATGAGATCGTCAGGTGAAAGGTCATCATCATGTGGATAATTTTATTTACGACTAAATTATTATTCATTAATTTTACTAATAGTTAGATTGGGCAGGCCTTCACAAAATGGCGTTTAATTACAAAAAAAATTTAAATAAAATTGCCTTGACAAAAGGGCACTTTGGGCATCAAGGGGAAAAGGGGCAGGTGCTCAAGCACCCATCGCACCCCCTCTGCACGTGCCTGCAGATGAGCCACGTGGGGGCTGTTTAACCTTGAGCAATGGACTGTTGGAGAACAGTGTCATTCAAGCCTTAAGTAGTACTAAGTATGTACAATGTCACAGTTCCTCACTCTTTACTTTTCCTCACTCTTCAAAACAACCTGTTCTATTATAATACCTAAATGTTGGTAAATAGCTTGTTTTATCTTCACTAGTTATTTACCTCAGGTGTTTTCTCACAGATATGTTGAGAGTGACTGAGATTTGCAGCAGAATAACAACAATCACTGAAAAGTGACAGCTGCCTGAGACGCTGTGTGGTCTCGACTCACCTGATGCAGCTGTACGTTTGAGTTAAACCAGCTCAACACTGCCATCATGTGTTTGTATGTGAGTGTTGCAACTACTGTAAAATTTTGAAGGTACTATTTTGAAGCCTATTGAAGGTACTATGTGTCATTTTTTTCAGTGCAAAAATACTTCTTTTTGAGTTTGGCATGGCACTGCCTGGCAGGCAGGAGTATTTGGCAAACCTGACATTTTATACAGCAGAGCATAGATACACATGTATCTTATGCACTCTGTGGACTTTACAGTATTAACTAGTCACAGCCTGCTGGCTGCCAGGCTTTGAGAGCAATCTGTTTTGTTTGTTTTTGTGTCACATCAATAGGAATCCAAAGGTTACACTGAACAGCATGACCTGATTTCTCAGTAATATAAACCACACTAAGATGGATTGTCAATGGGAAACCACCATTTAGAGATAATAAAATTATCAACGATTATTTTTTTCCCTAGCAACAAGCCACTTGTAAACATGTACCCAAAAATGAAAATTGTCATCATTTACTTAGATTGTTTTTTTTTTTTGTACGACTATCTATCTTCTGTAGAACACAAAATATGTTTGGCAGAATGACCATATAATGAAAATGAATGGATGTCTCAAAGTTTTAAAAATGACCAGAGGCACTGTACAAGTAGCCCCCACAATAACCTTGTATGAGGAAAAGACTGAAATGTAAATTTTTATATGCTACAATCAACAGTTGCCATTTCGCAATAACGTAATTTACACATCAGGTTTAGAGACATTTGAACATGCATAGAATTTTCATCTTTACCATACGCTAGCGTATACAGCATATGTATAACTATAACTGGTAGAGCATAGTGCTAGCAATGCCAAGGTCATGGGTTTCATACTCACAGAAAACTCATACTGATAAAATGTAGAGCCTAAATGCACTAAGTTGCTTTAGATAAAAGCAGCTGCCAAATGCATGCATGTAAAAATCAGTAAAATTGATCTGCAACTGTCACGACACAAATCTAACACCTCACCCACAGCTTTCACAAGCTAGCCTACTTGCAAAGAGAGAGCAAGCAACACTGATTCATTTAAATGACCCCAAAAACAATGTTTCTCTGTGTAGGTTTTTTTTTTTTTAAGTAGGTCAAATCATTTTCACCCACCTGAGTACACTAACCTCACAAACTGAAGGTTTTCACCAAAACTACATTAGCCTTCTTTATGAGTGAAAACACATTTTTTAAACACACTTTAAGACAGAGATGCTGACAGTTCATCTGAGGTTATTTAGATATGGAAATACACTGAGTATCCAAATACTGTCAGATGTACTTAGCACTTGTTGTATTCTCCAGTGCAACAGTATATTACTCTGGGCCTGCGTTTGATAGCCTCATAAAATGTATCAGCGTGAGAATTGATTTTGGAAACAGAGGACAAACAACCTTCTCATTGTTCTAATCATTAAAGTAAACACGGAACTGTCCTTCTCAGTATGAGGTCGTTTGTGGTAATGAGGTTTTGCATTAACACGTAGCTTGTTCCGTGCTAATGCCCACTAGAGGATGCTGTTGTTCAATAGATGGCCGTAGGCCCCATCTCTCCTGTGAATGAACAGGTAGAATCAGCAAGGAGACAACATGCTTTTTGTTCTGACCAGTAAGGATCATGACTTCATCTAAATGAGATCAGATTGAGACTCGACATGGTTACGTTCACACAGCAGCAGAATATGGTTATCAGTTTTGTTTAGAGTGCAGTTAGTGCTAAATGCGATGTCTGCATTCTTTAAATGTGTTGCGGTCACAACCGAAATGTGAGAGAGAGTTTGATATGTGGTGAATGAATGGAACCAGTAAATTTTAATTTGTGGCTGAATTATTCCTTTAATAATCCCCTAAAACAGAATCAGGAGAATATATTATAATAACATTTTAGCTATAGAAAGTTTGCATCAAAATACACGGCTACTTTTAAATGTGGCAAAATATGCTTTTAGTAACCAGGTTTTTTTTAGTTAGGGGATATACTAGCAGGGCCATGCTAACCAGCCAAACTTTATCCCCTCGGTTTATGCAGACATTATTCAATCCACTCCTGTTTAAACTCTGACTATGTGAACCATACAGCCGTGCATTTTGTGCTGCAGTCACAAGCTGCAAGTTTCTTGCCTTCTTGCCCCGCAGGCCTTTCAGTCTGCTATTTCTGTCCACAGCGCTCACATCCTCATTAATGATCTTACTCATATTCTCACACTCACATACACACACGTCGCAAGAATGCATTCACACAAGCAGACATGCACAGCACACATATACACACACATACATGTTCAAATGCAGGCTGCCGTGTTTATCGAGCACTCAGTGCTAAACATTCATTTAAAATCTGATTGTGGTGCTTGCCTTTAGGGTTTCTGGTTTAAAGGGCATTTTTAATGCGTTCACAATTTAAATTAACTTCAGCTGCAGAGCGCAGTGCTTCTGGCTACCTGCAGGTGGCAGTGAAGATATAGAGTTTCACAAATGTCCTCAGAACCTCTCCAAGGACACCGATTTACTATTCAAGAACCTGTACCATAATAAATGTGTCTGCTCGGCATGTCCAAGACCACAGTCACTGTCTTGTAAATGCTTTCCTACACCTGCACATGCACAAAGAATTCAGCCAACAACACATCAAATATTCACCACTCTCAGTTTGCAAACACAACAAACTACATAAGGCATTGTTTTACACATCAACAAGCACTGAACCTTTTTAAAGGGATAGTTCAACAAAACATGAATATTCGTCATCATTGACATCATTGAAGTCAGTAAAACCTGTTTAACAGTCTTCATGAGGGTGAGTAAATACTAACATGATTTTTATTTTAGAGTGAACTTCCCCTAATCATAGTAGATTCCTCTTCACACAATCACAGTCGTAATGCATCTATATGCAGCTCAGGTCTGAACCGCAGCTGTTGCTTACAGATCAGTACGGATAGTAAATGCTTTGAGCGTGTGGGATTTTACAACAGAGATTCCCGAGAGCGTGTGCTGTACAGCTGCAGCTCGAGAGACCACTGCGTACATAACATGCAATGTCCATCTCACTTTCCCTCTGCCAGCACTTAACTACTACCAAATCCCGCTAAATAATGCAGCCCGTCACTGCCAGCCCTGGATCCTGCAGCGTCACAGCACCATGAACAGGTCAACTCCCATTAGGCTATGTGTTCTGAGAAATATTATCGCTGTGATGTAGGCCTGTTACGCATTTATCCATGTGCTACAAACAGACATTGACAGTGCTGAATGAGGGATGACTGAGGCCACCGGCTGGTTAAACGTGTCTTCCCATTTTATGCCAATGTTACCTTTCCAATGATAAATATGTCTAAAATGGCAGCATTATTGAACTGGTGCTCAGCAGGGAACAGGATGTTCTGTGAGATGAAGCACTTTGGTTGCAGAAGAGGTTTTGAGAGCTGATGCTGTAGGGATGCCGGTGTGTAATTTCCTTCTATGAGTGATGGGTGTGAGTAGAAGCTTAAAGCTAAAGTGTGTCATTTTTTTGATGTTAAAATACTTTCTCCTATCACAGGTTAATGTACAGAGTTAACTATAAGTATTTCAGTTTCAGCTTGTTTTTTTTTAATACATTGATTGTAGGCCTATTTGTTATATTTTGATATATGTAGTACATAATGGCCAGATTCCATCAATGTCAAAGTTTTCATTGTCACTGTGTTAATTTTAAGGACCACAATGGAAAGCCAATACAGTAATTATTTTCAACTGATAAAAATTCTATATAGCAAAAAAAAAACAAAAAAAAAACTATATTTTGTATAGATAACAAAAAACTAAAAAACTAAAATCAGTTGTTTTAAATAATACAAGTGAATTTAGGCATCACAGCATTATAATGTTCATAATGAAGATGGATATTCAATAAAGATTCCATTTACTGTAACTGTTTTTTTTTTTTTACTTGAATTGAGCTTTAGATGACAGCAAATGTAATCTAATAATGTAAAAACAGGGAAATGAGCATGAACTATTAAATACCATATTTTTGCTGATACATCCAACATCCAACCTATACGCTAAATGAAAAAGAACAATAATCTGCAATATTGAAAACTGATATGGTATTGATATATAGTGCATCCATAGCTACTTTGAATATAATATTTAATCTAATTAGTAATAATGTCTTAGATCTAAAATAAAAATTAATTATATCTAAATTAATCTAAAATTAAAATTAATTATGTCTAAAATGATTTCTGTATCATTTGTCTACTGGAAATGCCAGGTCAAGTTGAATGCATTGCATTGTGGGATACAGCACTCCCCGCAGTGTGCTCTGTGGGATACTGCAAATGCAGTAGGTCATTTAAGTATACTATGCATACAGAAAATTAGCATATTTTGCACATTATACATACTGTATATATACAGTATGTACAAAATAATATGATTAGCATGGTAGCATGCTGTTCCAAATGTAGCCAATCATTATTTCTGCAATTTCCCTTGTTGTCACGAGTGGCAGAGAAATTAATTCACCTTTAAGGAATATAAAAACTGCACTGTTATTTATTTAAGATTTTTTTCCAACCTTGCATGCACCAGCTTACACATGCACACAGTGTTTGAACAGGGCAGAACATGACTGCAAATAGAGCCAAGCAGTCTCCTCTCCTCACATCCTTTGCCAATATGGCTCAACGCTGCTGTTGTGAGGGGACACAGAGCCATAGCAATAGCATCCTGGCCTGTTCTATTTATGACCAGTCCCTCTGTATGCCACGATGAGTCAATAGGCACGAAGAGAAAGAGATCTTTAAGCCGGAGCAGTGGTGTACTAGCCGAATGCCTCACTGTCTCTCTAGGTGAGAATAAGACTGCTTTGCCTCCCCATCGAGTTAATGATGCTGTGCACATTCATCTCACAGCCGATTACAATGATCACCGTTTGCATTTTCTATGCCTCAATGACCCAATTATACCCACAGCCACGGAGATTAATTCTGTGAATAACATTCTGTGAACACTGACTCGACACGCTGACCCTTCCTGCTGATCTGAACTAATCAAACATTCGTTCTGTGGTGGAAAATGAAAAAAAAAAATCCCGTCCGTTCTTGTAATTTGACTAATTACTGATAGAAAATTAGGTGTCTTAAGCCTGAGTGAGAGGAAGCTGAGGCCATAAAAAGGCCTGTTAATTGAGGTTACCCCACACGGTTATGCATGTCGTCTAAATGCCTGTCTGCCCGCTTCTGGGTTTGGCCTTGACGCTGTCTTTGAAAATAATTGGCTTTTCAGTTTGAAGCTGAATGAAAGCAACTGCCCATTTGAGCTGGACTTACTCTCTTTAAATGATGCTATATTTTAAAAAGGAAGTAAACCTTTAACCTGTAAATGGTTGAAAGTTAGAATCACTGCATGTTGAGATTTTCCAAGCTAGTCACAGCTCACTGACACATGGTGAGATTGTATTGTGCTGACAGCAGGTTGGTACTTTCGGCACTCCGACTCAAAACCAGGTTTAAAAAATAATCTTTTTGGGGTTCACTTGTGCCTAAATAATCCAGATCTGACACATATTAAGTGGATCCCCTTATATGCTAAAGCTAAAATAAACAATAATGGTGTTAATAACCTGAAACATCCCTGTAGAAACTGTACGGTCATAAGTAGTGATACAGTTCCCTTTCATGGGAACTTCGAACTGCGTCCTCTAGGGGTCGCTATGGGGAACGCCTCGTCGTGACCCGTGTCTGAAGCATACATTGAAAAAACACCAACTCGTTGGCCAGCGACAGCCATGACGTCACTACCGGTGCGACTATAGTATAAATAGGCGCCGGGAGCACACATCATTCTCTTCTTCGTCTTCATTGACTGTTTTGTTTGAAGCGTGCATTTCTGTGGTAAGAGCGATCTCTATTTATCTCATTATGGCGAGCACTAGCAAAGCATTTAAGGATGTGTGCATCCGTGTTCACGTTGTTTAACATCTGATGACACACACGATCTATGCGTTGTTTGTTTTGGCAAAGAGCATGCACGCGATGTCTCCGAGGGGCCAAGGGAAAAAGCTCCGCTCTTGTTTGTCTCTCTTTTCGAGGAAAGAGGGGCAGCCCGTTTTTTGTTAACAATATAGTCTTTATCTTGTCATGGCTCATATGTTCACATTAATGCAATCTGTTTGCTGAGTTGCTCTTAACAGTTATGTACTATTATGTATGTACTATTCCTCTGTATTCAAACTGTGTGACTATAAACCATTAGACCAAGGAAAAAGCACTGGAAAGCTATTACCCATATGTAACAAGTGACACCTGTACTGACAAGATTCTGGAAAAGTATTATGACCCAGTGGGGATTTTAAGTCAATGATTATGCTAAATTTTTTTTCAATTAGTCGGTCGAACTAAGCAAGTGTGCAGCATTAGCCAAGTATTTATTGCTAATGGGACTTAAAAGGTTATTTTCAGTGGCTGTGCTTACATGGAACCTAATAATCAGATTATTAGCGCAGTTCCAATAAAAAAAAAAAAAAAAAGTCAATTGTGAAAGTCAGCTTCTATCATGATAACTCGCTTGAGGGGAGAGTATTTAGCGATACAGAGGAAAATGTATCTATTAAGTTGTGAGTTATCCGGGACACCCCCCAACCCCGGACTGCAACTAAAAATGCTGTATTAAAGGGGTCCTATTATGCTCTTTTACAAAGTCTTGATTTGGTTTTGGGGGTGTACTAGAACAGGCTCTCATACTAGGTTGTTCGAAAAAACCGACATAGTGATAACACTCGTTGCCTTCTCTAGTGCAGCTCAACCAGGTCTCGTCCCATTCGTCAATATTTGTGATATCACAAACCCCGGAAAATATGCGTTGTAGTCCAAACGAGTCATTCGTTGTAGTTTTTGAAAAGTGATTTCTGTTAAATAAAATATTTCCATTTGAATTGGACTTTGAGCTTTGTAACTTCGCAGATCTTTTTTATGCTCAAACAGCAACATTACAGACTAACTAAAGTTGAAAAAGTGAAAAACCATAATAGGACCCCTTTAAGCATGCTAGGCCAGTATTTGGCGATATCACTTTGTATCAAAACACTACGCACCCATGCACATACCTATAGTCTGAACATGTAACATGCAGGTGCATGATGTCACAAATTTTCACAAATTCGCGTTTTTGTAGTTTATACAGAGACGATAACGTATACTTTTCAAAAATTTGCACTTTGTTTCTGTTTTCAGCCTCCCTCCCAAACACTGTTGTTGTGTAAACGAATGGCCAAAACGCATAAAAAAAAAATTCTGTATACATTGTGGAAAAAAAACTGATGATGGAAAACATCTACAAACATTTATGTGATGAACAAATAATTGTGATTATTAGTTTAATGATTATGCAGCATGACTAAAATAGGCCTAAGACTAAAATTCCCAGAATTAACTAAACAAAAAACAGGATAGGTTGACTAAATATGATATAAACTAAAAAGGACATTTGACACGAATGTATACAACAAATAACGCACACTTAAATACGATTATTTAGCGTTCGTATAAACAGTACATTCGGAATGATAAGTTTGGAAATATTTAAAATAAAACAAAAGCTGTCAATGTAAAAACAGCTAGTGATAACGGAGAAGACACCAATATGTGGTTATGTAAAAATGTGGCAATTTATTAAACTGAACTTCATTATGTAACCATTATGTAACTATGAGGTTAAAACATGTGTTCAGTTCAAACATAAACATGTGGATCTATCATCCTTGGTTCAGTAGATCATAAAACAGTACTATCCTCATGGTCATTGTTTACATACCAAGAGCAAACCATTTATTTATTTATTTACTTGAAATATGTTTTTGTGATATTTTATTTGATTAAATTTGTGAAATTTAGGCAATTAATATGGCTGCCGTGAACAAGCAGAGCAAAAGATGGCATGTAACACTGAAGAGACTGAAGAGAATTTCGTTCTGACAAGTGAACTCAATTCTCTACACCTGCTATGTTGGCCTGACCCACCTTCTGACACGGAAACATTCAGTCTCTTACGCCCAATCAAACAACTTGATTTACCCAAGTAGAATGTGTTCCTGAATCAACATCCTTTTTTGCCATGGACCAACATTACTAGCAAACATTCATAGTCCTAACCCTAACATACACCTGAAATAAAAGGGAAATTTTTGGCTGGTAAGGATGAACACTCAAGCTCCTAAATGTGATCCTAAGCCTAACCATAAAATCTGATTGGTTTTTATGGGAATGTTGATCCAAAAACAGCAAACATGTTGACACATTCTACTGGGTAAATCACATTAAACTGGCACCCCCTATTACATTTGCATTTATGTATTAGCAGATGCTTTTCTTACCGAAGCGGCACACAGTTAAATGAACCAGTAGCGTTATTGGCAATTAGCATGACAGGTAACTGAAATTACACAGAGCTTGTAAGCTCTGTTTAAACCTTCAGATGTGTTATCCACAAAGAAGCTGAAATCCACAAAGCCTCAGGATCAGATAGATGGTGTACACAGCAGAAATCCTTGTGCTGAACTTGCTGTGCTAGCCTTCACTGGACCAAAGGGTCCCACTGCTGTAGAAAACCTCCTATATCACTCTGAAAAACATGGACAAGTCTCACAATCCCAACAGCTACCTATATCTCCTACCTTTCTAATCAGTTTCTAGAAGAGGTACAGGCTTATATTCTGGCAACCATTCATTTAATATCCAAAGATCGTCCTCACAACTTGCCATTGAGGCAGCATTGTTTGTTTCCCTTTGAATCTCGTTCCCATCCGTTTATGCCAAGAACTGCACCCAAACAATACCATAGCCAAGAACTACACCAGAATCCCTGATGTGCCCTTCTAAAGCCATCTCATATTTTACGAGCAAGAGGCAGGCACAAAGACTAACAGCATTTTTGGTTACAGTGTCTCAAATAATTAGACCTATGTACAGTGCTGTCTGCATTGGAACATGCTGGGTAGCTGTTTGTGATGCCTGATCAAAAGAAACAAGTATAATACAAAAGTTCCTATCAAGGAAAGTTAGTTCACTCAGCAGCCTCAGACTTTGCAATGCCTCCGGGCAGCTATTTTGGGCATGTAAGATCAACGCCCCAGTTAACATTTCATGGTAGGGTCAATGTAGGCACGATTTGGGCTTGAGGTATGGGCCCCAAATGGCTTTCTCCACAAGTTCCATGTCGGCCCTATATGAATTAGCCCCAGTCAGATTCTATATGAGATTCATATAGGCCAGTTCACATAGGGCCAACGTGGAACTCATGGACAAACATATTTGGGGCTGATACCTCATGTGCCTACATTGGCCCTATAGCATGAAATGCTCTAATCTATTTGAATGGGAAAATTATGAAAGTGCAAAAACTGCAGGTCAAAATCACATTTAAATAATATTCAGTTATTACTGATTTCAAATCAGTAATAAGTCTGACATGAACTGACCCAAAGCATATGCGCATATGCAGTCCTATGTGCAAGTTTTAGGTTTCTGTGGGAACCGGAGTTTCTAACAGCAATGCAGCAATGACTTTACCAATTGGCAATTGGCTCTTTAATTTAGAAGACGGTACTTGCATTACTAGAGCCGCCCTGGAGCCACCATATTATGTGTTGCAGTATTTCCCATTCATACAGTACTTGTCAAAAGTTTGGAAACATTATGATTTTTAAATGAAGTCTCGTATGCTTACCAAGGCTCACCAAGGATCATGTGACACTGAAGACTGGAGTAATGATGCTGAGAATTCAGCTTTGCATTAGGGCTGGACAATAATTCAATATCAATATGTATCGCGATATAATAATATATCGTGATATAAATTTTGGCCATATCGTCCAGCCCTACTTTGCATCATAGGAATGCATTTTAAAATATATTACAATAGAAAACAGTCATTTTAAATTGGTGCCTTGGTGAACATGAGTGACTTTAAAAATCGTAATGTTTCCAAACTTTTGACAATACTGTGGCAATACCAGTGCACTGTCTTGATATTACCTACTAACATCATTAAATGAGTTAAAGGTTGAAAAATAAAACAAAAACAGGATATATAGGCTAAGCTTGCAGGCTAAATGGTTAACGGTTTGCTAAGCAACTTAAAAACGCAAAGGTTGAGAAGTGTTTAATTTCACAATCTACAACTGTGGTTATATACTATTTTATGTAACAGTTTAAAAGACATTCAAGGTCATAAATACAGTTCAGATGACACACATCAAATAATTTTAAGGCTCTAAGTAGAGTATTCATTAAAAGTACTTTTAGCCAGTGGAATTGCTTTGGGGTCCTTTAGGTAGACTCAACTAGAAAGAGTTTTTTTCCCCCCTTTTTTGGCAATTGGCACCTGCACTTCATTAGTTGATCTACCAATGACTACAATTCCACATTCACGTATAAGCATCATCACTTCAGTTTAAAATGTCATTATGACAAATGTATGTATACTTCATGTACATGTATGTATACTGTAAATGTATTGATGCATATACAGTGTATATTACAAATATCATTGGCCTCTTGACAAATTGCTTTTGTTCTTCTTTTGTAAGTCACTTTGGATAAAGTGTCTGCTAAATACATTATTGTAAACAACAATGTAAATGTATACTGTCATGTCAATTAAGCCTCGATGATCAGTAAAGTTGGCATCAAAGAACCCTCATAATACCATAAGACTATTTTGAAGCTTTAGCTGCAGCAGGGTCACAGGTAACAGGTAAACAAAGTGTTCAAATCTTTCTAGCCTACAGTATAGCACAGTAGAAAAAACATGGAAAGATATATTCTGTTTTTGTAAAACGGATAAGTGCATATGATTTTGAAAAATGGGTCAGTGGCCTCTAGCATTCTATAGATGGAAAAAAATGTTTACTCCAGGACATCAAAAATTATGACCTGAAGTGACATTTCAGGAACCAGCCATAAACTGCTACAGTTTTCTGTGGTAAAGATAATAAAATTGCTCGTAATACACTAATTACTAATTAGATTACCACTGATTTAGAGCTAAATGTTGGCGAGAGGCTGGCGCACAAAAAGACCCTACTGGACCCTAGCAGACAAAAGCACACATTCTTTGAGTGCTCATTAAGGCAACGCAAAAGGAATAGATAAATCCCACTAATTAAACCATCGTTGTTTATATGATGCTACTGTGAGAGTGCAAATGGCCATTAAGAGACCAAAAGGTGTTTGGAAGTGAGGGTCAGTGCAGATTCGGAGATTTCAAACTTTCTTCCAGAGATTGCTTCTCCACAGGATATGAATGTGAATGTAGACGGTGTAATTTAATGAGGAGGCTGCTGTAATTACTTGAACAGCTACGGACGTATAAATCACAACACATCCCCAGACCAGCGCCTTAATGGGAAATGTTCTTGAGGAGGAAAAAAGGATTCCACATTTAATGCAGTGTAGAGTAAACTTCTATAATTTCAAAATGAATAATGTGTCCAGAGCCTGTGGTTTCTACACAGATTTGTGTGTTTAGTTTGGCATTTAGAAACGTGTTTATTGCAACACACGGCTTCCTTTCTGAGAATTAATTCCTGTTACATTTAGACTAGCATGTTCTGCCGGACAGAAAATTACAGTGACTAATGAGAACACGAGTGAAATATATTAGCATGCCAGTTTTTCAGTTGTGGGCGTAAAAAAAAGGTGATAAAGCGATCATTTAGATAAGATGAAGTGTAAAAGGCAGGCAAGGATGGTACTAAGTCGAGTGTGTGTCTCCATTCACTCCACTTGTCCTACTAATTCCGCAGCTACTGTAGGACTCTTGTGGTCCATGTCCCACCAGTGGCGTTCAGTAATTGCGTGTACAGCTCATTGATCCGTTTTGTGATTGCACAAACTAAAGAAAGAATGGGAAAGTACAGGGAAAAATAAGCAGGCAAACGAGAGGGCTTTTTAATGTGATGAAGAGGATAGTTCGCATTGTCATCAAAACGTGACATGCAGGAACTTTGTTCGTCCTTTCTTTCTCAATGACCTTGTACATTTGTGCACGTTTGTCACCAGCATAAACCAGTCCTATCCGGCATGAGAACTCATGCTAGTCTAAGCTGGTCTTTTCTGCAGGGTTGTAAGCAGCAATTTCAGATTTCTCAAATGCCAGGCAAATACTCCTGTAGCTTTTCATTCTATTCAGTGTATTAGCAGTGCACTTAGGTGAAGAGCCATGGCCCATAACAATGAGATCCTGGCTTTGCATTCGTAGTATTCGTAGCATGCTATCACATTGCTAATCCATTCAGAATAATGCAGGGAATGTGAAATGAGTCCTCCCTAAAGACAAATTTTCCTTTATTAATATGTAACACTTCATGCCATTTTTCCTCATTAAAAGATGTCTGTTTGCAGACCTTCTCAGAGTGTTGGTAATTTGAAGCGCCATGTAAACTGTAAATGACCACAGTCAAACCTGCATGTGAATCTGTGAGAGGATTAGGAAGTGCATGTATCTGTTAAATGTATTCTACTTTAATACGAAATAAAGCAGAAAATAGTATGGATTTACTAAATATGTTTTTCAACATGTCTGCATGAATTACTTTTCTGTAATGGGATTTTAAAGAGATAGTTCACCAGAAAATGAACAATCTGTTATCATTTACTCCCCTCATGGTGCGCAACAGCGAATGAGACATATCAACATTTCCTCAACAGACAAAGCTAATGTATGGCCTTAGAAGTCTGAATGGATTACTTCTATGATTTTTTTTTGTCATTTCAGTAGCCCCAGTGTCTGTTTATTTGTGTTGAATGGAAAAGAGCACTATAGACATTCTGCGAATATTCTGTGTGTTCCTCAGAAGAGAGGAAGTCGTACAGGTTTGGAATGATATGAGGCTGTATAATTGGCATTTTCAGGTAAACTGTTCCTTTAACAATTACTAAAAACTATTTATAGTCCCCACACGTGAAACTAGCATTTTAAGAGGACAAAGGCAGTAGAAACTTGTACGTCTGACTACATCTTCCTAACGCAGTTTGGGGCAGACACGTTAAAGAAATAAAGACAGACAGAGGATCCGTTCTGTCACTCATTTTTAATAAAGCTTTCCAGAGAGCTCGAGCCCCAACAAAGGTATCAGCCCAACTGCAACCATCGATCCCCGGCAAGCCTAACGAGAAAAATGTGTACGTCAGGCTGCGAGGAGCTCTCTGTCTCTGTTCCTGTCAAACTCCACTTCTCCCTTCTCCTCTCCCACGGCTGCACGAGGCAGATTGCAGGAGAGAGGTGTGGAGAGCGAGAGGAGAATTCTGAAGGCGTCTGAGTGGCCAGGGGGGCCTCCTCCTGCGGCAGACATATTCACCTCCCCCCAAGAGTGCTGACATATCTGTCCTTGCTTGCTACAAGCTCAGAATTAAGATGGCAGCTCATGCACGCTGCATGTGTCAGCGGCTGTTTTGCAAGAATTCTTTTGGGTTTTTCTCGTCCATCATGCAGCGTAATGGCTTGGATGCTGTCATTCCTTAAATCTAATCTCTGCCTTTGTCTCTCTGTGTCAGTATTTTCTCTCCTCCACTGCTCTTCTTGCACCTCTGGATCGTAGTGAAGCCATATCGCTCAAAGAACATGGCAGTCAGCAGGAGACAAAGCCTTGAAGCTCAATCTCAGACAAATGTCACATGCATCACAGTCGCCTCATTTATCAAATCAGAGGATCCCTATCATACTCGATTTCACTCTCTATCCCTCCTCCATGGGCGTTTCCTCTGGGAGGCAAGAGATGTCTCCTTAAAAAATATTACATGCAAAAATAGCTGACCGTACAAATATAAAATTATTACTAAATATAGATGATTAAAAACCGACTAACACTGTCCAACATTAACACCCATATGGGTGAAAGGGAAACCTCCATGACACAATGATGGCTACTTACTCTGTAAATATTGGATAAAGCCCACCTATAAAGTCCACAACTAGCCTAGAAATGAACTTAAATGGAAATGGATGGACTAATTACAAAGTAAACAACTCATCCAACTCAGACATCATCAGTTTCGCTCTTGCTCGAATTGGAATGAACTTGAAATTATGAGGCGGTTGTTAGTGAGCATTTATTTCTCTTAACTTAAAGCTGCATCACCTTAGCTGCAACTTTTATGACACCTGCATGCTTACAGAGGATTAGAAATGAAGGTGACTGATAAAGTAAATAAAAATAGTAGCTAAGTTAAAAAAATATACCTGAAATATTCTTGTTATTGTATTATTGTAGTTATTTTTTAAGCAATATAAAATAAGTAATAATAATAATAAATAAATAAATAATTCAGATTTAAAAATTCCATAAACAATTTGACTATGGTCTAAATAGGTTGTATATTAATATAACAATAAAAAAAACCAAAAAAAGTATATTATATTCTAGAATTAACTGAATGTTGATAGTGTCAGCTGAATACCTTAATTTAAAAAATTACAAGTAATGACTGTAATTCTACTGAATAAAGGTCTCTGCACACTGAGTCCGAATTTTTCGCACGTTGAAAAATAAATACCACCTCACGTTGTGTCAATCACGTTTACACACTGCCTCCGAAACTTTCGTCCATCATAAAAAAAAATTCTGCGTTTTCGCATCTGTAGCGAGCATTTTGATAGGAAAGGATGACGAATACGAAAAAACCCGGAAAAACGCATACGAAAATTTCGGACTCAGTGTGCAAGGACCTTAATAGGAAAAAATATTTGCTAGACTGATTCAACTGTTAGATAAGCACAAGTATAAAGTGATATTCTAATCAACATATTTGAAATTACATAGCAATGGTGAGTCTGTGTAGCCAGTGTGACTAAAGTTGAGTTAATTAAACATTAAGTTCTGAAGTGTGATTTGAAGTTCAAATCTGATGGCAGGGTTCCACATTGTCTCCTTTAATTGTGCACATCTCAGAAATCCCAATGTGTTGAGAGTAGCATTAAACTAAGATAATAAATCATACATGTGTTTTTTGTTTTTCTTTCTTTTTTACAAATCTGTGTAAATTTTTTAAAACTTCCTTATTTTTCAACATGGAAGTAAGGAAAATTTCGGACTCAGTGTGCAAGGACATTAATAGGAAAAAATATTTGCTAGACTGATTCGACTGTTAGATAAGCACAAGTATAAAGTGATATTCTAATCAACATATTTGAAATTACATAGCAATGGTGAGTCTGTGTAGCCAGTGTGACTAAAGTTGAGTTAATTAAACATTAAGTTCTGAAGTGTGATTTGAAGTTCAAATCTGATGGCAGGGTTCCACATTGTCTCCTTTAATTGTGCACATCTCAGAAATCCCAATGTGTTGAGAGTAGCATTAAACTAAGATAATAAATCATACATGTGTTTTTTGTTTTTCTTTCTTTTTTACAAATCTGTGTAAATTTTTTAAAACTTCCTTATTTTTCAACATGGAAGTAAGCTATTTTCTGTGAATGTTCAAGACTCCCCGCTTCATTAGCCACTTCAGGTCACATTTGGACACATTTAAATCTAGCCTGAAGACTCATTTATTCTCTTTAGCCTATGATGTTGCTTGAGAAATTTTGTATTTATTTATTTAGTTGTTTATGGTTTTATCTGCATGTTTTTATTCTTTTATCTTATGAGTTAGATTTTTGCTTTGTGATTTTATATTGCCTAATAATGTTTAAAATTGTACAGCACTTTGGTACAACACTTGTAATTTAACTAGATTTAACTAGAAGAATAACAAAGTGCAGTAAACGGTAAAACTATATGTGCTCCAAAAGAGTGTCTTTATGATTACAATAATTAATTTAAATAATATGATAACAAATACCATTTTGTATTTCAAGCAGCATAACTGACTATTTTTGTACAGCTAAAATAACTCGAAGCGAAATGACACCGGAAGCCTTGCACATTCAAGATACAAATGGCTGTGATGCTCTTACATTAAAAATAAGATACAATAACACTGTTCTGTATCTCAAGCAGACTCCGGCTGAAGGCAGTAGAGATGTTGCACTTGTGGTTCACTATTTAAGAATAAATAGTGTGAATATGAATTATGAATAAAAACAAGTTAGATCTGCTTTGTTATTCTTTGCAGGATGCTTAAACACCCTTTCTGGAGTCTCTTAGTACATTTATACACACTCCATTATAAATAAAAGATATATAGACTTGTTCTGGTCTACAGTATAACGAATGTGTTTTAACAAATCGGTTAAGAGAATGATTTAAATGACTCATTCAAACATAAGTGACGTAAAGATGTGACCCGCAGAAAGGGTCAGTCATCGAATCTGAACAAATCATTTTGGTGAACGAATTCAAACTGATCAGCTTTAAGCCCTAATCATACCCAGATTCCAGCCAAATACAAATACAGAAATGATCATTTTGTCATTGAAACAGAAAGAGTTTGAAACAGATTACACTCCTGGTGTAAGGTAAATCTATGCCTTTTACACGGAAACAAGTCCATCACACACCACTGTAGTTGTTGGTTCCTTCTCAGTACCGTGTTTCTTACAGTTAAAAAGTCACATTCTCATCCTTTTGTTGAGCCATTGTGTTGCATATATTGATTTAATGATATAATTCTAATTAAACTCAAACTGTAAGGAGTGCCAGTGCTATTCAGCAAGAGAAAATCAAAGTGACAGAGTGATAGGGGTCTAATTATTGCTGTTCGTTATAATGATGTTTAAGATAATAACCCCAGAGGCACATTCTTTCCAACTTCTGCCATTATTTCTCTCTCTCTCTCGTTCTTTTCACTCACATTTATTTTTTCTAGAATCCCTTCAGCAGGATTATGGATTCAACACGTCTATACACACTCTTCCTCTGCTCAGCACTGAATTAACTGATTTGTCTTGCATTCCAACATTGTGTGTAAAACAGAACAATATAAAATGTGCAGGAGAGGAGAAGCAGCAGCAGAAATGAGTGCTTGTGTTATGATTTATGGAACAGTTTGCTAAAATGGTTTAACAGACTTCTAAAATATATCAAGGTTAGGCACTTGAACTTTTTATATTATAACTAGATTATTTACACTGGCAAAAAAATCTCCAGCTAAAGTTAGTCTGGTAACACTTTAGAATAATGGTCCGTTGTTAACAAGTAACTATGCAGGAAGTAATAGGTAGTACTACATTAACACTTAACTTAATACTATTAA
>NW_015554139.1:427379-430476 GCF_001515605.1 Sinocyclocheilus anshuiensis
TTTTTGTTTGAAATAAACAGAGAACATCCATCCTTTGGTAAGAGTAGTAGTCACGATTTTAAAATGTAGCCGACTTATTTGGGAGATATCAAATTCATAAATTAGTTTCCACAAAGAACCCAATTGTTCACTCTTAAGACGTTACTGTTGTGATTAATTCATTGGTTATTCTTTATTAACTGGTCATAGTTCACAAGTAGTTCTCAATGAGGATATTTTTATTTAATAATTATCAAATATCTAATAAGGAACTACCTTTGTCCTAAATTTGCTACTACTTACTGCTTAGTTAATCTTGCTTCTCTATTAGTTAATAGTATTAAGTTAAGTGTTAATGTAGTACTACCTATTACTTCCTGCATAGTTACTTGTTAACAACGGACCATTATTCTAAAGTGTTACCGTTAGTCTTTGCTCAGTGATTGAGAGTTCAAATTAGTTTCTTAATTAAATGTTGATATCATCATACTGATTTATGTCATTTTATCAAACAGGACTGAAGTGGGACAAACCATGTAATAGCACAGAACATCACAGAATCCATCAAATCCATTGCTAATAACTCACTGAGATTCATACTGTTGTATTCCCACCAACGTGATGTCACTTCCTGGAGGATGATGTCATTAAGGACATGTCTTGTTATTTAAAGGTATATTACAAAAGACTGACACTATAGAAAGTGATATTGGCAGTGTTGCCGCCACGAGCGGGCCAGAGGGCACTTCGTTCCCTTCGTCCCCCCCCCCGTAAACTATACAGCTGTTACACACAGCCGTTCATAAGTCTGACTGCTTGCGGGAAGAAACTGTTCTTGAGTCTGGACGTTCTGGACTGAATACTTATTATGAATACTGCTGCTATTTTAGGCCACTATCTATTAGTTGCTATCTCTTAGTTTAGCATTGCATGATGCATTTGAAATTAATATTGTTTAATTTTTATGTCTGGTTGGTTTACTCATCTCCCTGTATATGCACATTTTGTGCTTTGGCAGGAAAGTGTCTGTTAAGAACATAAATAATGGAACATATTTCCCAGAATGACTTCACCCCTTTAATACATTGATGACTCTGTGGCAACAGTTCACTTATAGCATAGCTTGTAATCACAGGTACTACAGCCTAACATACAGATTCAACCATTACAGACTTCCTGTCTAAGGATTGGATTGAAGAGCCTAGTTTTCTTTCCTGTGTTGATGTAATTCCTCTCTAAATGTCATTGTGTTTTTTATGACAACAATTTGACATGGCTGACTAAAATGGTGAAGCGCCAGTTACGTCGATCTTTATTCAAAAAGATCAAAACAGGTAAAAATACATATATAATTTTTTTAACAGAAATTATATCTATGGATCACACTTCTTCAGGTACTCTACTATTCATTAATTTGTTATTGTCTAAACGTACATTACAACCTTAAATGCATGATATACAGTGGTGCGAAAAAGTGTTGGCCCCCTTCCTGATTTCTTATTTTTTTGCATGTTTGTCACACTTTAATGTTTCAGATCATCAAACAAATTTAAATATTAGTAAAAGATAACACAAGTGAACACAACATGCAGTTTTTAAATGAAGGTTTTTATTATTAAGGGAAAACGAAATCCAAAACTACATGGCCCTGTGTGAAAAAGTGTTTGCCCCCTAAACCTAATAACTATCAGGAAGGGGGCCAACACTTTTTCACACCACTGTAAATGCATGATAAAAATTTTTTTTTACAAAGTTTTGATGTTAAAAAAAAAGATATTTTTCATTTGTGATTTAATAATTCATGCATCAGAAGTTTCAATAACCAGTACATTAGCATTTAGATGGCCTCTCCAGTTTTGATTTCATAGGGCCTTTAAAGTTACTTATGATATTGTCGTTTTATTAAAAATTTATATCTGAACAGAAATACAGGAAGCTTTTTTGGGTTGGAGGTGCTGAAATAATCGGATGAGGATGGGTGGGTGTCATTACTTAATTTATTTTCCAAAAGAGCATAAAAAGAAGGATGTGCAACTGAAAATAATGTTATGCAACCTCAAATTTTTAAAAACAGTCCAGTTAATTTGATGAAAGTATTATCTCTAACATAAAATGAAGGAAATCATCTCTTACTTTATATAATATGTATTGCTTCCAGACAGAAGGACAAACATTTCCAAAGAATATTAAGAAGTCAAGAAGAATATTTTTACCCTGAACCGTACTTCCACATCTTAAAGACTATAAACAAATAAATAAAGGCAGTGCAGTTCATATATGCTGCAAATTCTCTGCATGAGAGAATGAGTTTGCGGACTGTCTAATTAATATTAACATTACTTTAACTTCCCTTGTCATTAGAGGTGTAACTTAAAGGTTACATAATAAATTGTTGGGAATATGCATGCAACTAAATGTAAATTGTTTATTTGTCAAATGACGTTAATTTTCTGCAAATCTGAGCCAGTTATGGCAGGGCCGTAGCTAGGGAATTCGGGGGCCCCTGAAAATTTTTTTTATGTGGGCCCCCACTGCCCTCTACTCAAAATCAGTATAAGATATGGGCATGAAGGCCCACATCTGGTGCCATGTTTTTTTTTATTTTATGAATACATCAATATTCATCATGGAAAAATACATCACGGAGACATCAATTTGATGTCTGCATTTACATCTGACTTTAACTTGAGAAATGACTCTTTGTTATTGTCCTCTTGCATTATTGACAAACTGTTTTCCTGTTTGCCACTGTAAAGCTGCTTTGACAATCTATATTGTATAAAGCGCTATACAAATAAAGATGACTTGACATCTGCATGATGTATTTTTTATAGTGTTTGCGCATCTGCAATACATCTCTAAGATGTTTCCTATCAGATGTCATATAGACATTTAGAAGATGTCTTTAAGATGTTGAGGATTTAGAATGTATGTAAAACTGCTTTATAAAAGATGTTTATTCGATGTTTGTACTAGAGCCCGACCGATATGGGTTTTTTGGGGCCGATGCCGATATTAGGGAATAAAAAAAAGGCAGATACCGATATTCTTTGTGTATATTATAGTACAGTACCAGTCAAAAGTTTGGACACTTTCCCATTCGTGTGTCCAAACATTT
>NW_015554139.1:431114-465018 GCF_001515605.1 Sinocyclocheilus anshuiensis
GCTCTGCTGGACAAACTAAGTAATTACACAATTTCAAGCATTTTATCTGCATTATATGTTCTGTAAAAAAAAAAATTCATATCGGCGGCATATTCGCCGATACCGATATATCGGCGACAGGCTCATATCGGCCGATAATATCGGCAAAACGATATATCGGTTGGGCTCTAGTTTGTACACAACAGATGTTTTCCTGATGAAATGCTCTTCAAAACACATCTTGTAGACGCACGTGCCTTTTATTGGACAACAGCAAAAGCAATATAAATGTTGCTTTACATAATGTGTTACTTGCTGTCACTTTGTAATTTATTGTAAAATTTACTAGCAATTTCTGAGTGAAAATTGTTTCTACACTACTTTTTTTTAAGTGAAGGCTGAATCAGGTGGAAATGTTTTACAGTGTGGACATGTCGAGTTTTTTTTCTGCTGCAACTCGCGTGTGCTGGCATCAGCATACTTGCTTCTCAAACATGTAACGTCTGTGCACTTCATGTGCTCCACGTCAGTCCCAAGAGTAAGTATCAGAGCGAGCAGGTTGTGCTGCTGTGTGGAAACAGGAGAGGCTTGTTATCTCTGAGAATATCAAATGAGGACTGACAGTGCTTCTCTTTCTTGGTTTTTGAAAAGAAATTCCCCCAGTACAGGGCCAGGCTCAGGTGTAGCCACTGCTGTGTAGCTTATTCCACTTCTGAGTCTGCTTTCAAGCACCGCCACAGAGAGACGGGGAAAGGGAGGAACATTTCCTCATCAATGCCCCGTCTAAGAGTTTTGCCACAACTCTGGCACCCAGAGTGGCCAGAGTATCTCTTTGGCTGTCTGTCTTACGGCAGAACAAACATGTCGGTAAAAAAAGAGCCTCCTCTCTCTACTTCTCCCTCCATGGCATTTGCATCTCTTGCCTTCAAATTTCTCTCTCTCTCTCTCTCTCTTTGACAGATTCTCTTTCTGCAGGAGATGCTGCATTGTCACACCTGAGGGTGCCAATAGGGGAAAATATGCTCTGAAAAACAACAAACAGGGACAGGGGGAGATAAAAAAGAGAAATAAGGAAAGAAAAGACAGGGGAATGGATTGCTAGTATAAAGAAAATGACCAGAACAAACATGTCGGTAAAAAAAGAGTCTCCTCTCTCTACTTCTCCCTCCATGGCATTTGCATCTCTTGCCTTCAAATTTCTCTCTCTCTCTCTCTCTCTCTTTGACAGATTCTCTTTCTGCAGGAGATGCTGCATTGTCACACCTGAGGGTGCCAATAGGGGAAAATATGCTCTGAAAAACAACAAACAGGGACAGGGGGAGATAAAAAAGAGAAATAAGGAAAGAAAAGACAGGGGAATGGATTGCTAGTATAAAGAAAATGACAAATAAAATCTATTTAATATCTTAATTGTTTCTCCCACAGACCAAAGGTCATTTTTCGTGAAGCACAAGCACAATGAATTTCTGTGTAAATCGTTTATAAATCCATTCTCGTGTAAAATTTCCCATTGAATTGATGCATTCAAGTATGAATGGTTTTACGCAAGATTTACATAAGAAATCATTCTGCTTGTGTTTTATGAATAATCGCATTGAGATTAAATGGAGAGCCATTTTTCTCCTTACAAAAAGACCCCAGCAATCTCATGTGAGTCTTTTCTAGAGTTTCAGAAGTGATCACAACAATACTGAATACTGTGCTCAGGTTTAAAACATTTCTCTGAAATTCTTCCCATACCAAATGATCTGAACTATGATATCCACAGTAAAGCAATAGTTCATCCAAAAATTAAGAGAGACAGTAGGTTTAAAACACGCTGTCAATATATTTAGTACTGCCATGCCTTGTTGCTAAGAGTTTAGAGAGCAAATTATACTGTGCATTGTTCTGCTACCAAATTGAAAAGCAGATTGATTTATTTTAAGACAAGACTGTTGCATAGATACCATTGCTAAAGAAAATCATGAATGCTTTCCATCACAGTAAAGCAGCCTTTTACATAAAAATATGTATATGGTTCACACCACACATATATGTGAAGAATGTTGCCAGGTGACACGCACCGAGCACATTCCCAGCATAAAGAGTTTAATATCACACGGCTTGAAGCTCTGTGTGCAACTGCCATATTTATATTCCAATCTTCCACACTGAAAACCCACATCACAGAGCTCATAAAAGATTCATTCGATGGTGGAAAGCAAGGTCGCACAGGAAAGCGGTCAGAAGGTAGTTACTACAACACAGCAACATCAGGCAAAGCGGCCATGCAAGATCCCACCAGCTGGCAGCCCCACTGTCCCATTATTACGATAACCTCCTGCCCTGTCACATGCCTGGAGACTTTTGACTGGCCGCAGCTGACCCTGCCCTCTCTCGCTGTGTGTTGCCTAGTTAGGGTGTGTTTGTGTACGCCTTTTATTAGGTCACGGTGTGTGGAGGCACTAGTGTGTGCGACTGCGTACAGTACTAGTAGGGCAGAGCAGGGGAGGATGGGCCTCTCATGGGGCTGTCAGAAAAATGTCACATTCGCTTAGAGTCAAGGCCACAGAGCCGAGGGAGCCCGGCAGACCTGATACCGCATGCCTGATATTCACGCCACCAAGCAGACAGAGCCGTAGCCCAACACAAAGAGAGAAAAAGAGAGGCAGAAAACGATGACACGCTGCTTGAACAGGATGCTCTGTTAATCTGACGCTTGGGTGACGGAACAGATTCAGCAGAACTAAAAGAAGAATTTCATGTACCAGCTGTACTAAACGTAATTTAATAATGTCAACCCGACTACGCTGTTTTGTTTTTTTTCTCACAGGGTGAAATCGCACAGACTCCCGTGGCTTTTTATTTTGGCCATTCAAGGAAAGTGACAGATATTTGGGGTCGGATTGAGTTGTAGCGCTTTAATGTTACAGCCTTCTGCAGCAGAGAAGAGCCTGGGGGTCTTGCCTATAGGGAATGACATGGAAACAGACCCTTCACTCAAGCTGTCATCTAAGGACATGTGGTTAGGTGCTCCATTAGTCCGCAGGACAGTCGAACATGCACATCTGCACATTTTGAAACAGCACCTAGAGGCCTATAAAAGCTCATTCAAAACACGTGGCCTGGTCAACTTAGGCCATTGTTCCCCTGAGCCATGCTGCAGTGTGGTGTCACACCAGGACAAACATGCTTTCAGGTAGAAACATTAGCAAATGAGGAACATTTTTCCTGTTTAGTCCTTAGGCAGGGACAGTTCACAAATTTAGCCAAACACGCTGCTGCAGTGCCGCTACACCTGTAAAAGAAACATCAAGCAGATGTGCAAGTGTTCATAAAACCCTCACTAACTGCTTCTGAGTGCCTTTTGTATTTCACTTTTCATTGAGGTTTGCCGCTGCTAACCCCAAAAGGTACAATCACATACAAATGGAAACAAAAATCAAGAGGAGAAACTCAGTCATTACCAATAATTAGTAAAAGAGAAATACTGAATCCATTAGTTAAATTTTCGCCTCAGACTGTTCACAGGCCGTCTGATGATTAATGTACACAGAATGAAAAGAGTCATTCTGGGAAGTTTTAATCTGATTAGCTAGCTTAATGTATTTTTCGGGTGTTTTTATTTGCCCACCAGCAAACAAAATTGTGTTGTAAAATTGTGTTGTATCATTTAATGTCCATTGCATTAAATCTAGATATTAAAATATTTTATTTAAATTTTTATTTATTTTTGGGGGACACCTTGTAGCAAAAGCGCTCTTAAAAATAAAAGTTCCAAAAATGGGGGATTTCGAAGTAATGCCATAGAAGAACCATTTGGGTTCCTAAAATGACGTTTCAGTGCATAGTTCTTAAAAGAATCCCAATCCCAAGCAATTCTCCAGCTGTGGTCCTTGGAGAGTCTTTAGCCACTCAAACTCTCCTCCTCACCATGCATTAGGACGATATAGACACACGTCCTCTTCCAGGCAGATTTGTAACATCTTTAGTTGACTGGAACCTCTTAATTATTGCCCTGATTGTGGAAATGAGGATTTTCAAAGCTTTAGCTATTTTCTTACAGCCACTTTCTATTTTGTGAAGCTCAACAATCTTGTTCTGCACATCAGAACTATATTCTCTGGTTGATTCCTTGTGATGGATGATTAAGGGAATTTGGCCTTTGCTTTGTGTTCCTCATATTTATAATCCTGTGGAACAGCAAGTCATGGTTGGACAATTTCATGCTCCTAGTCACCCTGGTGAAAAATGGAAATATAAATAGAAATATACTTCAGAGATATTTTACTCATAAGAATTTCTAGGGGTGCCAATAAATGTGGCCCAACATGCATTGGAGAGAAACATTTATTTCATAATGTGAGTTTCCCCCCACTTTCAATTGTTTTACTTTAATGAACGGTTAGAATTTTGTGAATTTTTTTGAATGAAAGATCAAAAAGATAAACGATGCAGATTTATTTTCACAGCCACTTTTGCTCATATTTACCAAGGGTGCCAATATTAGTGGAGGGCACTGTATGTATATCATGTTTTAAAACATTTTAATGCACAAAATTTAAAGCCCCTTTTCCAGTAAAGCATTGGACAAGATGTGTAAAATCATGCTCAGTAAAATGTTGAATACAAAACTTTTAATAAAAACAAAAATTATTTCACTTATACCTGCTCCTAAACGTCACATAATAAAAACAACAAAACTGGCACTGCTTACATTCTATGTCAGTCAGATGGCCTCTTCCTGTCTAAGTGGGCAGCAAGCCAGAATGTTTGAGTTGTCTCTGCATAACCAAAACGTTTCCTAGTCAGTGGGTGTTTTTAAATTATGGGTGCTTTTCAACAGTTTTAGCCAATTTGCTAAAATAATAAAGACTCACCCCTAAACCTAGTGCCCAGTGGGATATAGCAAATCAAGTAAAGCAATTGAAAAACACTGATCCGTTTGAAAACGTACACTAGCGTTCTGCAGACATTTTTGTGCAGAAAGCTGCAATGTAAATTTGTAGGCCAACCTGAAGGCCTAATTTCCAATAAGCTGCCCTGTGAATGTTAAATGGGTTTAAAAAATGTCTGTGGTCCTTTTGTAGCAACTTGTTAGCAAGTTGTAACAGTTTTTACCCTCATGTTGTGTTTCAGTCATTCTGACCCAGAGAGGATTTTCTTTTTCACAAAAATGCTACTTGATGATATCACATTGGTCTAAAAGTTACTGACCTTGCTCACATAGGGATTTTCCCCTACTTTGTTACACTTGTGTTGTTCACGGTCAAAAATAACCAGCCTACAAAAATTGCTTATAAATCTCTCATTATGCTATCACCAAATATAGGATTCAATCTTTTTATCAACTTGTGTTCTTTCAGTTAGCACAGGTTTCATTTTTCTTTTTTGGAACTGACTGATAGTAGGCCTTACTGATTTGAGCTTATGTACCTGTTTTTAAATGAACACTGACAAAATTATTCATAGCACAAGGGTTAAAGCACACAATGGTTTCAATATTCACACTTGAAGTACTGTGTGTAATTTATATTGTATAGCAAAATGTTAAAGTAGGTACAATTAACAACTACTTTACTTATAAATCCAACACCACAATGCTAAAAATGCAAACATTTTGTAGGTTTTTCTTCTTTTTCTTGACAACTACAATCTAAACAGCTCTGTGCTGGTAGTCAAGGCCTGTTTGTTTGTGAGGACCCACAGAAGTGTCAGCACACATTGTGAGCCTGCTCTTATGTGGATAAATACTTAAATATTGATAGCAGCAGGTATTCGCAAAACTGTCATCCGAGGGACAAAACCTAGAATCTAATCTCACACTTCTCTTGTTCCTCTTTCCTGCAGATAACACACAAACACCACCACAGCCGCACAGCACTAGCATCTCTGTTCACACCGGACATGTGGACTAGCACACACACATATGCATGCATGCATTCTGCCCACATTCAACCCCTCCAATGTGCCACACACAATACAGGCTCATCAGTGGGTCCTAATCAGCCACCTCTCACAGTGTAGGCTGTGCTATTCAATTGCCTCATCTAGCCATGCATCCGCACACGCTCCCTGATTGTAATGCATTACAATTGAATGTTAATGGGAACACTTGAAGGTGGGCGAAGGGAGGAGGGCTTATTCATTTCTCATTGCTTGTTAGTGCGGCTCATACGCTGCCTGTGACATTATTATGATGTCAACTATAGTATCATTATGAGCAGACACCCCCGCATGTGTCGCATGTGAAAATATTAACATTATTTTCTGTGTCCACCTGCCAGTGTGATGTTGCATGGCTCAGGTGTGCCCTCACATACATATGCAAAAGCACACACACACTCACGGGATGAAAGGAAGGTCATGTTGCATAAGTTAGTAGTTTCTTTTATTAATATTCTAAAGTGGAATGAGGTGATCAGTTTCTGAAATGAAAATCTGAGACATTTCATGTCAGAGGTCAGACTTGGAGGTCATTCCAGTTGTTTGTATTTTGACATAAATGAAGTATTATGATTAGCTATGATTTATCATACTTCTCTAAATGGCATTCATCAAAGCACCCTCGTTCCCCATCAGTGCATAAGCACTGACAGTTACTACACTGATTGTCTATGTAAAGGCCCAGAAACACCAAACTGGCACTGGCGGCAACAAAAGCCAACTGTGGTGTTGCCTCACATCTCCTGCGTCTGGGCCATTGAACACAGCACAAAGACTGCAGGCAATAGCCAGCTAACATGTACATTATGCACCTGAGTAAAAGGGGGAAAAAACTCTCCAGACCAGCAGGTGGCAGTAGTCTATATTTGTCATTTAAGTAGGGAAACCAGAAGAGCTATGACTGAGGATATACAAACCATAAACAACGTCACGTTTCTTCATGATTTTCACACCAATCATGCTTAACTTTCTTCATTCCAGGCGGACATGTCGTTATGAAAATATTTGCTATTAGAATGCTCAGATGAGATAATGTAAATTGAAAAGATCCTTCTATGTGGGCTCTCTAGATTTTGTCATTTGCTTGCTTTCTTCATGTGTGTTTTACTTCTCGTACACTGGTTCAATGAGCTAAACAGCCAATCTAAACTTATCGTGCTAACAAGTGGGCTCCTCTTCCTTTTCAAAATGCTCAATTGGCCAGAAAGCTGCTGATGGGGGTCCAACTAATGCCAACAGTGTTGAACACACCTCAAAAACAAGGCCGAAAGATGCTCATCTACGACCCGATATTGGTGTACTGCCGGCTTGGTGTCACAGCCTTAATGAAACTAAATGAATTCAAATAATGTGCTTCATCAAATTCTTTATTTCATGGTTCTAATGAAGTAAACTACAAAGAAACTGACACTGGCAAGTAGGCTTTTTTAATAATTTATATATTAACTTCTGTCCTCTCTGTGCCCCTGTAAACACAGCAAGTTCACAAGGCACTAGCAGCCTTGTTGCTACTTTTTAATGGTCTTCTGTTCAATGAGTTTCTCATTTTTTTCTGAAACTGAAAAAAGGAAACTGAAATTACACACTGTATGTTTTAAAAAACAAGCTTGTGCAAAATCTAGCACAGGGATGGGCAACTTCATTCCTGGAGGGCCACTGTCCTGCAGAGGTTAACTCTATCTATCTCTAATCAAATACACCTGCAAAATCTAACCAAAGTCTTCAGGATTACTTGAAAATTGCAGGCAGGTGTGTTACATTAGAGATTAAACTAAATTAGAAACGAAACTCAAATTTGGTGTTTCAGTTTGTGGGCTATTTTGGACTGGCTGTAAAAAACAGATGTTTCCAGGGACAGGTCACCAAAAAAGGGGACTATACCCAGAAAATAGGGAACATTTGGTCAACCTATGATCGAGGACAAAGGACAAATGCAGGATTACAACCCTAATCTTCTGAGACACTCACTGAATGACCACAGAGAGTCATGACAGATTAACATCTCATCCAAAAGACAGCACCTTTAATAGTATATCACCCCCAACATTATTGTGGGGCATTAAGGCTCAGGTATACAGTTGAGCATGCAAGCCTTTCAAAGTATAGCCTTTGACCATGAGCATGGATGGCACAAGTCTGCACAGACACAAAAACTGGCCTAGTGGCCTTCATGTGAACAGCATGCACGGACATCTGTGGACTGGTTTGATGATGAAAATTACATCACACAGACCATCCACGAGCTGGAGCAGAACACTGACAAGGGAGGTATACTTTCAGTTTTAGGACCAACACAGACCAGCAGGCAAACACTTGGAGCACCTCGTCCACCAGCAATCTTTGCTTTACTCAGGAGGACTCCCATCTAGGTAGAAACCTGGCTCAAACCTGCTTAGCTTCAGTGGGAAACCATGCAAGTTGACAGCTGCTGGCATTAGTGAGGATGCAGAGCAGCAGTAGGTCCTCTGGCCCCTCTTGTTCGTGCTCGGGGTTCTGGTGGAGAGATTTATGCCGCTGGTCCTGGGCCTTTTCATTTGTCTAATTCCCTGTTTGGAAGTCGGACCGATGGCTGGCAGAGCACATTCTGTCTGACCTGTCTGCATGTCCTTGAGCTCAAAGGCGACTGAAGCTTTGTGCGCTTCACTGCCCTTTTTTGACCGCCATCCAAGAACGCCATCACCGCTCCTGATATTTATTAGTCTCTCAACAGCCAAAATTCACTATGAGGCCATTTTCATTGCCAAGCTAACTTTAGAAAGGAGGCCTATTAGGTCCGCGCACATTATCTCACATCTGATCAAATGGGTGTATAATAGGCCTTTTAGCTGGTGGGCAAGACGAACTGACTTGGACTGAACCAATCATAATTCAGAGAATGGGCTTTCACTGCACAGCTTTCTTTAGACTGGATGTGCCCTGAAAGTAGTGATACTCTCCGGGCAGCTGCTCGTATCCGGCATGCTCTGGTCCAATGCCATGCAAACACTCCGTCCTGGCCAAATCTGACTGGATCATGCTGCCATCAGTTGCTTATTCAAATAGATCCTGCTTTGACATTATTTCACAAGCCCACAATAGTCAAAGATAAAAATCCATGTTTTTACCAGCTGTAAATAAAATGACATCTATTTATATGATCCAGGGGAAGCTTCGCTTGACCCCGCATGACTAATAACACCTACAAGGGGAGCAGAAATTATGTCTGACTGCAGCTTAACTGAAATTATTCATTTAACTTCATATTTCCCTTTTAATATAATCTGAGGACTGCGGCAGCCAATTTCTACCTAGCTTATTATTAAATGACTGCATTTAAGTGAATTCCAAAGTACAACTGAGAATTTCTAGCGAACAGCAGGTCTGAAGCGCATTATTTCACTTCACTCCAGCTGGGCGGCTTTCCACTGCGAGCGGCTTCTCTATTTCTCAAAGGCCTGCACGTTTAAACAGTCCTATTAAACAATTGTAGCCATTTGCTTTTAATGCATGTCTCTGGTGTATTTACAAAACAAAGTGAAAAAACGGGCTGCGAGCAGATTTTGATCAACTTATAAGGGTTTTGTCTCACAGTTGCAACCAATTAGCACCTCTTTCCCGCAGAGAGTTTGATATAACAGGGCTAAATAATGAGTAAACAGACAACCTCCTCATTTCACAAGCTAAAAGTGATGGTTTTGCATCTCAACGTCTCTGGGGGCTGGCAAAGTGTGGCCACCAAGCCTCCCATATAGTCCCTTTTTTTTTTTTAAATCAAAAAGCATAATTTCATTGATGGACGGCTTCAATTGGAAGCACTCTGCCTTCTAGCTGAAAGGAGCTATCCGATGCTCTCATGACAGTTCTGTGATGCCATTAAAGCAAGGACTGATCAGACACATCCAGTGGGCCCCTTGAGCTGCATATCTAAGCTAGCGTGTTTGCCTCTGATGCACTGGCTAATTACATTTGATGAAGATGTTGATTGCAAGCAGATTTGTGGCTAATGTCTGTCTGCATAATCGGCGCTCATTGCTGTCATCGTATACAGTATGTGATTTACACTCGAGTGCATAGATTTGAAACATCAATCTGTGTAATGTTTTAAAATAAACTAATTAAAGTTTCCTTAAGATGCCTGTGTGTTAGTGCCTAGCTGTAGCCCTCGCTTTGAACGGTGCTAATGATAGCAGTCAATAGATGTCCGATCCCAACCGCGAGCAACCACTCAAAACTAATTAAGAAGACCCTAATAAACATACATCTGTTGATACATACTGAATAGGTTTACTACACAGTGCTTATAAGTAATACGATGCGCTATGAACCGAGGAAAAAAAAGCAAAGATGCTATTTGCGTCCAGTGTAGCAGTAAAGGTGTGTGAGCTGATTCAAGTTAATTATTATTGAGTGAATCATCGCAGAGAGCTGAGAACAAAATGAGCTTTTAATTCGTTAAACAATTATTGTAGCTAATCTGCATGCTGCTTTAATCTCTACATTTTTCCAGAGTCTAATTAAACCCAGTTCCATCCAGTTTTATGGCCTAAATAGAATTTGATCCTCTGTTTGTCCTTATTTATGGACACAATGCACTTCGGGGAGCATTTACACATACGTATGGACATGCACAGAGATGCACAGACATGTGAAAGTGTGTGAAGTGTGCTAAGTGTGCAAGGGATGTAACTCCATCATAAAAGGGGAAATACCAAGGTCGAGTAGGCGCTCATCTGTATCACTGGTTGTCAGGGCCCCAGGGAATTATGGGTACCTAACAAACACAAGTCGTGAGCGAACAAGTGCATCTGTCTCATTTAAACATGTTGCATATTTCATGGTTTGCACGAGTGGGTTCATGTGTGTTAGTTTGAAGGTTTGTGTGTGTACGGCTACTTGTTTGTGAGTCCATGCATGTGAATGTTCCCTTGCATCCCATGTGAAGTAGTCCTAGCAGGATAGAGAAACACCAGAAGAATTCATCCATTTTTTATGTCTACATTTCTACATCAGGGAGATGGGTGGTGCCATTTTTTCTCTTCTCCATTTAATATTTAATGCAAACACTTACAACAAATTGTCCCCTTGGGTCAATTATGAGAAGTATGTGCTGAAGAAATAGAAATATACATTCCTACGCATGCCTACAGGACTCTCATATCTTTTACTGATGCGTTCCCATTTACATATTCTAATGTATGTCTGGAACAGCAGCACTGGCAAATTTGCAAACTGTGCACACATCTTGTACCGTATCATTTCCTTTCCTCTAATATTAAAATCAGTCGCAGACTGCTTAACATACTGTTTTATAGAGCACACATGTTACATCTAATTAAATGCATCACCTCCAGTCTCTAATTATGCCACATAGCAGGAAGTCACATGCTCTTGGGTTTTATTCTAATTCACTTTTTAATTATAATAACATTAACATGCTATTAAAATAGTATATGATAAAAACAGAATATGATGGAAATGGTTCTAAAATTATAAAATGATAAATTATATCATTTTCAGTTCTAGACACCACTGACAATAAAATAAAATAAAAAACACAACAGAGCTGTTCTAACACAGTTTGGAGAAAATGCCTTAATTTATTATGCAGAAGTTAACAAATTTATGGAAGACCAGGGAGTGTTCTAACACATTGTTTCAGAGTCTGTAACAGTACTTTTTTATAACTTTGGTATAATTATACTAGGCTTGCCGTGATAGACAGTGCTGACGGTGATACCGTTGTTAAGCCCAGGGACGTGCAGAGAGTTCCTCAGGGGCAGGGGCTCAAATGTAAAATAGGGGCAATTTAAAAACAAAAAAAACAATTATAGGTCAAAAGTTTGGACACATTACTATTTTATATTTTTGCAAGTCACTTATGGTCATCAAGCCTGCATTTATTTGATCAAAATTTTTATACACTTTAAAATACATTTTATGCAATGCTGATTTATTATCAATGTTGGAAACGTGATACTTTTTTTCAGGATTCTTTGATGAATAAAAAGTTAAAAAGAACAGCATTTTATTTAAAATATAACTTTTGTAACAATATACACTACCGTTCAAAAGCTTGAGGTCAGTATTTATTTTATTTTTTTTAAAGAAATTAGTTTTATTCAGCAAGGATTTGTTAAATTAATAGAAACAGTGATAGTAAAGATTGATATTGTTAGAAAACATCTATATTTTGAACAAATGCTGTTCTTTTTAACTTTTTATTCATCAATGAACGCCAAAAAAGTATCTATCACAGGTTACAAAAAAAAAAAAAAATTAAGCAGCACAACTGTTTCAAACATTGATAATAAAACAGCATATTAGAATGAGTTCTGAAGGATCATGCACTGAAGACTGGAGTAGGCTAATGATGCTGAAAATTCAGCTTTGCATCAGAAATAAATGATATTTGAAAGTATATTTAAAAAACATTCTTTTAAATTGTAATAATATTTCACAATATTACAGTTTGTTCTTTTTTTATCAAATAAATGCAGGCTTGATGAGCATAAGACACATTCATAATGCTGCATAATTATCAAAAATGGTAATTTTCGCCAGCCTGCACTTCACATAATAGGCCTGTAGGTGGCACTTGGGCTTCATTAACTATGATAGTTTTATGAAATAGTAAACGGTGTAGCCTATCATACATAAATATAAGTGAATTGAATAATGATTACCATTATTGCGACTTTTGGCGCTGCACGGTTTTGTGAAGTCCTTTTGTAGTCATTTAGCATCCATTTTGTCAGCGATGTAATTTGATTTATAAAATGAGACAAACCGCAGATCCAGATTGTTCCACAAATAAGCTCGTCTGTCCCATGTCATTTTCAACCGATTTATGAATAAGAACGGAAAATGACCGCTCTACTTCACAATATTGTCCAATGAAATTTTAACTTGTGCCAGATCGTGATTGGTTGGTGTATTATAGGTCTGCATGACAAATGGGCATTGATGAATTATGTAATATTCTAAAATATATAATAGGCTATATGGATTTTTAATTAAATCGACACACTAGCTTTGATTACTGATGAAAAAAGGTTTAAAATATTGTTTGGTTTATTTTTTTCCTTCTGTCGACCCACTCACTGAAAGAACCATAGCCTATATGGCTTGAGAGTCTAGGTTTCCGAACAGACTGTGGAATATCAGTCAGTCAACCAAAACACACGCAAGCCATAGCAACGCCTCAGATCGACATATATGTAAAAATAAACAGGAATTTTCCGACTTGTAAACGATTAGTTACTGTTTTGTACACATTGTCATGTTAATTAAAATTCAAATGCATTTTGTTTTATTGACCACAATATCATTGCTATTTGTCTGAGAGGGGCACTTTTGAATAATTTCAAAATTATTCAAAATTGAATAATGCACGTGACTGGTTAAGCCGCAACACCGGTTACGTCACTTGCCCACCGCTGCACCGACCCCCACCGTCGTTTTGATTTTTTTATAGTAATTAAAATCATTTAGTTCAGTAAAAGAACAGACACTACAATTAAAAACTGAACGCGGCTGCTCAATGCAGCGTGCCGAACGACAGTCGCATCACAGATCATCAGATTTAATTTATCCAGTGAGGAGAGTGAGTCGAGCTGACTGACAAGAAGAGTGGGGTGAGACAGACAAGACGATCGCGGATGATTTAGTTTCGAAACGAAATGCAAAAGCGCCTGTTTGGCAGTATTTTGGATTTTGAAAAGCCTGTTGACTTTTGCCGTTTATCTAAGGTGATTTTGGAAGTTTTTTTTAAACATTAGTTTCTTATTTAATTGGTTCCACGGTGTTTGCTGATTTTTACTTTATTTAAACTTTGTGTAATTTATTTATTTTATTTTACATCAAGGTGTATGCCGTGCCTCCAAGCTTTTTTATTCGTTTTGCTAATAAACTTTCTACGTTTCTTATTTATTTGGTTATATATTATACATGTTTACTTATTTCCAGTTTTGTATTGGCTACCTATTTAAACTTTATGTAAGTTAGTTGTTATTTTATATTATGCATAGCCTGCCCTATAGCATGGTGTATTTTTATTCGTTTTGTTAATAAAAGTTCTATGTTTTATATATAGGCTAAAGTGAGTTTGACATTGTATTTTGTTGCTGCATTCAAGCAAGCCGAATTGCTCTAATTCGAAAGTGAAAGTAAAATGTGCACGGTGCTTTTAAGCTATTTAAAAGCGAAGGAAAGCGAGGAAAAGAGGGAAAATTCAAACGAACTAAAAACGAACAATTGCTTTACGCCGAATTGCCGCTATTTGGAAGTGAAAGTAAAATGCACATGCTGCTTTTGCAAGCTATTTAAGAGCAAAGGAAAGCCAGGAAAAGAGGAAACGCCCCTGCCCCCACAGTGATACCGGTATTATCATTGTTGTCACACGTCGATTAACCGGTGGGAAAATTTTCTCACCTTCACAACCCTAAATTATACTCATATTCATTCTGCTAAAAATCAAGGTATTTTAGAAATCTAGAAAATTATCATCTGTGTAAATTAGTGTCAAGTACAAAGAGTGCTGATGTTACATCCTACCTAGCTGATTGTATCAACAGAAAACATGGACGTTTTAAATTTAGTGCAGGAATTTATTGCGGTATTCGAATTTACTTGTTCAGAATAGTTATTTCCTGACCCCTAACCCATCCATCTCACCACCTAATCTAGTTCAAAATGGTAAACATACAGAAAACATGTAAGGCCTAATACAAAATAGCACATAAAATCTAATCAAAACAAAGGCTAACAACTCTAACAACATAATAGACAGTGTGTGTAGTAGTAGTAGCTGTCTCACAAGTGTTGCAAATGCAGTAGAAGTACATAGGAATTTTTTAATGTACAACCGTCCCCATCCATTTGCATGATTTTGCAACAAATTCTAATGCGAAATCTTACTTTACCTCTTATCTTACTCACATGGAAATCCATTATATTTTAACACATACTGTAGATGTAGCCTACAACATGTTAGTGTTGTATGTTAGTGATGTCACTCTGTAGCTCATTTCCAATTGGTTAAATTGATGGTTTTACAACTCACCCCGTTTTACTGCACTCTCCAGTCAATCCTACTATTTATTGCAGCATAAAAACGCAAATTGAATATTGACTAATTGCACTGCTAGTTAAACCAGCTTTTATAAAGTTGTCTCATGATGTGGCACACGTAATAATTCATTTATAACAGAGTGCGGCTGCGGAAATGTCCGAAGCCAACGCCATTGGCTGAGAGCGCTGTCCATGGTCCTGACCAATCGGGCCATAGTTTTTGATTGCGTGATTCTTAAGTAAACACGTACTTGACACGATTATAAGAGTTCAGATTGGTCATTGATAATTGATAGCTGACACCTAAACGACGACGACTAATAGAAGAGTATTTTTGGCGAGTCTATGAAAATTTCACACTCAACTAGCCGTGTGAAATTTTCGCATGTAGGATTTTGCCTGAATATTTCTAGGTCAGGTAATGTGCTGTCCTTCACTTCAATTCACATCTGTGACTTCAGTTCTCATCAGCCATCGCGAGGAAATCTTACACTCGAGGCGACCAAACGAAAAGAGCTCTTACAAGTGCTTATGTGACAATGCGAACAGTGCTTCAACGTTCGGGGTTGAGGACTGTGATTCATCGCGAAACTTTTCAGCTGGCGTCCTCTTAATCGAGTTTCCAGATTCTTAGAAAATCTTCCCTGCGTGCCGAGACGCTCGTTTGTGATTTATTCAAACAACTCCACAGTGATTCAGCCATTAACCTCCAATGAGCTAATTAGAGTGCTCAGCACTTGTTTAGAAACTGATAATCAAAGAAGCCACTGTGCATCTCGCAACAATGCGTATTTACAACACAGGTTGTGATGATGAGCAGTATTTCGCATGCTACGAAGGCATCTTACCTCAGAGGATATAGTAGATAACATCAGCAGCAGGAACATGGCACTGAACAGATGCATTCCTCTCGAAATGACAGCGTTCCGACTACCACCAGCACTCGGACACTTTCGTTTTCAGAGCTCGCCCGCCTTCCTTAAGCTCCGCGCAGGATTCTGTCAATGTTCTGTCGAGCGCGCGCGACGATCCATATCACAGGCGGCACGCGTTGGGGTTTATTCCGCTCACGGACGCAGAGTACCCCCACAACGAGCCGACTTGTGTTTTATTATTAGTCCCCTATCTTTCGCTAGTGACCGCCACCAAGAGGTCAGCGTTGTAAACGGGCACGGGAAATGAAGTTGAGCAGTTCCCTTCTCAGCAGGCTTTTTGAAGTGGGATCGACTGCCTGAGCTCGAGTTGCAGAGGTTGGAAGGTGACTAATGAGCTTGCGAGGCTCCGACGCTAGGAGCAGCACACATTGACGCTCTGGGAGCGGATTCAAAGAAATGCCTTGCTCGAGATGCAACCCAGTCTCTCCAGTGAGAGAGAGAGAGAGTGAGAGAGAGAGAGAGAGGCTTTATATCGACAGCCCAGTCTGTTGCACAAACAATGGTTTTTTGAGATGGGGATGAAATGACATGCATATCCCCAGGAGAGCTGTGACATTATGATATACCAGCGGTTTGATGATTAGATTAGACTTTGAGCAGCGTAGCGGTGCTTTGCATGTGAGCATGTGAGTTGCTGACAGTTAGCGACTTCTAAGGGATCATCTATGTCAGCCGGTCATTATTGCAAAATAAACTCCGACAGGCTGATCAAGAGGTGTCTTGTTTTACCCTGAAGGGGGTTATTTTGTGATAATGACCAGCTTACTGCACATTATCCCAGTTATTTTACGGCTACTAAACAAATAAAGAAAGAAAGACGTTTTGTTTAGTTGTGGAGGCCATGGAAAGACTGCTACAATATTGGGGAAATCTAGGCTTCCTGGATGAGCATTCAGTTATACTGTGTAGCCATGGGAAACGGACAATATTCAAAAATAGTTGACCATTATTTTTAATCAATTTTATGTAATGCACATTGAATTAAGATTGTGTGACTTGCTGATTTCTGAGATTGGCCTGTGAAGCCTTGTAGAGCCGTGGTTTTCAAAGTAAGGTTCAGGTACGAGTGCTGGGGGCCCATGGCAAAGTGGAGAGAAAATAATGAACACAAATAAGAATAAATAATAATAATGATATAAAAAAATGAGAAATAACAAAGTATGACATTATTATTGTTTCATGGTACTTTCTAAACTCTGGTTGGAAATCATGTGATATAGTTTCAGGATGATATTTCATACAGTAATGTAAAAAAAAAAAAATATATATATATATATATATATATATATAGACTTTTCCACTTTTATTCAGCTAGGATGCATAAATTTGATCAAAAGTGACAGTTTAAAGATTTATAATGATTTATATAGATTTCTATTTCAAATAAATGCTGTTCTTTTTAACTTTCTATTCACCAAAGAAAAAAAAACACAAAAATGTTAAGCAGTACAACTTTGTTTGAAAATTCAGCTTTGCCATCATAGGAATTAATTACATTATAACATATTTTAAAGTAGAAAATAGTACATAAATTGTAAGAATAACAATATTACAGTTTTTACTGATTTTTGATCTAGATGCAGCCTTGCTGAGCACAAGAGACTTCTTTCAAAAACATTTGAAAAAATCTTACCATTTAAAATATTTGTTATTTTTATTTGTTATTATTTTTTTACATTTGTAAATATGTCAAATATTTTAATTTGTAAATGTGTCTTTATACATGAAAATTAATATCTGCCTATAGGAAAGAGGTCCATCACAATGGGGGTCCATGGTTAAAACTTTGTAAAATGTTATAATGTTATAGTTATTAATGTTATAAATGTAATAATGTTAAAACATCAATGTATCAATACCATTATGACATTCTCGTAAACTGGTGAGTTTTGCACATGCAAGCATCTCTTTCTTCAGAAATATCTATCTATCTATCTATATATATATATATATATATATATATACATTTTATACTTTCAGTTCAGTTGCACCAATGTTACACACTGCAGTGCTGTTACAGTTTCTTCACAGTAAGACGAAACGTCTCTTTGTGGGGAAAAATATATAAAAGAATAAGAATAAAAAATGTTGAGAGAAAGGAGGAGGAGAAGCAGAACCTCTGGATGTTTGTGGAGTGTGTGGTAGGGCTCTGATCGTTCTGGGTTTGATGGGGTGCATTAGATTTTTTGCCCGCAAGCAATATGAATGTGCATTAATAAACAAAGATGCCAGAACACACACTCCTGAATCAAACTCCGGTGCAAATGCCTGCCACTCCCAGTGCATTATTTATGAATTATGAAGAAATATAAGCAAATATATAATGACCACAGCAGGCCTACTTGTTGATAGTTCTTGTTTAAAAGCAAATAAGGTTCATGTGAAGGTCACAGGCCTTTACGATAAATCTTTATTTAATATTTATTGTTGTAATAGGAAATGCCAGTATGGAGAAACTGCACTGCAGAGATTGGAGTTTCTTAACTTTAGTTGATTAGTGATATTAGTGCATATTATTTAAGAAGCTGCATATTGCTTTTTTTTCTTGGTTTTCAGTGCCAGTTTTCACTGATGCATATCAGATAACACAAATGAGATCGCTAAATCTATCTGCATTGTTAAATATGTATGACAAAAGCGACTTTATTTTACACACACACACACACACACACACAATGGGCAGAAAAAGTTCTGTGTTGTTTTTGCACACTTGGCTGCACACTATGAAGAGGACATGGAGCTAAAGCGTCTATATTTTCCCAACTATCTTTCTCTGTCTCTTTAACAATGGCTTTTATTTGTTATTATTTTTTTACATTTGTAAATATGTCAAATATTTTAATTTGTAAATGTGTCTTTATACATGAAAATTAATATCTGCCTATAGGAAAGAGGTCCATCACAATGGGGGTCCATGGTTAAAACTTCGTAAAATGTTATAATGTTATAGTTATTAATGTTATAAATGTAATAATGTTAAAACATCAATGTATCAATACCATTATGACATTCTCGTAAACTGGTGAGTTTTGCACATGCAAGCATCTCTTTCTTCAGAAATATCTATCTATCTATCTATATATATATATATATATATATATACATTTTATACTTTCAGTTCAGTTGCACCAATGTTACACACTGCAGTGCTGTTACAGTTTCTTCACAGTAAGACGAAACGTCTCTTTGTGGGGAAAAATATATAAAAGAATAAGAATAAAAAATGTTGAGAGAAAGGAGGAGGAGAAGCAGAACCTCTGGATGTTTGTGGAGTGTGTGGTAGGGCTCTGATCGTTCTGGGTTTGATGGGGTGCATTAGATTTTTTGCCCGCAAGCAATATGAATGTGCATTAATAAACAAAGATGCCAGAACACACACTCCTGAATCAAACTCCGGTGCAAATGCCTGCCACTCCCAGTGCATTATTTATGAATTATGAAGAAATATAAGCAAATATATAATGACCACAGCAGGCCTACTTGTTGATAGTTCTTGTTTAAAAGCAAATAAGGTTCATGTGAAGGTCACAGGCCTTTACGATAAATCTTTATTTAATATTTATTGTTGTAATAGGAAATGCCAGTATGGAGAAACTGCACTGCAGAGATTGGAGTTTCTTAACTTTAGTTGATTAGTGATATTAGTGCATATTATTTAAGAAGCTGCATATTGCTTTTTTTTCTTGGTTTTCAGTGCCAGTTTTCACTGATGCATATCAGATAACACAAATGAGATCGCTAAATCTATCTGCATTGTTAAATATGTATGACAAAAGCGACTTTATTTTACACACACACACACACACACACACAATGGGCAGAAAAAGTTCTGTGTTGTTTTTGCACACTTGGCTGCACACTATGAAGAGGACATGGAGCTAAAGCGTCTATATTTTCCCAACTATCTTTCTCTGTCTCTTTAACAATGGCAGTTAGTCTCTTTGTACACTGAAGGCTGCAGGACACAATGTGTGTGATTTTGCACATATTCACAAGGAAGCTTCAGAGAAGTCTGCATTGAGCAGTTATTGTTCCTAACAGCAAAATAGCAACCCTTGAAAGCCTAAAGCTGAATTATTTTTCCAAATGACACACATGAAGTGAAAAATGCTTATTGTGGCAGCCTTCAGAGGGAAATGTAGTGGTTTTAAGGAGGACTGAACAGTGGAAACAGGAACAGATAGATACCTGTTCATTTCAAAATTTCTGTGCATTGATTTTGGTCCCATCCTCATATGGTAGAAAGACACACTGGAGTCTGAAAGATGTCTGAGCTGCTGTGAAGCCCTCATGTGAGAGCGGCTCACTGTGTCAGCACCGTCAGCATTCACTTCCACTTTCCCAAGCAAATGTCAAACACTGTCAGTGAAGCCCAGCATGTGGCTATGACATGAAAAGTAAATTATGACATGAAAATTAATAGTTGCGACAAAATGTTGAAATTATGAGATACTAAGTCTGATAAAACGTCTGATAAAAAGTTCTGATAAGAAGTCAAAATTATTACAATTATGACATCTTAATCTCATAATCATGATTACCACAGCATGAACTTTATTTTCTTATGTGGTGGAAATGGGCCGGAGTATTAGCAAAGAACCCGAGATCATTTTGTTTAAAAAAAAAAACTTAGAACAAAACCGTGATGTTGAGCCAGTGGCAAATGTCATGTCATACAAATATGCCAGCATCCAAAAAAATAAAAATAAAACAAAACAAAACAAAATAAAATAATAGTGATGTTGAGCCAGTAACAAGTGCCTACATATGGAAACTGTGACAGAAACAGTGCACGTGTAACATCTCACAAATATGCCAGCATCTGAGGGTTAAATTAAATGAAATTAAAAATAATATTACTTAATAACTAACATATAACCTTATAATATAGTAAAAATGAAATAAATAAAATAAAATAAAACAAAATAAATTAAAATTTGTTTTAGCATTAAAACCCCACTTTGGTGCAGATGTAAAACATCACACAAATATTTTAAATTATTAAATTAAATATTAAATTGAATTAAATTAAAATACAATAATATTACTTGATAACCTAAATATAACTTTAAAATATAGTAAAAAAATAACTACAATATATAAATAATAATAAAAATGGTCAATGAGTCAATGTTAAAAAAAAAAACTGTTTGGCAAACATTTGCGTAAAAAAGGTTTCTAAAGCATGGTAAATAACCTTCTCTGTTGACAGTAGTACACTTACAAAACAAAAGATAGCATTGCTTATTTATACATCATCTTCCCAGCATCAGAAAACAGAAAGCTATAAGATCAGAAGCCGGCGATATCAAGTAGGATTTTCAAGCATCCAACTCTGAGTTGAATGCAGCATCAATCCAGCACAGCTCACGGTTATTTCCCTCTCAGTGTCACTCTGTAGCTGATATTGAGACGACTGGTCATTCCTTAGTCCCCATCTGCAAGCCACCGGCTGATGGAGATACTTATTTGGGGCATAAAAAGCCCAAATCTGGTCACAACGTTCAGTCATTGCCCTCCTATGGGGCAAGAGGTATGAGGAGTGGTTTGTTGCCATAGCAATGTCCATTACGTTCCCAGTAGGAGAAGGTGTGAGAGGCAGATTGCTCGTCGGCCGGCGGCAGACAGAACCAAACATGGCATTTCACACACTCACTTGGGCGGTTGCAAATTTAGTACCTGCTCGTAACCAAGGCAACCGGGGCAAGGGCAAACAAAGTTCATAGAGAAGTATTGTGATGCAGTGCACCGATGCGTTGTTTGTATGGCCATGAACTTAGATGAGTAAACAACACATATCTGCACTTAGATAAGTCTTGTTGTGAGTTCACTGCTGCTCTCTGATTGATTGTTTGAGGAAAACATTTACACACTGGACTCCACAGGATGTTTTAATCACATTCATCAGTACAATCACAGTGCTTCAATCTAGAGCCATGATTTCTGAACACCACAGGCACGTATTCAGCCTAGAGATGAGATATTTGTTGGGCCGCGCTCGATAGCCTGTATTTGTGTCTAATTGAATGCAGAAAGAAGCATAATGGGGATACGAGAAAATGCATAACTCCCTGTTTTCTCTGCCAACCGAAACCTGCAGTTATTTGCTGTCGGCAATTCTCTCTGTTGTTTTTTTCTGCTCCATTGCAATAGAAGACATTTCATGTTTTTTCCCCCATTAATTTTAATTTCAAAATGGGCTTCCTGTGTTTTCAACAACTCAGAGAATGTCGTTTTAATGTGTGCTGATGTCTGAGGTCTTTGGACAGTCGCCCCCCCTCATGTCAAAGTTCTGATGGTGGTGATCGCACCCCTTGTTTCTCAAATGTGGGGTAACAGTAATAGCTATCTGAAGATGTATGGTCATAAAGGGCATTGTGCTGTGAAATTACATGCTTTTCTTTCTTTTTTAAGGGAATTGTTCATGCAAATATGACAACTGATTCTGTAAAGGGCTATTAGGGTAGTAGGGTTGGCATAGCAACAGCAGTTGTAAACCAAGGGCCATAGAGCCATTAACAGACTCTCCAGATTATGACATCACGCCCTCTCTGGCGTCGCAAGACCTGATTCACAGGCACGGGGTAAACAACAGAACTGTGAAGAGAGATGAAATTTCCTTGCTTCCTCATTCAGCTTTGCCCGGAAGTGAAGCCGCATAACTCCCTCCCGCATAACCTTAGAGGTTAGTCGAAATCGGGAATGTTTTTCCATGGCTATTCCCACTGAGTCTGTGTGTATGTGCAGACGCAGAGAGAAAGGGGCTGGAGGATAAAAGAATGGTTTTACATAATTAAGCAGATAGTAGCGATTACAGGAGCTTAGCCGCAGAGCACTGAACTCCACGCACTTGGGCTCATTATAAAGTTAAATACTCCAAACTGTCACTGATGGTTTAATTACAGCTCTGCTATGGAAGAATCGCCTCAAACCCGTCGGCACAATCCTCAAACCTGCCCCGAAAACGCACAGCCTCAGCCCGGAAAGAAGCCGAATTTCCCTCTTTTCCTGCATATCTTATGCCCCAGAGATAAAGGGAGAGTAATTAAACAGTCATTATGATGCACTTCCCCTGCTGGCTGACTGCGCTGCACTCTGATGGAGGAATTCCTCTGCTCTCACTTTCAGCTGTTCTGCAGACTCGGGGAGGAATGGAACACTTAAAGGCGTTACATAATCAGGATGCAAAAAGGCAGGGGAGAGTGGGGTAAACTGTGCCATTTTTTACTCCAGGCGAGGAGAAACGAGGTAGGTAAAATAATACGCTTAAAGGGAGAGTTCACCCAAAAACGTACCCTCATGGTGTTGCAAACCCATAAGACTTTGGTTAATCTTCAAAACACAAAGTGAGACATTTTTAATGAAACCTTTCTAGTTCTCCATTGAAAGCTCAGGTAATAAAAACTTAAAAGCTCCAAAAAGGTTCTAAAGGTATTGTAAAGCAAATCTATATGAATTGAGTGGTTTAATCCAAGTCTAGTGCAGAGATATGATCGCTTTATATGATGAACTGATTTAATTTAGGCTTTTATTAGGCAGTTGTATACTGTATGTCTGCTGTCAAATGAAATTGGTTTTCAACTATTCTAAAACTTCTAATCAATACAAGTTTGATCAGTTCATGGGATAATTAGGAGTTCATATGCATTACTGGATAAAAATGTGTGGTCGAACAGAGAAAAAAGAGAGTGAACATCAAGAGCTGTATCAGGAAAAACAATACAAATATTTTGTTAAAGGGATTGTTCACCCAAAAATAATTTCTCATCCTCATGTTGTTCCAGACCCCTGTGACTTTGTTTTGTCTGTGGAACAAAAAAAAAAAAAAGATTTTATACAGTTTTTAGTGTTTAGTGAACCTAAAGTTTATTTCATGCAGACAAAACTATGTTTGTGATGATTGATAGTTGCAGAACAGCACATCTTACACTGTTCACTATTCACCCTGGAGTGCTTTATCCCTTCCTGCAGACTGTTCATCATTTGCACTGAGGATGTTTTAGTCTGATCTGCATTGTGTCACAAAGCCTGTGCTGAAATAATTATATGCAGCCATTGACTTATTAGTCATATCTAAAGCAGCTTACAATGTATTTAAGGTATACATTTTGCCAGTATGTGCATTCCCTGGTATTTGAACCCATGATTGTGATGTTGCTAGCACTACAGCATGGTAATGGTATGACATCATCCAGTCAATATGACAACATCAAATCGGGGGTAAGTAATTAAGGGTAAGTAAGCGGATAAACTCAGCTTTCGGTTTCAACAACGAAGGTAACTATATATATATTTATTTATTTATTTAGTCATTTATCAGATGCTTTTATCCAAAGCGACTTACAAATGAGGACAACAGAAGCAATCAATTGTAGTATTAAAACAACTAAAAACAGATCCAAAACTAAAAGCTAAAACTTTATAAATACTACCTATACACATTTTAAAAATAAAGAGATTAAATAAAAATGACAAATGCATACAACAAAATGTCAAAACTTAACATTTAAATGAAAAACAAAAAATAAAGCTAAAAACAATTCAAAATATTAAAGAACAAAAGGTATGAGTATAATAATGATTCTAACATAACACTAAGCCAAACACCAAAAAAAAAAACTACTACATATGTGTGTATGTACAACCATACACACATACATATATACTGTATATGTACATACACATTTATAAATTCAATATATATATATTATTTCCTTTCCATTTAGTTTGTTGAAGTATTAAAATAACTCAAATTAAATAAAAACTTAATAAAAGACCTATACAGAAATAATAAATTCAGACATAATTTAACTAAAATTAAAATAAATAACAAATACAAATAATTATATATCAATATATATAAGTAGTTATAATAATAGATAATCCTATATCACAATATTATAATATAATAAATATAGTAATTATATACTTAATATATAAGTAGTCTTATATGTAAGTAGCCTCAGGGTATGCAAGTAGCCTTAGCAACTTATTCTCTGAGCATAACCTGCTCCGGAGTAGGTTATCTTTCAGGGTTAGTTTACTTCAGCACTATCAGCGCATGTGTGACCTATTAATGAGACTCCATTGGGTGTGTGATATGTTAATTATAAAGCACTGTTATATTCTAAAATGGTTATTATATTTATTTTATTGTCATATATAATATTTATTGATATATATTAATTATAAAACACTATTATAACAAGGTAATGTTTATTTTATTCTAATATATTTATTGTATTTTATTGTCAACACACATCATGGATCTACATTTTCTATAATCTATTTCTATAATAAAAAAAACATATGTGATATATCTTATTATATAATTAGCATCAAACAAACTATAATTCTTATTCTCAGTGATTAAAGATTAAAAGAAAAACATTTAAAAATGATTTCACAACCACCAATTAGGTGCCGATATGCAGCATGTAAATGACCATTGAACAAAAGAAGAAAGAAGCAGCATGGCGCGCTTTTTCTTAGCATTCGTTTCCATGGTGACTTGTCAATTCGTCGCTTTGTTGAGTATACAATACTTGTGTGTTAACCATGAACATACTCTGAGTTGACTAAACTTACTCCCGGACTTGTTTTTGGAACCAGCATACCTCAAGTAAGCAAGGTTTGGGCTAATCAACCAAGAGTTCAGGGTATATGTGACAGGGTATGTGTAACCTTGCTTTCTGGAATACACCCCAGTTATTCCTGACTAAGTGTATACTGTAACAGCTAATACTAAACTATAATCTCAGATGTCTCTATTCTAGATACCGTGACACATTCAATTTGAAGAGCAACTTGATTTGGCTGGTTCTGTATCACAGTAAGCCAAGATGCCCAGTTGAAGTTCAAGCACAGTAAAACATTAACCAACAACAGCACTAGCCTTAAAAGAACGATTTGCTCACACTTCTAATCAGAGCCCCTGCCCCTTTAATCGCAGACGCTAAAGTGGCCTTTCGGTCTAATCTAGGTGTCCCTGGACCGCAATTTCAACCGAGGGGGACCCCGTTTCTCCCCTGCCCCTCTGGAGGTCTGTGCACGTCCATTCTTATAGGGTAAATAAAAAAAAATAAAAAAGTATACACTGTATTAATGAAACAAGACCACATATGTGTACTAGACACGTGAAAAAAATAAATACTCTGAACCCCAAGTGAATTTACAAACACAAAAATGAGAGCAAGCTAAAAAGTGTTAGGTTATGCTCCACTCTCCCCTACACACTAATTTTCCTTGGACTCCCTGAAGTAGCCTTGGCCACCCCATGTATAAAATTCTAGTTTTGCCACTGCTTCTAATGATGCAGATAAATACACATGGTTTTGATCATAAGATTGCAGGTTAAAGCTGCTGACGTACACTACTGTTCAAAAGAGTCTGGAAGTTTTTATACTTTTATTCAGCAAAGATGCATTAAATTGATGCATAAAATGACAATAAATGCTGCTCTTTTGAACCTTCCATTTATCAGAGAATTTATCCTTTCATTTTTAACATTAAATCATATGTAAAATTTCCATATCCTGCCGTACGCAATCATTAGCCCTAAACGCAATCCCTCACAGTCATTCTCATTTCTATTTTTTTTTCAGTCTATCTTTCTCTTTGACTTTAAGAGCGAATACTTGATAGTCACCTCTGGCCAAGAAGCTACAGTGGTCTGATAGAACCCTTGGCTCTGGCATCACTCGCTTTCTCACTTTTTCTTTTTCGCTCGTCCTATCTTTCTCTCAGCAGCCCTGCAGGTATCAGTGTGCAGAATGAAGCGTCAGCAAATCTTAGGGCTTGTTGTCTGAAGACCACTGTCGTCTGTTATTCCCTCTGGCATTATTGAACCAGTGCTTGCTTTCACCTGCAGCCGGACCGTATGTAGATCTGAACGATCAACATATTATGAAGCACGGTGTTATCATTACATCTCTCGCTCTCACATAGAAACCAATACATATTCGTACACAACCCACACTTCCCCTCCCCTTAAGGGCTTCATTAGATAAAAGGAAAACAGCTCTTTTTCAACGCTGCAGTGCAATTATTCAGGGTAGTCAAGCATGTCTGGGTGTGATGCAGCGGGCTATCAGCCGTTATTTAACTTGCATATAGAGCACTGTGTGGTTTTGTGACTGCTGATTAGCTCTCTGCTCAGGGTCTTACTCTGCAGGGTTAAAGGAAGGGCTCATCTACTGGAGGACGTCTTGGGTTTCTCCTTGAATCAAGGTTAGGATTCAGGTTGTTCGAGCACAGAGCAGCGGGAGGCTGTACGTGCAGGAAAATGATTCTGTCGCAGGCCGTGTGATCAGGAGTGAGGGGAGCGTTCATGGCCACTGACTTCATATTTGTCTTCTCTTACCTGCACTCTTGCAGGATAATCGATACTGAGGGATTTAGGCCTAGAGGAGAAGGGGAGGGCAGAGATGGACTTACTTCCACACACGCTGTCCCTCTGTTGTCAAGCGCTTGAATTGAGATAAGCAGAAGGCATGAACCAACACTCAAAAATAGGGGCTGCAAAAGTAGTTTCGTAGCCGGATGCCAAAGGAGAACTGTTTTAGGTTTTAACTGGTAGAACATGTACAGATGCTTCAGAGAACCTGACAGGGCTTCACATTGTTCCTCTGTATGTAGATGATACCTGGAACTGCTGATTTGTAGAAACTGCATGGCCCAAAATACGGCCCAATGTACCGTGTTAATATGAATTAAGGTAACACTTTCTATGAAGCCCGTATTTATAATACATTATAAGGGTATTCTTAAGGCATTATAATGAATGCGTAATGCATTATAAAAAACCTTATATGTTGAATCATCTCATAAATAATTATAACAACAATTATAATACATTGTAATACTTACACATTTGTGGACATTTAAGAGTATGATTTATAACACAATTAATACTATATTAAATCCACTTAATTTTATAATGGATTATCTCATATCTTGACATTGTTTATTTAAGATCTGCACAGTATCTTACTACATCTTGTGAGAGGTTAGGAGTGTTTTTGAGTGTTTCCTGTGAGGTTAATGTTAATTTTGCTGTGAGCTAGTTTAAGATCAGTTGTAATACTTTCAAATTAAATTTTTTTTTTTTTTATATTACATTACATTTTATTTTGATGGTCCCCTTAATCAATCGACTATAAGCAACTTTGCAACTACATGCCAACTAACTCTCATTTAGAGTATTAGTAGACTTAGGTTAAGGTTAGGGTTGGTAGAATAAGTTGACGTACTTGTAAAGTTGCTTATAGTCAGTTGAATGCCTGTTGGGGAACCATCAAAATAAAGTGTTAGCAGATATTTAGCAGACAATCCAATGACTGCTAGTTGACATGTAGTTGCAAAGTTACTTATCAACAGTTGTCTAAAGGGTACCATCAAAATAACCATACTGATATTACAATAAAAAAAATAGTTCAAAGCAAATGTGTACACATTCATCTGATCTGATATCTGATTTTATGGCTGTTTGAGTAAAAAAATATTATTATTATCATTATTTATAAGTGGTCTTTGTCTGCTTTAAGTAAAGTGAAGTTACTTAAAGAAGACAAAGACCACTTATAAATAATAAGACCAAAGCCTTTTGGATGTTTTCATGAAGACTTTGTATTTGTCATTTTACAGTAAAAACACGAAAAAGATGTACTAAGTAATTGTGCAGATCTTGGCAAGATATGAGACTTATAATACATTATAAATATGGTAAATATAATTCATTGTAACTTAAGTGGATGTAACATGTTCATTGTGTGATATAAATCATCATACTCTTAAAAGCTATAACCACAGTATTATAATACATTAAAACTGTTCTTATGATTATTTATGAGATATGTGAGTTTTTTTTATAATGCATTATTCATTCATTATCATGCCTTAAGAATACCCTTATAATGTATTAAAAATATGGGCTTCATAAAAAGTGTTACCTGAATTAATTTTCCATACTGATTTTTCACAGTTGTTTTAGCCATATTTTGAATTATGCATTGCACGGCATTGTGTTGTGTTTCAGGGTCAAAGGAAATGTCTGTAAGCTTAACGGAAAAAATACTGGTGATTTCTGCCAGGACATTTGTCTACAGAATTTTTTTCTTCTTACAGTGTACAGGATTCTTTGGTACACTTATTCTGCACGTTATAGAATAATAATAATAGTACGAAATAACACAATTGGATGGAATTATGTATTGACAAAAAATTTAAACAAATCCAAACATCTCATGTTTTAGGACTGTACACTGTGTGTGTGTGTGTTTTTCTTTTTTAACCAACTTTATGAAGTTCATGCTGGGATGATTGTAAACTAGTTCACATGTATACTTGACACAGGTTAGATGTTTTTATTTCACTTTCAGTCCAATTCAGCCATTGTAAAAACATGAAAAAAACCCACTTTATAATAAGGTTCAGTTTGCTCACAGTAGTTAAGTAATTAGATATTATGATGACCTAACAATTTCAAGTTAATTTCAAGTTAGTAGTTAATGTATTATGAGCAAACCTGACATTGTTCCTGACATCTAATGCATTAACTAATATTAATGAATTGAATCATAAAGCTTATATATTAAAGTGTTTTTAAGATTATGAGAAACAAACAGTTAAGTGTGTCCTAGAGTAACTTTTGACTGTTAGTGTATAATGTAATATTGAGAACTTTTCTAATCTCCAGAGAACCATAAAGTCAACTCAAGGTACTGTATAATGAAAAACATTTTGGTAAGAAAAGGGTTCTTTGCTGCAAAGAACCATTAAATAGCCTTTTTTTCCCCCATTAAATAGCCTGTGATTCAAAGCTGAATTTTCAGCATCATTACTCCAGTCTTCAGTGTCACATGATCCTTCAGAAATCATTCTAATATGCTGATTTGCTGCTGAAGAAACATTTCTTATTATTATCAATGCTGAAAACAGTTGTGCTGCTTAATATTTTTGTAGAAACTGATACATTCTTTCTGAATTCTTTGATGAATGCATTTATATGAAATAACTAACATTATAAATGTCTTTGGTGACAGTTTCTATCAATTTAATGTGTATACTACAACATAAAAGTATTCATTTCTTTCAACCCCCCAAACTTTTGAACAGTAATGTACATTTATAAATGTTCTGAGATAAAATAGTGTCCATAAATGTATGGTTATTTGTTCCAGAGCTTGTAACCCCTCACATGGGCATATATGCTAAATAGCTGGGGTATTATTCTCACAGGTACACTCTTAAAAATAAAGGTGCTTCAAAAGGTTCTTCAAGCGATGCCATAGAAGAACCATTTTTGGTTCCACAAAGAACCATTCAGTCAAAGGTTCTTTAAAGAACCATCTCTTTCTTGCGTTTTTGTAATCTGAAGAACCTTATTTCGCCACAAAGAACCTTTTGGGAAACAGAAAGGTTCTTCAGATGTTAAAGGTTCTTTATGGAACCATTTAGACAAAAAGGTTCTTCTATGGCATCGTGAAGCACCTTTATTTTTAAGAGTGTAGGAACCACAAGAATCTGCATCTGAAATGCTGTTGTCATGGAGACTAGTTACTGTCATTTGGACAGGCCGGTGGGGACTGGTGTTGAGATCAATAAGCGATCTGAAGACAGAATGTTTTCTTTCATTCCAGACCGCGTGCCAGCGTGGGGCTCTCTCTACCTCTCTATTGTGATGGAGGAACTAGGAAGAGACCATTTTAGCTCTTACAACAGCTGAACTAGGGGAGGGAAGACGTGAATGAGTGAGCCTGTTTTAGCAAAATTGGCTAAAATTGGTGCCCTTGAAGAGAAAGTCAAAGAGAGATGTGAAGGCACTAAAGTGTTTTTGGGTTTTTTTGCAGGGCGATCTTCTGCCTCTTTCTCAGAGTGATATGTATTCACTGTAGACTGTTTCATAAACTGCTCATGGGAGCTTCAAAAGCCAAATGATTTATGCCTGTCAGCATGTGTAGAATCTGCTATCTTTTGCTGCATGTGATTGCATATGTGTGTGTGTGTGTGTGTGTGTGTGTGTGTGTAGGTCAGCCTTCTCTGTACTATCCTCCAGATGGCCCAGGTGACGTCGTATATGCGTATGTTTTAATATGGAGAGGACGGAAGATAGAGACACACTCTATCAGACATGTGCTCCTCAAACATCTCCATGTAAACATCTGTGGAGACATGACAGCGTCAGATTAATCACTGCAGTCTGGAACACACTGCTGTGCCACACACAAGCTCACACGCCAGACAAACCCATCACACACGCTACAGTGTGTGTGTGTGTGTGTGCTGAATACTAATGCAGATTAGCTCCATCTATATCCGACTGTCTGTGTTTGGACACCCTCCATCTTTTGCATATTGACAAAATGCTTTCCTACAGGGCAGCCTAGTGTCATTGACTCGACTGTACGGGACACGGTACAATTCAAACACAGTGGTTCTCTACTGATGGAGCGCAGGTCTGTTTAGGAAAAATGCAACCTAACCACAATTGTGCATAGTAATATAAATTGCATGGGATTAGCAAAATATTGGCTGAGCAACTTTAAAAAAAAATGGAAATGGAAAATGCTTTTTATTTTTTATGTTGTTGACGTCATAAGTCCATTCAGTCAAACTCCACCGCAGGTCTGTTCTGATAGAGGAAAAACAGCTTTTATTGTTGATGTTAAAGGCTCTGTACTTCGTTTTATTTGGAGCAAAATAAAACTACACAAGGTGAAATCAATTTAAATATTTGCTACAAGGATAAATATGTTTAGACAACAGTGTGTTTTGGTGGAGAGAGAGAGACAGACTGAAGTGTTCCAGTATAGGGAAGGTACTGACCACTCTAATTATCCTCTATTTTCTTCAAACATGGTGGAGCTTTTGTGCGCCTGTCTCCTGAGAGTCGCTCCCCCTTCTCATTTTCTTTGAGATTCAATTCCACTTCATCCCTCTCTGTCTTCTACATATAAAACACCTTCTTCAATTATTCCGCTGGCGTTCATATCTGTATTATTTGATGGCCAAGTCCGGTCAAAGGGGCTGTTCGGCTCACTCTTCCGTCAGTGATTACAATTAAGCTGAGAAAAAGGTCCATTTTCTGAGCATCTGTGTGTGACAGAGAGATAGAGAGAGTTAACATAAGTACAAAATGAAAAAGTAAGGGAGGGTGAAGGAAAAGAGTTGGGCGGCACCCCTGAATAAACAGCCATCTTTACGCACTAGTAATCTTTGCAGCTCATCTTGTGTTGTTTCTGTTGTGCTCTACCCTTTATTAGACCTGTTTCTCACAACATGCATAAGCAGCATGTAAACAAAGTGATTTCTTTGTTATTAAATTGATTATTCCTTTCAATAACAACTCTAAATTTTAAAACAGTTATATGGGAGTGGGACATTGATATTTGTTCAGGTTATTGAGAATTTAAAACATATTTATTAATTTAAATTTAATGTTTAATTTAATTTAACCAATAATGACCATAAATTATAAAATTGTTATATAGGAGTATTAATTGAGTATGTATGTATGTATGTATGTATTTATTCATTCATATATATATACCAGAAATTCTAAAATAATATGGGACATCAATTTGTTTTTTAAATAGTTGTCAAGAAAGCTAATTAACATCCATGGTAATTAATTTACACACATTGTAACCCAAAGTGCAGCAAAAACATTTATTTATTTATTGTACACCGATGCTTATACAGCACTGCTCACATAAGCAGTTAATATGGGCACCAAAATAAATATGCACGCTTATGTGTGCGGTGTGAAACAGGCCCTAGGGATCAAATTGAGCTGTAATTATGCAGTGGATGTCTCAGTCAATAAACCGACAATAGAAAATTTCTGTCAGCGCCGTTTATGCGAGGACCTCTTGGTTTTTTCTTCATGCCTTAGGTATCTGTACATGTGTGCTGTTCTCTCTGATACATGTGGGCTTGGGCATGAATAAACGAACACTTGAGTCTTAGAGATCATTTTTCCAGAGTGAGGGTTACTGCGCTAGACTGAGGTGAGTAGATGCCAATCGCTGAGGAGGAGAACAATGCTAAAGGCTGAGTCTAACTCATTCCGGGGTCAGTTCAGAGTCAAGGAGCCTGGATCCATCTCAGGAGATGCCACAGTTTATGCAGAGTTCACACTGCACGATTTTCAAACTCGTCGGGTCACTGTGGTTTTCACACTGCGTGACTATCTGGGGTAGCATTCAGTTGCTGCTGTTCACATTGCACGATGGATCGGCGACAGGGGGCTTCACACTGCATGACTTCACAATAGGAAGAATCGCCGACAGCTCTGTCTGGTCCGCAAACTACGTTTCACAACAAAACACACGCGAGAAGTGATAAGGAAATAACGCGAGAACCCGAGTGCGTCAGACTGGAGTTCTCCAGCGAGACTGTAATTATTAAACTATATATATATAGCCCGCAAATTGTCTGTGAGCTGATTTCCAGCTACAAGGAGAAAAAGAAAAACAGATTATGCAGGAGGGAGATGCAGGGAACAGGGATTGGGTGTTCTGCAAAGAGAGTTGGAGGTAAATAATTTTGCAGTAACTGTTATGCTGATGTTGTGGCTGGTCAAGCAAATGTTTGTGCTTGTTTCTGTATGATATAATTGTTCATATATCTATTAAAATACTGATATTCTGGTCTATAACTCCTCCCCGAACTTCCCTCTGCCCTGTATCTTGGTCTCTCATTGGCTGTAGGTCATCGCCGATGTAGTTTTCAGTCAGAAATCATTGCACACAGCGTGATTGTGAATCGTATGGAGTCAATATAATGCCACATATACAGTGGGTACGGAAAGTATTCAGACCCCCTTCAATTTTTCACTCTTTGTTATATTGCAGCCATTTGCTAAAATCATTTAAGTTAATTTTTTTTCCTCATTAATGTACACACAGCACCCCACATTGACAGAAAAACACAGAATCGTTGACATTTTTGCAGATTTATTAAAAAAGAAAAACTGAAATATCACATGGTCCTAAGTATTCAGACCCTTTGCT
>NW_015554139.1:465203-521784 GCF_001515605.1 Sinocyclocheilus anshuiensis
TTTGCAAAACTTTATTTTCTTTTGCAAAACTTTATTTTCTTTTGCAAAACTTTATTATTTTGCATATATATGTGGCATTATATTGACTCCATAGAATCGCCGACAGCTCCAGATATTTAGCATGCCAAATATTTTGCGGGCGTCGGCGATTCCCTCAGATCGTGTCTTTGATAATTCACACTGCGTGATTGTCACTCGCATGAACGAGCACCGATTTGCCTCCGATTTCGGGCATTTGTTGGCGATTTCACAAAACCTGTCGGCGAGTGAAAAATCGGCCTAATATCGTGCAGTGTGAACTCGGCATTAGGGAGATGAAGGGATTGTGAACAGATTGTGTGTGTGTTGTTTGTGGAGGTTCATGTATTGCGTGTGTGTTGGCAATTCCAGTCTGTTGGCTGACAGGCTGAGCAGCTGTCTAGCATCACTATTCATGAGACCTGGCTGTCACACCTCTCACTCAGAGCAGCAACACATGAACCCCCTTGGCTCTTATTACTGGATCACTTCAGCAGCAAACACACACACACACACCTCTACTCTACAGCAGTGTGTACCCCATTATCTTCACACTTTTGCTACCCTTCATACGACCATGTTATTTACCTGGAGGATCGAGGTTTTTACATCATCAGAGTAGATCAAATATCAAATACGGTACATATTTGGACATATTAGCTCTTGTTCCACAACCTAAAGAGCTGCGTAGACAGCATTTAAGATATATTAAGTACTTTTACAGCAGTAAGCATATATGTTGCCTTCTAAGATGGCTTCTTTCAGTTAAACACCAAAAACATTGCAGCGAGATCAGACTGGGTGGAAAAATCATTCAAGAATTAGCTGAGTTTGGAATAGCATACTACTCGCTTATGAAAAACAAGTGCACTTCACTATATTGAATATGCACTTGTAGTTTTTCAAATCTTAAAAAGTATATAAAAAACAGTACTTGGAGATAATATGATATTAATTAAACAAAGGGCCACATACAGTAAAGTGTACTTAAATAGAGTGACTATCATGTTTCTTAACACTCTTAAGTACACTTTTAAAAAGTGCACTTTGTAATAATGTCTATTTTTAAAACTTTTAAAGTACATTTTAAATCACTTCATTTTAATAATCTTTTGTCACGCTTTACTTATTTTGAAGTGTTGACTAACATACTAAAGCACAAGTAGTCTGTTATTCAATATTACATGTAAAGTTAATATATTTTAAATACTAAATTTCAGCTTCATTATTACAAATGTGCAATTACAAATATATTTAAATAAATGGTAACAAGTTTCAATAGAAATTACATTAAAGTTAATTTTATTTACCAAAACTGCCTGTCAGTATAAGTCCTACTTAAGTGCATCAAAAAAAGCAATCTAAGGTTCAGCTAATTGCAATTACTATAAGCTATAATGTGTTTTCATTTAATTGTAATTAACATGCAACTAAGGGCCTGTTAAATGTAAAACATAAAGTCCACACAGAAGCATATTCTTTTAAAATACTTTTAAGCACTCTTTTTAAAAGTATGCAAACGTGTACTTCTTTTTCACAAGGGCACTTACTATTTCTGCCATATCTGTCAGAAATAATAAGAGAGGTGTGCTATTCTAAATTCATTCATGAATATGACTGATAGTTTCACCTAGCAATTTTAATAAATATTTATGCTATGCATTTTTAATGCTTATTAGAGTATCATGTTAGTGCAGTAACATGCCAACATCAGACTCTATTGGAATCAATTATCAGTCATCTGTGCACTTTGTGTGTGGCTTCCAATGTAGAGCATTTGGAATCAGTCACTTAGGAGGTTCCACAGTTAGGATGCTGCCTTATAAGGCAGTTACCTATGTAGGCGGTAGACAGTAGGGTTTGGAGCAGAGCGATTATGTTTGTTCTTTAACACTATTAAAATGCAAATGGCTCAGCTGCAAAATCTTATTGTGATAACATCATGCTTTTACAAAGTTCCAGTGAGAATTGCATTTTGCATGTTGCATTTTTTTTTGGACTGTGACAAGCATCTAATTTATGTACAGTAGATAAAGGATGCATCACCCACAAACAATGCAAAGCTGTTATAATTATATTCCAGGTATTTTGAGTATATACAAAATCTTTTATAGACCTTTTATTTCAGCTTGTATGTTACATCGTTATTTCATCATTTGAGCCTTGAAACAAAACACAGTTTTACTCATTATACACACTATTGTACACAGGCCTATACACGGGTATGCAAACTTTATGTTGATGATCTCATGAAGGTATATGTTTTGCACACCACTTATTAATTAGCATTTGGGTCAGCACGTTAATCACCTTCTAATAACATGACACCCAACACGCCGAGAGTGTTGCACACTCTGATGCTGATATAAACCAGCGCTGTGTCTACCATTTCTGTGCTTTCATCTTAAGAAGCAGACAAGCTCTAGAGACTTCACTAAAGCAATTTTTTCTGATGTCCATGAGGGGACAGATGCAAGTCTATGTCACACCCCACAGGACTACCAGTGTTTATTAGTGCCTATGTGTACGAGAGATGTGAGGCAAGATTAAATGAGAGTGCTGTGTTAATGGCCTGAGTGCAGGCTCTGCTATAGACTGACTGATTTATGCAGGTTCATATTGAGCTCTAATTGTGTTTGTCTAAAAACTTTTAGTGTATATGACTGGCAAAATGTAAACTATTCTACAAAAAATGACGTTAAAGCATTTTAAGGCACACAGTTGACAAAATAATTTATTCTGTCCCATGTTGATGCATTTTTCTATTGAAACAGGACGTTTGAGTAAGGCATTACAAAGGACCTGTGCATTTTTTAATAGCCAAAGGATTTAGTTATGTTGCAGCCATGCACATGATTAGTGGTGGGGCATTTTTATTTTAGAGAGCATTTGATTGGACAAAAATCTGTGAAGTGCAGGATGAGTCATCAATATTTTTGGTCTGTTTTCCCAGAAGTGATTAAACTAGCAGAACTACTCAAATCTAACCCTCAAATGTTTATTTCATAGGGGAAACTAACTTAAATGTATGTAATCAAAAAAACATGCAGGGGGGAAAAACAAGATATACGTAGTGGTATTAAGTAAACCTGTGACTTCTTAATTTGTTCTCTTATTTTAGTTTAGTAAATTAAAACAAGGAAATGAATTAGTACAACATGGGCACTTTTGAAAATGCTAAAACTAAAATGGGAAAACAAATTAATACATTTTAGGAACAAATTCTTTTAGGAACAAACTCTTCTTCAAATTCATGGATGTAATATTTAGTTTTTTTCCCCTCATGTCATGCGTGTGGGGCTCTGTAAAATAGAAAAAAAAGCCTGCAAAAATTATTGTTATTTCTTAGCTTTATAACTTCATATCAAAACAAGGTATTTCCAACATTTTTATATTTTCCAGTCATAACAGTGCAGAACAAAACACTGCAATATTGGTAAATAAATGTACCTTTTTTTTTTCTCACAGCTTTTGACACCCTGTCACCATTATAATAAGTTGCTTTCAAATCATTGTAATGAATAGACACACATAAATGCTTCAAAGACAAAATGAGAGCAATACAGAAAGGGATAAAAACAAAGTGGTCCATCATGCTTTCTTAGGAGCAGTCACAGCTATACTAAGAACAATGTATTATGTATTGTGGGGCAATATAGATTCTCATTATATAAAGATTTCTGGTAACTAGATTTTTACATTTTGGAGACAACATGAAAGCTGCTTGCCCATGTGCAAAAATTGCCAAGGCAGTACTTGGGTATTGTCGCTGGTTGCTAGGGTGTTGCTATGCGGTTACTATGGTGTTCTGTGTCAATGCTTACTGGCCAAAGTCACAAGATGTCACACCCAAGTGGCTATAGGGCTTTTCACATTTCAAATAGTTAACCCTGCTGTGATAAATCTGCTTCTAAATTGCAAATGTGAAGCATTCCTCTACCAGGTGTTAAAAGCGGGGGTTACAATGACGACAACCCGGGATTAAGCACAGTGTGAAAAGCCCTTGTTATGTTTTGGTCCCTATATGGGTCAAGTCCATTTATTAGATTGTCAGGTGAACATTATGTCCAGTTGCTTGCATAAAAAAGTAAAAGCGCACCACATTATTTGACATTCCATTTGTGCTTTGGTCATGAATGATATGGGATTGGTTAAGTGCCGAAGAAAGTTCAAATACATAACCATAAATATCAACAACAATAACTGTGTTCAGTAGGCCTACAGTCAGTAATATGAACCCTTCCCACTATATTTCCCACTAATCCAGCTAAACTCATGTAGATTTTTCAGTATGCATTATTTTCCCAAACAAAGTTGAGTAAAATTAGATTTCGCATTCAATCTACTGCTCACTTCTGCCTGGTAATAATGATGCATTACTGTAGTCATTTAGGCCAGTGTCTCTTAAGGGCCTCACAGGAATAATCCTACAAATTACATTTTCAACTTGCTCTTTTATCATGTACTGCTCGAGCAGTTAGTGGCTGGTGCAGCACTCAGTTGCATACACAAACTATCTATTTAGAGTCCTACATTTGCAGTGATTAGTGCCAAAAACCCTCAACATTTCTATGGTTAAAACACAGAGCTTCGTTCAGCAATATTTTAGTTCTCTGTTAACATGCCAGTATGTCAAGAAATTATCTTCTTGCCTCAGGGAAACATTCTGCAGTAGATTTTTTTAATAAAGCCTAGCTGTACGTGTTGGACTTTTGTAGCTGCCGTTCAATTAACACAATCAGTGGAAGTGACATCAACATACTGTTGAGCTGGGAGTCGTGACAGAAGCAAAAGAAATTGACAAAATTTGGATTGATTTGTGGCCTGTTTTACAACAAATGTTGTCTGTCTTGTTCTGCTGTACTGGTGATTACAGCACAGATCTCTCTTATTACTAGACTTAGCGCATGTAAAATGAAAATCAAAGAGAGGACTGTGGGTAGTTAAAATTCTTCTTTCAAGATAAGAGGTAGCCAAGCTCCACTAAGACAGTCAAGCCACAAAGTCTCTCTCTCTTTAAAGATTTACAGGGATTGTCTCTGCTCTCCCAAAAAGCTGTGTCTGATTCTTTCATGTCAGCATTCATTCTGGGCTAAATTACAGGGTTTGATGCAAGATGGAGGTAAATTGGAATGTATACAGTACTCTGAGGCAAAAGAAATATTCTGAGCTATTTTGAACTCTGAAGAAAATGGCTTTTCGGTGTATCTATGACATATACGTTCACTTTTGAATAAATGAAGGGGAAAGTCAGCTTGAAGGTCAAGGCCGTTTTCAAGGCGGCTAATCGTCTGACGGCAAGAGCGCTGTATGAGGTGCTAAAGTTCATTATTGCAATTGCTGTAAACATTACATATTCTGAAGTTGCTGACAGAAAAGCTGTCAGTTAGTATTTTCATTGTTGTTCCTGTCAGAAGCTAACATGATTTTGCTTACCATCAAAAGTATCCTGCCCATCCTGCTCCAAGCGTTCAGCCTTTTTTTTTTAAAAGACTGTAAAGGCTAATATATTGTGTATAGTGCGAAAAGATGTGTTTACACAGATTTGTGCAGCATATTGTATTTGTTATTCACAATCTCTTGAAAACAATATGCATGGCAATTAACAATGGCAGAGTTTTTTGGTGTGTTCAGTAATATTTTCTCTTGTGTTGGATAATATGGCAGTCGTCTTATATTGACATCTAGTGGCGTGGATGTAGCATCAAGCAAAAACATGTTTTCAGTTAACAGTGTAGAAATGCACTATTAACAGTTACCCATTAATCATTTTCATTACAGAAATAAACATGTCTATTTAATTTTAAAATCTATAACTTTTTGGATCTTTCAAGTTTTGTTTAACTGGAGTTTTAATGGAGGGACAAATACCTCTTTTAGGTTTGATATCTTAATTTATGTTTCAAAGAATAACTGAAGTCTTATTGGTTTAGAATGACATGATGAGTAAATGATGACAGAATTTTCATTTTTGGGTGAACTATCCCTTTAATGCCAGTAGTAACTCAGCAAAAACTATGGCTACTATGGTTTTGTAAGAGTCATAATTAACTTTCTAATATGTTTTAAATTGGTCTGAGTGAAATTTGCATAATACACTCTGATTGGGTGGTTTGATGCTGCCATTCAGAGAAGGTGGTGCACCCTTCGTGCTGAAGGCTACATTAAATGAAAATAACAAAGCAACGTCACTCTGTGAAAAATCAAAAAGAAGAGGGGAGTCAGACAAGCGGCTGGGCCTTTCCGTCTCAGAGATAATAATCTGACACTGTCCCTGTCACTGGGGATTTGTCACTGGGGATTTGCATGGAGTTTACTGCAGCGCTGCTAATTCCAGATCTATCTTCCTTCCTCTGTTCAGCTCAGTCAATGTTTGCTTTATTGATAATCACTTCAGATGGCCCCGAAGTCAGAGAAATAATTTCTCTCCTCCAAAGACAAGGGAATAGAGAATAAAGAAAACCACGGGTTGAGCACCAGTTTGTGCACACAAATGAGCAAACATATTTTTGTTCTTAGTTTGACTACTTAGAATCAAGTATGGAAATGACTTATGGAATAGCACGTTTACATCATTTTGACGGATGGGTTGAGGACTTCCACAGCAGCAACAGTAGCACTGAATATAAATATGCATTGCTCTTCAGTGTCAGGAATGTACTCTATGTAGGCCTCACACAACTGTGTGAAACAACAGTGAAAGCTCTATTCTATTCAATTATATTCTATTCTATTATTGATGGCGACTCGGGAGTCTGTTGTTCTGGGAGGTGATATTTGACAAAAATTGTTTGGGATCACACACAATTCAGGGCTCAACAATAAGATATGTTTTAGATATTTTTACTTGCCCTGCCAATATTCTGATCATCAGAAAAAAAAATGAATAAACAAAAATTAATTAAAATTTAACGGGGAAAAAAATAATAAAAAGAAACAAAAATCTTTTATTTTTAGTGACATATATGTATAATCTTATCTTAAATCTTATGGTTTTTTGGGGGCATCCTGCATACCAGTGACATCCCGCCAACTAACCCAAAACACTCTCACACAGGCCTAAAAAAAGTGATGGTCCTGCCAAATACCCCAAAATGCAGACCATCCTTATTGTTGAGCCCTGTAAACGCAGAAGTCTTCCCTCAATCCATCTATTTCTCACTCATTAATCTGAATGTCTGTTTAATTCATTCATTTTCTCTGTGCAATGACGACATGTTCTAATGACGAACCTTATTAGAATCAATGTCACACTGAAAGGTAGAGGTATAGGGGACTGAGAAATTGAGTGAACATAAAGCAAGAGAAGACGTAGAATGTGTGCAAGGAGAGGCTGGCGGTGAAGGAAAGGACGAGGAGAGGCTCATTACTGCTCCAGAAGAACTGTGGAGGCTGAAACACATTAGCTGAGCTCGTATAAGGGGACTCTCCATACACTCTCTCTCTCTGCATCTATCAGATCGCAGCACATCACAGAGAGGCCAGGGGATAAAAGCACGGCTCAGATGTAGAGATATAGGTAAGAGACGTGCCTGAATATCCTGATGCCTCTGAGCCAAAGGTCTCAGAACATCAGCAATGTAGAAATCTCATGCCACCCACTGATAAGAGATCAGTGTAGGGACTGGCCAGCTATCAGCTTGTGCCGAAAAGTTGTGCTGCTCGTACACAGAAGAGGAAATGTGCGGCTGGAACGAGCTGCATGCGGAGAGCCACCTCCACTTCATCGCTATTCTCTGGCAGCTGCGGGGAGTGACCTTTACAGGCAGAGAGCTTAAGATAGTTAAAATTGGATTGGATTGAGGGAAGCTAAAAGAGGAGAAAATAGAGCCTTTTTCTTTCACTAATGCTAACCTTGAGGAGAGTCCCAGTGGGATGACTTTAATTTTTCCCTAAGAGACAAAAAGAAAGGGAAACCAGAAAGAAGTTGTCGTGCTGCATGTGAACAATGTATAAATAAATGAGAGCCTATTAGAGTGGAAAAATGCATAAAAACATGTCTAATTCACCCCTAAATAAAAAGAATAAAATGATAGTTTGCATAAATTAAGCCTAATGTTAGGATCATTAATATTTTTCACATTGTAAAATTATTTTCATGAAAATTTTGCCATTTTTGCCCTATCAAAACAATAACTTTAATCTAATATATTCATATAATATAATAATATTATTATTATTTCAGAATAATATATTCAGTTTGGATAGAATGAATAAACAGCTAAATCAATTAATGTAATATGCATTAAAAATGAAATGCTAGAAACATGCTTTTTGCAAGTACACAAACGGAAATGCTTGGTCAATGGATAGAAAAATGTCGGGCTGTGTCCAAAATCGCATAACTTCTGAATAGGTACTTCACAACCAGTAAAAAAGTAGGTTCTAAATAGTATGAATGTAATTCAGGTGTACTACATCTGTCATGTTGTCATTGTCACTGAATGTACATTTCAGAATCTCGCCAGTAAAGATATACTTTAATTTATAGATATTGCCTATAAGATTTTGCTACACACTATAGCCTACTCTTAAAAATAAAATTATAAAACGGATAATTCCGGTCCTTGATTCTGATTGGTTGAGCCGCGTTCGAAGCTGTTGTAAATTACTCTACAAAAATACACCTTTGTTTACGTTTGTCTGTTGCTTGACAACCACTTCTTCTCCGGAAAAGTCAGACCTCGCGTTCGCAGGACAGCACTGGCGAAATCTTTCAACCGAACCATAGCTAAGGTTTATCCAAAAAAGTCGCTAGGTTTATCAGTACATATTGCGGTATTTTAAAAATTCATATCATAACCAGGGGCGTAGCAGACGGGGGGACGTGTCCCCTGCACTTCTAGTAGAAGGTTATTCTGTCCCCTGCACTTTGTTTTTACCCACCGTCGATATTTCGATATGTCCGCCATGTTCTCTGATTTGTTTATTTAGATTTGAGTGAACTTACATTCAGCCAATCACAAGGCGAATCATCTCTTGGGCGCGTCTGTCATGAGCTTCAAATCTCCTGTTGCTCTCGCGATTTCCCTTTGCTCTTTGGGCGGTTTGGGGGTAAAATTCACCCCAGAAAAAAGCAGATGATTACGTCCTTTTTCAAACACTGTAAGTATGTGTTATGTCATGATGACACAAATCACGCGATCGAATTGCTACGTTATGATGTGATCTAACGGGGCATCTACACCGGATGCGAGTGATGCGACAAAAGAACCGTTAAGAACGAGGCATGTGACCTCGCGCTGGATCCAGTGTGTGTTATATCATCTCCTACTTGTAAGTCGCTTTGGATAAAATCGTCTGCAAAATGAGTAAATGTAAATATGTAAAGCATAAGATTATTGGGTTCTTTTGTCGCGTCGCGCCACTCGCGTCCGGAGTAGAATTATCCGTTCCCAATAAAGCAAAGTTGTTTTGCGCCGAATACTTATGATATCTCATCATACTTTATCATATTTTAGTAGGCTACTTTAATTCATTACAGCTATGTTCTTAACTTTAACTGGTCTGTCACTGACAGAGAGAGAGGGGAGGACAGTTGCTCGACCTCCAGAATTTATACATGTGAGAACTTGAAAGAAGAGAATTATTTGAAGGCAGTGTTTTTTTTTTTTTAACTGGGACTACTTGCCAATGTTTTAAGGAATTAAACATTAATATATATTTTCGTTTTATGTTCAAATTGTTAAATAAAAGTTGTTGTATAGGTAAAGGCAGTGTGTTCCAATAGTTTTTAAAGACACTTTTTTTGTCCAACTGTTAAGAATTAGGATAAAAGTTATCGTTTAAGTGTAGTGTAACTGAAATATTGTGCATAAAATATCTTTATTTAATAAAAATAAAGTATAGATGTCCACAGTGGTCTCAAAGTCCCAAGTCCTGCAGTTATTTTTGAATTAGGGTTAGAGTTAGTGTTTTTGAGTCTGATATCACAAAAAATAGGTCCCTGTAAGCTGTCTTGCTTCCTGTAAGCTATCATGGCATGTTCCCAAAATTGCCATTAGGGTGCTCTAAAACACGCCAATTAGTATTCTATATAGAATTTATTATGTGAACATGAATGTACTTTGTACATTATGTACTTAATTTGTTTCGCCGTTGAGGGTCACATCACCTGACAGCTGTCCCCGCCACTTTTAAAATGGCTGCTACGCCCCTGATCATAACAAAAATAAACACCGGTATTCGGTATGAAGCGGTATACCGCCCAGCACTACACCTTTGTTTACTTCTGTGTATTGCACAGCAACCACTTTGTTGGAACCACAACAAAGGATCTACATTGTTTGGTCGAAGAATACTGTTTTTATTTATATCATTACACTTTATTTGCTCTGTTTTATTCTGTGAAACCTTACTACATATATGGAATAACCATTTTCTAAAAGCAATAAGCCCCGTGAAGCCGTGGTTTACAGTAAATTTCTAACAGCTAAGGGGGTTCTAACAACGCCCCTTAGGTGTTACAAATTCACTGTAAACCACAGCTTCTTGGGGCTTATTGATGTAGTTTACTGGCATAGGGCCCACTTGCATTATGTTATGAATTGAGTTTGGAACGCACCGGCACACAAAATCAAGATTGCACCGCTCTCGTGTAGAGCGCTTCAAGCCTCAGAACTGACATGGACATCAAATCCAAAATTTCTAGGAAAGAAAGCATCTCACATTTATTATTTGCAATCAGAGGTGAGAGATTGCATTTCACTTCTGAATAACCATTTTAGTTCAAATGCGATAATACGGTGCTTCTAGGAGATGCGCTTGTTGTGCCAACAACATTAAGGCAATTTATTCACTTCCAAGAGGTGAGCGGGTATCTCTTACTGGTTTCAGAATGCTTCGTTTGTGTGCTTATAAATAATTGCAGAGGTTGAGAGGAGAAAAGAACAGCGCATTAGCAAAACACGCAGCAGACAGGGAGGTGAGTTGCCAATTCCCTGCCCTATTTTATTGTGTCCCTCCGCAGATATGGTTAATTCTCCTTGGCTCACTTTTTAATCCAAAGCCATTTCATTATTTATGCACCCACGTACACACAAAGGGCTGTCTGCTTCCCCTTCTCCTCGTGGTTCCTCTCCTGGGGAAGGAAACAAAAGTTAATTGAAATAAATGAACTGGGGAGTGAATCAGAGTTGATTACATCTGCGAGGTAGGAAGTGATGTTGATTACAAGTGCAGAGAGAGCGAGAGAATGTAGCTGCGGCTAATGAAGAGACGTGCTTGTCTGTTGCCTTTATCGAAGACATCCACAGATCCTCTCCAAAAAGATACTTGCCTCAGAACCCGAAAAATTGCTTGCACTCTGAAGACAATGAAAAGGTCTCCTTAAAAGAAAAGCATTTTTAATCACTTTTTCACAAATACAACTGTCAGGCAACAGATTTAGTATTATCATTCATACTTAGAATAACTGTACATTATGTAAAATTAGTAGCACAGACACTATACAAAGGAGGGTTCAGAGGTCAGGATGGGCAGGACTGAAGTTAGTTTAGAAATAAGGATGCTAGGGATAGCAACCAGGCCAATTTATCGGTCAATATTTAGTCATTTTGGGATTGTCCAATTAACAAATTTGGTTGATCCACATTATGTAGTTTCAAATCTAGCAATCCTGTCAGTAGATAATTAATATTTTGGGTTTTAATTTTTGTGGCTAAATGGATAAAGTGCGTTTAATTTAATGTGCCGATTAACAGATTTGGTAGTTTGCTTTATGTCCATATCTAATAACAACCTTGTCTTAGTCTGTATTTTTGCCTTGCTTTACAGTACAAATATAATTTTGAAAAATTCTTAAATTGAGATATATTTACTTGCAAAATGACAACAGATAGTAAACCTTTTTCTTTTTGTTTTGAGTAAACATTGTATAAAATGCATTTACTCTTAGCAATTCTGTGTACGTCTGTATAATTTGCCAATATATTATATAGATATCAGCATTACGTCATCGGCAAGCCTGCTCTTTACAAATATATTTTGCACCATATTGGCTGTATATTACAGCACTTTGTTTTCTGAGAGTGTTTATCTCCCTCCATTAGTATTAAGCACCACAGATGTCTTCCCTTTTCCTACCTCTGTCCCTGAGACAACAAATTATCATTACACATAGCAAAAAAACAAATCGCTTTAGCACCACAGTGGGAACACACAACAAACAAGACATATCAACACACATACACAGCACACAATCCTCTGAGGTTGATGATCAGGAACTTGGTAATCACAAATTCAGATATGAATGAGTTTACATTAAAAAGAAGCATAATTTAGTCAGTCTTCAGTGTAATGCTCGAATGACACCCCTCTCTCAATCCGACAGTATTTTTCATTCATTACCACACATATATGAAGCAATTCAGCTGTGTGGAGCAAAGGTTGATATGCTAGCACCATGGAAACATGGATCACTGACAGGCAAACATACTAGGCTGCCTGCTAACAAGACAAGCAGCTTAAGTGAGCGGACTACTTTACATATTAATAAGCAGATGGGCTCCATTTGAGTCATGCACATAAACTGCTTTGCGTTTTGAAAAGCTCTGGCCTTATTTAGCATTGTTTATGTATGAGTGTGCACTGATTTAAGATGAGTAACACTGCAAGTTTGATGTGACGGAATATCCAAGCGAGGAATTACAAACAGATCGGGGCGGTATTTTCTTGTCAAACAAGTACAGAGGTATAACATTGCCTCAGTTGGCATCATATTGCAGTCAAGGCAGGAAAGTGGGTCTCAGAAATATTTACTCAATGTCGAAGCTGATCCCTCAAGTGGCAAATTAATTTCAAATCATTGCTATCAAATGAGACAAACAAATATGAGATCCCAGTCACAGGCTGTAAATTCAACATAATTTGAATTTACTAAAATTATGGGCTAAAACGGTCTGTGGCGCAGATGACAGACAAACGATGTATTTGTTTTTCAGCTGGAGCAGTTCTGGGAACTCTAGTGGGTCACGCCTCATAATTTAATCCACAGGTGAGTACAGTATAAAGACAGACAGAAAAGGAGATAAAAACGACTTCCCTTTGATAAATGTGCTTAGTTTGTCCTGGTTGGCATCCTTGCATAGCCACCATGGATTTGTGGGCTTTTGCAACTCATCAGATGTTTCAAAAGTCATTTGGAAACAAACCCACCGTCTACATATTACTTAATAAATATCACTGGTGGCCTCGTTTCTTTAGCTGGCGAGTCCTGTGATGAGGCACTCTGTGTTAGCCATTAAAACACACTGGTCCAACATGGAAGCCAAACTTCTGGTTGTTATTCCCAAAGTCTGATACTGCTACATCTATGACTGGAAGAAGCTCTGATCGCGGCGAGTCAATCTGCAGCACGGTTCTCTCTTGACCCTTACGTGTCTGTGGAAAGAAAATGAAACGTGAGCTGAAAGAAGGTTCCTGGTTTGGGCTTTTATACTGTATTTTTGCTCAGGGATGAATTGCTGAGTGTATCCCTGTGAGGTTCCGTTGTTGGATAATGCATTAAACTCCTGCTGAAATAGGCTTATTTGGGTGCTATTTTAGAATTAGCTTGTTCTGACTGTTTTTAGCTCCCCATTCTCCGCTGAGGGAAGGCTAATTTGGTGATTCATTAAACTCCAAGAAACTAAGTGTGGGCATTTTTTTCTAATGCCGAGTTCACACTGCATGATTTTCAAACTCGTCGGATCGCCGTTGTTTTCACACTGCGTGACTATCTGGGGTAGCATTCAGTTGCTGCTGTGTGCACTACAGGGGGTTTCACATTGCATGACTTCACAATAGGAAGAATCGCCGACAGCTCTGTCTGGTCCGCAAACTACGTTTCACAACAAAACACACGCGAGAAGTGATAAGGAAATAACGCGAGAACCCGCGTGCGTCAGACCGGAGTTCTCGAGTGAGACTGGAATTTTTAAAAATATATATATATAGCCCGCAAATTGTCTGTGAGCTGATTTCCAGCTACAAGGAGAAAAAGAAAAACAGATTATGCAGGAGGGAGATGCAGGGAACAGGGATTGGGTGTTCTGCAAAGAGAGTTGGAGGTAAATAATTTTGCAGTAACTGTTATGCTGATGTTGTGGCTGGTCAAGCAAATGTTTGTGCTTGTTTCTGTATGATATAATTGTTCATATATCTATTAAAATACTGATATTCTGGTCTATAACTCCTCCCCGAACTTCCCTCTGCCCTGTATCTTGGTCTCTCATTGGCTGTAGGTCATCGCCAATGTAGTTTTCAGTCAGAAATCATTGCACACAGCGTGATTGTGAATCGCTGACAGCTCCAGATATTTAGCATGCCAAATATTTTGCGGGCGTCGGCGACGTGCCGGCGATTCCCTCAGATTGCGTCTTTGATAATTCACACTGCGTGATTGTCACTTGTGTGAACGAGCACCGATTTGCCTCCGATTTCGGGCATTTGTCGGCGATTTTGCAAAATCTGTCGGCGAGTGAAAAATCTGGCTAAAATCGTGCAGTGTGAACTCGGCATAAGGAAGTGTTAAACTAATACTTCCCATACAGACAAAATTACGGTTTACAAACAAACACACGGTGACGGCATAACCAGGTTCTTCAGGCACCTCAGAAAAGACCTGCAGTAACTATCAAAAATGTTAAAGGGGTCCTATTATGCCCTTTTACAGTCTTGATTTGGTTTTTGGGGTGTACAAGAATTGCACTATACGTTTGAGGGTATTTATTCACCAACCTGTGGACAAATTGCTTGTGTGAGGTCATCTTAATTTCATAAATCTCACCTGACAACCATCATGCAGTGATGTGATAAAGGGCGATTTGGCTTGCATCATTTCCTCGTCGTTGCTGCCGCGGAACCGTACGGCATGTTGATGGCTGTGGCTCACCACGTCGTACCAGCTGACGGAGTTCTGGCAGCTATAGGTGAAGGTCTGCGTAGCTGTGGCACTGAGGAGCTTCAGGAAGGTCAGCTGGACCACAGGCACTGGATTTCCATCAGTGTCAATATAGGAGAACTGCAGCAATGGGGAATCATGGGTAAGGAGCACTCAGCTTAATCAAAGACAGTTCTTTAGACACATTTATTGCGTGACATCCATACTAACTTGCACACCCCTCCTAGATTTTATTTCTAACAAAGGCAGGAGAGAGTGACATCTGTCTGCCTTAATCTCTATAACAAGGTCAGATGTCACACCTTACGAATGAGCTCCGAGTGAAACAGGCTGTAGCTGTTAGTCTCAAGCATCATTTAATGAGTCAAGACGGATGGAGGTCGCTAGCGTGCACTCAAGAGAGTTTGGCCTGAGGCATTTCAGATAGAGCCACATATAAATTCCACTATATCCCTTTTCTAGACCAGACATACCATTTATTTTTAATTTTTTTATCAAAGACACATACCCACTGAGTGGTGCATCTCTGTTGATTGTTTGACAGTTTAGAAAATCTCTTTCACCATGTTCCACCATTAATTTGAGAGTAAAAATTCTGTATAACAACTGGTCTATTTATTGCATCAGGCAGTATGTTTCTAACAAATTGTGGCCTTTCTGTTTATCGACAATAAACAATTTTGAGGCAAAACGTTATATAAAAAGGTGTCTAGATTCAAACTCGGTGCTGCATACGTGTTGACAGTCAGACTGATAAAAGATGAGAGAAAAACACTGCAAGGGAAAAGCACCTGTTTGCCCTTTCTGTACTGGCTGTACCAACTGCCCGGTTTTTCTTTGTTCCAGGCGGCCAGCTTTACCTATATTGATAGATGAGGAGACAGATCAGATGTGTTTTTCTTCAGACTCCAGAAGGCCTGTTGAACTGAGACCGCAGGAAGACGTGTGTAGTGTACGTGAGTATGGTTTGAGAGTCACCATTTCAAATCGTTTATCAGGGTGCAGACAGGTCTCCCCCTCCGCAGTGAAGTTGCAGAAAACCTTAATGGAGTCTCGATGGCAGCCTTGGTTTGGGTCAATCCAATATTCACCTAAGAGGGGGTGAATTGCAAGATCTCTTAAAATAGTTTTTAAATACTCATTTAGCTGGGGAGAATAACATGGGGCAAATTCACTAAATAGTCCCTTTCAGTAATTATTTTTTTTAATTAAATAAACACACAAAGAGCACAAATACAGCTCTTTTCTATGTAAATTAGAATCATTAAAGATACTGCTAGTGCTATTTCCCAATGTCATGTGGGATTCGGAATTGAGAATCCTTTTTATATAAGTTATAATAAGTGACATTTTGACAAGAAAAAGTTTGAAAGTCATATATACTGTATATATACAGGTGCATCTCAATAAATTAGAATGTCTTCTGCATTTTTAAAAGCTGATTCAGGTGTCTGGATTTCAGTGGAATGTAGTGATTCTATATAGTTCCAGTGAAGTTTGTCAGATTGTGGTAGTCTGCAGCATCTTTTACAACCAAGCACTCTGAATTGACCTGCTTGATAGAGAATTGCACTGTGCAAATTCTATTCAGCTTAGATTGTGTGCTGTTACCTGATTTGCATAATTCCTTTAGTGAACAGGCAGCATGTGGCACGGGCACAATTAGCAGGCATTCTTAGTGAATTCCCCCCCCATAGAAGAAATTAATTACCTAAAGGAAAATGTGTGTAAATTTCCTCACCATCTTTGTATTCTGGATGGCACAACATCAGCTCCTTGCATGTGCGGGCAGGACTCTCAAAGGTCCCGAGTGGTTTTCTCATGAGCTCCACCTCTGTTTTCATTGAGTTGAGTGAAGCGAACACCTCCTCCATGCCTTCTGGGTCATCCAGGGACTCGTCTGCCTGTAGGAAATCCTCCATGTTGAGCTGGACTGCTTCCTCGTCCTCACTCTCTTCCCGGACTCTGGCTCCTTGTTGGTTTGAGTGTCTCCTTCGCTTTTTACGTCCCTCTCTGATTGGCAGAGGCTCGATCATGGTGGCTGGTGGGCCCTAGAGAAACAGAGTGATGGGAGACATGAGGAGACAGGAAAACAGAAACAAACAGAAAAGTAAGGAGACAATATGATGGCTCACAGGTAGTCCAGGTGGGCCAGCAGGTCCTGGATCTCCTCTTGCACCGAAGGCTCCCTTCGGGGGGAGAGAAACAGAAACAGTTTAGTCAGGCATCCCTAAAATTGGCACTTCCCTCAAAGGCCCCTGCCAACTCAACGCTTCATAGGGCGATTCGTTCAGAGGGATTATCCAAGTTAGAGCAGCAGGATACAACTCAGGCACTGACAATGTCTTTCACTCAGGTTTCATAACAGAAGCAAAAGCTCAGATCAAAACAAACAAATACCATATAAACAGAGAGAGGCTGAAAAATAAGATTGCAGTGAAAAATATATATACCAACCTGGTCTCCTTTAGATCCTTTCTCACCTATTGCACCCTACCAGTGAGATAGAAAATAGCAGTATTGAAAAACTGGCAATATGATTCTACAAATAAATTTAAACATACCAGGTACCTTCATAAGGTGTTGCTGTTCCTCAATAAAACTAAGGTAAATAGAGTGAAAAAAAGGAATGCATATAAAAATGGCAACTCACAGACAACCCGGGGGGTCCAGGTGGACCAGTCGGGCCGGAGGGACCAGAAACACCCTATTATCAAGAGATCAAAATAACATTTTCTTTAAGACCATCATTAATAAAGGCAGTTAAGGGGGGGTCCGTGTAACAATTTCATTATTATCATCTGTCTTTTTCATTGGCACCTGACAACCAAGATTCTACCAACTTCTATTAGGCTACTAGTCATTCATGCTAACATTAACCCAACAATCTATCGACAAAATAGACATTAAATTCAAATGCATTCTACCTTTCTAAGACATGGTTCATACAAGAAAATTATAGCTTTTTATTGAACATTTCTCATGAAACAATCTTACTTTCTCAAGTTTCTTAGCATGTGCTCAGTGAGTTTGTGATTGGCTTGTTTAAGAATGTTTGTGCATTGTTGCATACTCTACATTATTTACATTACATACATTTGATTACTTTTTTATAAAATACAGACATACATACATTTTAATAAAACTCAGAAGAAAAATTCCAACAAAGACCAGAAATCTAATGCTTATATACTATAAAGTATATATTGTTTATAAAAGCAGAAATGTATACATACACCATCTCCTTTGGGGCCTTGTACTCCCTGATTTCCTGGCAGGCCTCGATCTCCTTTCTCTCCCATTTCTCCTGGTGATCCAATAAGTCCAATCAGCCCAACATGACCCTAGACAGCATAAAGAACAGCAGAGCTAGACTAGTGCACTGAGCCATTACAGTTACCACATGCCATAATTTTGCAAACACAAAGACTTCACAATATTTCCCAATGAGCACAGTGCTGGGAAGTTATGCTTTGAGAGTTTTATGCTTGGCTTGGATTAGAAAGAAAAAAGATGGCGCCAGGATGTTTGCCGGCGTGCCGTCACAGTCTGTTTTTACCTGTTTTAGTATTTTGTTTCCTTGTTTGTTTTATTACGCGCTCTGTTTGCTCCCCTCTGGTGTACGATCGCTTAACTTTTCTTAATATTCGGTCGGCGGTGTCTGATTGTCTGTTTCGCGATACCAGAGAAGACTGCCTTCCGTATGCACGGTATGCGTCTGTGCCAGTTGCGCTGAGGAAGGTGTGTTACCTGCCTGGATGCTTGTGCCTGTGGAGGAAACGCCGAAAGAAGCGGGTGTTGAAAGTGCTTTATAAATAAAGTTTGAGTTGAGTTGAGGCTTTAGTGAGAGATGTACTGTAATCGGGAAAAAAAACACATCTATGATGCAGTCAGGTATCATACCTCACAGGGTCAAGTGTTTATGATACTCTCATACCTTATCTCCTTTAATGCCGGGATCTCCTTTCAGTCCTGGTAATCCAGCTGGACCCTATATAAAGCAAAGCCAATCACAAAATTCAATTTAATTTTGAGGCAGAATTTGCCACAAGGCCAAAATCATCTGTCTTATTTTCTTAGAGTTGTAGATCGATATGGGAGAGAAAGAAGTGGTGAAAACCTTACCATAGGTCCTGGGGGTCCCGTTTGCCCTGGGGGCCCATTTAACCCTTGCTCTCCCTGAAAAGGACCAGACAGAGTGATAAGTTCAAGATAGATTAAGCATTCAGAGAGATCAGTAGTAAGAGTGGGTAAGCCACGTTGTTCCATATCTGCTATTTATAGCAGATTAATTTACTGTAACACAGACTCACAGCAGAGCCTGGAATCCCACGCAAACCCTCTGGACCAGGGTTTCCAGGATGTCCCTGTGGTCCGACAGGCCCTGTTTTTCCCATTGGACCCTCGGCACCAGCAGAACCCTGAAGAAGATAAAAATGACAGATGTCCTTGTGTAAAAAGGGGTACATGCTACATATGATTTTACGTGAAGATTTATTATAAAAAAAACTCACCTTTGCCCCCTTTTTTCCCTGTTTCCCTTCTTTTCCCTCAGGACCTACATGACCCTGTGTAGAAGGAGACTAGTGATTAGATTACAGAGTTTTTTTTTATAGTATGGGAATCATTTAATACACAATCGAAACCCACCCTCCGTCCAGGTGGCCCTTGAGGGCCAGGCTCTCCTGAGGCTCCTGGGGGTCCCTGTTCAAAACAGAATGTTTATTTGAATTAGTTTCACAAATGTATGATTACATCGATATCTCTAAGTGCTTGAATACTCTACTTACAGCTTTACCAGGTTCGCCATTATCCCCTTTAGCTCCTGGACCACCATCAATACCCTACAACCAAAAATTATATTCAAATCACCATGTGAATTTACCATCAAAATCTGTCAATCTTGAAGCTTGAATTGATGCAGGTGTTGCTGCACTTACATTAGCACCTGGCTCTCCAGGGGGTCCCGCATCTCCAGGAAATCCAAGGGGACCCTATTGAGGAAAATTGATGGTGTCAGAGTAAAAATATCCTGACAGTTTTAACTATGGGAATAGTTACTTACTGGGTTTCCTTTGGGTCCATCTGATCCAGGTGTGCCTCTGATTCCTGGGGGTCCTGCAGCTCCAGGGGGGCCAGTATCACCCTTCTCACCCACTTCACCTTTCTCTCCCTTGACATTAAAGCAACAGGGAGGTTAGTGATACACGGGGGATCAAAGACTAATGAGAAAAGAGGCAACAGGAAGAAATTACTTACAGGGGGGCCAGTTTCGCCAACATTTCCTGGATTCCCTGCTTCTCCATCCTCACCCTAGACAGAGAGCAAAAGAGACCGGCAAAGAGAAGGAAGCAAAAAGAAAGAAAGCAACCATCTATCATACTTAGGCTTACATGTTTACGTAGTTACAGAGGCAGCACCCTCCAACAAATAAACACAACCTCCCCCATAAATCACAAAAACGCTTGTACATATACACAGTGAGAAGGAGGTCTACCTTTTCTCCCACCATTCCTGGCTGGCCCACTCCGCCCGGCATGCCCTGAGGACCCTTGCCACACAGAACAAAACTGAGTCAGTTTCATTCATAATGCATGCAAGGCTGTCTCCTCTACTTGCAGACTGTTGACATTACAGTGATGAGATTACAGACTACCAAGCATGGTCTCTGTGTATATGCAATCATATTTTATTAAGCTAAAACGCCATATTGTTCAGGTTCCTCCTGGCTGAGGCATTTATGGCTGCAATGGCTGAGTATGAATATCTTGGATGAGTCTAAACTGAAGTGGTTGCCCTGGTCTCTGGAGTGTCTCTGCTGAGTGCCTTTAAGTGAGGTGCACACATGAAGCCAAATAGATGACCAGCACATGTATACTGGGCGCTTCTCATATGATGGGCACAATGAGCTCCGGTGCACAACACTTCTCTTCTCCTCTCCAGCTCTGTGAGAGTGCTGGTGTACGGGTCACTGCCGCATTTGTCTCTGTTCTCTCACTTTTCAATTATTAACACATGGGAGATGTTCAAAGGCGGCCATTAATAGAGGTAAATATAACTCTCTCTCAAGGATGATAGTCTAATATTCCTTAATCATTCATAGAGAAGTAAATATAACTCTTGCAGAAGGATCATATCCCACTTCTCGTTAATAATTTAACGCTCAAAATCAGCAGAGGGTGGGCAGAAAGAGATATGGGGAGGATGAAAGACTGAGGAAAGAGAAATGAGGTGTCGTATGTGACCTCATAACAGCCTGGGGGATTTTCATCTGCAGAGTGTTGATACAAAGGATGGCTTCTTTGGAGTCATGAAACAAAGACTTCTCATTATGTCTCAGCAGTACTGGGACAACAACCCCTAATCAGCGCTAATCTACTGTCCTGCACTTGAACCCTACAGCTAAGCAGTCTGATAGACAGGAAGGAAAACACAAAGACACTTACCTCTCCCCCAATGGGTCCCTGGGGGCCACGTGGGCCATGTTGTCCTGGAGGGCCCTGATGAGAAGCACAAAGTTTAAGCATTTTCCACAAATCATTAGACATGTACTCTCTCTTTTGCTCTCTCTCCTCTTTTTGTACAATCAGCACCTTTCTCTGTGTCAGAGAGGTTTTTTTTTTCTCTGACATGGTGGTGACAGGCTATTACGGGCAGGCTGATTTCCACTCTGTGTGCTGTGTCTGGGTTTTAATGAGGACCATCTCACTTCACATTCTCTGGTTGCACTGCATGAATTCTTAACTCCTGAAGTATACCTCTTATTGCTGTGGAGGGCGGAACATGAGCCATTAATCAAACTGACCAAAACCGTTGCTAGCACACTGCACGCGGTCTTCACCAAGAGATATTAGTGCAGCGCGAGGCATCCAGCTGGATAGACTACCACGAGGATCAACACCAAGGCTGAGTGTGTATGCTCAACAATATACAATATCCTACTCTCCAGAATCCATCAAAGAGGCTTAACACAAACTGGTACAGGGAAAACGGGAAATTCAGTGGCTATGCATTAGGGCCTGGAAATCCCATGATCCACGGCATTCACTCATGGATGAGATGTTCCCAGTGAGGTCTTGTGGCTTTGTTTTTTGCCCGGTTTTGATGCACTTCATCTAATCGTGCAAGTGTGTGGAACTGTTGACAATCTTGTTTTGCATTCCTTCATGGTTGACGGAGCCGCGAGAAGATTGTCACAAAAGAGTGTGCTCATTAGACAGCCCAGGCTCACGGTAATCTGATTAGCAGCTGTCACGCTGCCTTCCACTTCAGAACCAGCATCACTCTCTCTTCTGTCACTCTCGGCTCACACGGGCCTGACACTTATACACTCACACTCATGAATAATGCCCCAGTCTCATACAGCTTCTCTCATGGTTTCCTCATCTTTCACTGTATTATAGCTCTCTACTGACTCTCATCCTACACACACAGAGTCCTGTTAAGAGAAATGCGGTGCAGGTTTGGAATGTTGGACTGACTTAATACTCGAGTGAATGATTGTTTCTTCATGAACAAATTTGTACAACAAACTATGTTTTTACATTTTATGTTAATGTAAGTAAACGTGAGTTGTGCTTGAGGCTCCAGGAACAAGTTTGGGAACCACTGGTTTAGCAAAGTAACAGCACTGTTCTCTTTGACAAATGACATGATCTGAGGAATCATTCAGGTTTGGGACAACTTGCATGTAGAAGTGTAGTACTTATGAATCTTCCTTTCTTTTGGAGAATTGTACAATTCCATTTCTATATTTGCAGTCTCCGAATTTGGGATCCAGACTTTTAATTTGTACTAAAGGTAGAATTAAAATTGTTAGCAATTCTCTATATCAATATGCACTGTTGAACTTCCTCAAACGCCTCGATTGTAGTCCTGAGTTTTCTTACACTCTGACAGACAAATAGCTGTTTGAATATATAGAAATTTGTACTTTTTCAAATTTATATATACTTCTTTATATCTGGCCATTTCACGGACTAGGGTGAAAGAACACTTCAACTCAAATACAGTCAGTTCAAATCCAAATCCTCCTGTGGGATGTGGCAAATTCAATTTAAAAAATACAACTCAAGAACTAAATGATTTTTTTTTATTCAGAATTTTTTTCCCAAACTTGCTGCATGCATTGTGTATCATTTAGGGGTATTATAGAGGCTAAAAAACTGATTCTAGTGCCAAAGTATTCATATGAGGAGTTTATGATATGCACATCTTACCATAGCTCCAACATGGCCACTCTCTCCCTTCTCTCCTGGGGGTCCTGGCATTCCCTAAATAAACACATTTAATTTTAGAGTCATACAGTTTCAGAATTAAGGTGGATTAACCCCCTCAATGAACTGTGAAAACTATGTCCCATCTGGATGAAGATGAGCTAAGATTTTGCAAACAGTGAATTCATGCATGCAGTCAATAGATAAGGACATCTGGAACTGACAGGATGCTCAATATGTAACTACTCAGGGATGTAGATTTAAAATGACAGTCTATTTGCAAAAATGTCCAGAAAACCAAACAAACTTCTGTTATTGTTTTTTATAGACCCAACTTTGATTTCATCGGTTTAGTTTGGTTTAACTTTACAGTCGCAGTGTGGAAAGATGGTCTGAAAAATCATATGTATGTGGCATAGGCTGTACCTGCAACCCTGGTGGTCCATTTGCCCCTTTAAAACCGTGAGGACCTTCATCTCCTTTAGGGCCGTACATTCCTTGCTGTCCCCGGGGCCCTGGCTCTCCATCCAGACCCTGAAAGAGACATGAGTGCTGGACTATGAACACACACAGAATTGTAAGCAACATCACCCTCACGCACACCACACTCATACATACTGGTGCTCCTGGCTGTCCAGGAGGTCCTTGGCTCCCAGGTGGCCCTGAGGGACCCTGTGAGATAAAATGCAGAGATATGGTGTTACATACCTCTAATGAAAGTTCATGTAATATTCAGCACATATGACAAGATTAAGGATGTGCCCGAATAGTGAATCTGTATTCGGAAAGGCACAGAAAACGAATAAAGCGTTCTACGGAGCCACTAAAGGGACATGGTTAGCAGCTTGCTAGCAGTAGCTTGTTACATTACAGTACATAAAATTTCACTTACCACATAAACAGATTAAAGAGAGATGACTGATAGGACTATGGCAAATGATTTGCAGATCCTGAGCACCACTGACATTTAATCTTGTAAACTGAAATTTAATCTTGTAAAATGTGTGGTAAGTACAGCCGCTCCATAGTATACACAGAGTAGGTGTGAATCTTGAAAGTGAAAGTGAAAAAGCGAGCACCCATTCAAAAGTGATTTCAATGCCCCGCATATTAATAGCGGCTTCCTGATGCCCGCGTTTTATATACAGTGTAATTACCCAACGATATAATTACGAGAGAAAGCATTGAAATATATTTTTTCCTCCCATCTCGTATTAATTCCCTTTAGGGGTTCCTTAGTACACATCATTTCCTTTCCGAACACGGTATTCAGATTCGGACACATCCCTAGACAAGATAGAGATACTAACCCCCTCTCCCTTGTCTCCTTTGCTGCCTTTCTGCCCTGGTCCTCCTGTCTCCCCCTGAGAAATATACTCATGCCCATAAATAACAAGCAGTATGAGCACAAGCATGTGCAACTGCTGAAAAAGTAGTCAAAGCTGTACCTTATCTCCGTCCTCTCCAGGTGGACCAGGTGACCCTGCAGGACCAGGTAATCCCACAGGCCCTTGTTCTCCATCTCGCCCAGCAGGACCAAATGAACCTTTCTCACCCTAAAGAGGAACAGAGGTAATTAGTAATTACTCTTGAAGCTACTCTAGCACAGTAGTAAATCTTCTCATTTAACAAAGTAAAATATCCTGTCGTCACTTACCGGGTCGCCCTTCTCTCCCATTGGCCCAGCGGGGCCAACACCTCCCGTACGACCAGGCTGACCAATGGCACCTGCAGGTCCAGCGGGTCCTCTTTCTCCTGTGGCACCCTGTACAGACAAAGGAATGTAACATTTTAGTTAGGTGGAGTATATTGAGGAAAACACAAAGGAGGAGGAAGGTGTAGGACAATGGAAAAATCACTTACAATTGGTCCTGCAAAACCAGGGGGGCCCTCCCCACCCTTCAGACCAGCAGTACCCTAATAAGCCATAAATGTAAGACAGTAGAGATAAGATATATATGTCCAAAAAATCCTAGAACAATCGCCATCTGTCTATTTGTACAAAACCTGCTGTCATATTGGAACAGTTGTCACTTATGTAAAGGCAGCAGCCATGACAGCAGGGATTATAAGAAGATATTCTCTCAGATGTGCTGAGGTACGTTACCAGAGTGCCAGGTAAGCCTCTTTCTCCTCTGAATCCACGGCGCCCAGCAGGACCACTCTTCCCGGGCAGCCCTGCGGGGCCTGGATCTCCCTGGAGACCAGAGAACACAAAAAGATGGATCTCTGTTTCCACAACTCTCTCACTCATTAGGAGTCATCCATCACTCTTTATAGGCACTGAGCCATGCTGGGAGCTCTATTCATATTGAATGAGCAGAAACATATGGAGTGTAATGAGCAATGTAACTTATAACTAGATGGATGTGTTTGGTGTGTTACGTGATGATGATGATTTCAATGCTATCTAATCTAATGCTATATCTTACCTTGGCTCCCTCTTTGCCTGTGACTCCTGGCAGACCTTGCTCTCCAGGGGGTCCTGGGGCACCCGGATGTCCCCTGTCTCCAGTGGGGCCAGTCTCCCCAGTTTTTCCCTGGAATAGAAGATAAGTGAGACAGCTTTATTAGATCAGATCAAACATTCATAAATGTTGCATAGCTTCATGGAACTGAACGAAGACCATGAAGCAGGAAGGCATTGTTCATTCAAGCCTGTATGATCGACCTACCTGTGGGCCAATCACTCCAGCAGACCCGGGGGTGCCAGTCTTTCCTTGAAATCCCTGTATGAAAAAACTTGAATGTGAAAATGTTCTTTCCCACTGCTTATCAAACAACTAATTACTATTCAGTGTATCTAGATATGGAAATTAATTTAAAGCCCAAGATGGGCCCTGTCCCAAATGTTGTCCTCACCCCACACTTGGGTGATGTGATGCCACATAAAATGTCGGGTAGTAATTCACAGTGAAGTCTGCATTAGCTCAGCACTGAGGAGGGCAAACAGTGGCTCTTAAAAGCACTTGAGTAATTAAATGACAAATGGGACACACAGTGGTCTCAGGGTCTTTGCTTATTTGTCATTTAAGGATTCAGAAGGGTGCTCTCAAGTCACATCAAATGTGTCACAAGTCCACATCAAGCACACTATTTTGGACATGACTATAGTTATCTTTCTATGAAATGATTCTTTTTAAAATATGAATTGACTCACTGGCTCTCCCCGTTGGCCTGGGTGACCTGGCAACCCGTCCTTTCCTGGAGGGCCCTGAAAAGAAAGGACAAAAAACGTTAGAGATATCCTTTCATTCTTTCAAAGAGTTTTCTTTCTTTACTGGTCACTTACGTTTGGTCCCTTTGGCCCGGCCTCTCCATCGCGTCCTTGTGGACCTTGAGGGCCCTTAAGCAGAGCAGAAGAAACACTGTTATTCATTTATCTCTGGCAATAAAAATAAATGTGAAATCTCACATTAGTTTGGTAGATTGACCGTGTAATACGAGGAGAATTGTAATAGATAACATACTCTCTCTCCTGCGGCACCTTGTGGACCGTCATGACCAGCAGAGCCCTGAGCATAAGACAAAGAAAGGGACGTCACATGAATTTAAACATATACCATACCACCTATTTAAAAGGAACTCTATAGGATCATTGTCTGTATGAGGATGGATTTCTTACCTTGACTCCAGGCTTTCCTGTCGGTCCTCTTGCTCCTCTTCCCCCACGTGCACCCTACAACAACAGGAACCAAACACACAAACATGCTTACAAAACAAAAAGTGTAACCAACAAAGGTAACACTTTACTTGAAGGGGTGTGCATAAGACTGACATACCACCTTCATAATCATGCCATGACACATGTCATGAATATGAAGGAGTTTTTATGCATATTTATGACAGCTGTCATTAAGTGTCATTCGCTCAGTTATGTCATTTTTAATGCAAAGATGACATTGTTTGACCTAACCCTAACCTAACCTAACAAATACATCTCAAACAATGTCATCTTTGCATTAAAATTGACATAACTGAGTGAATGACACTTAATGACAGTTGTCATAAACATGCATAAAATCTCCTTCATATTCATGACATGTGTCATGTCATGATTATGAAGGTGTCATGTCAGTCATATGCACACCCCTTCAAGTAAAGTGTAACCAACAAATGCATGATTAAAACAATTATTCAATCAATTATTATTGACTGTTCCCTCAATAATCCCTGCATGTGTATGTAGTAAAACAATAGATGTTTTACATTTCATTAGTATGCTTAAGACTTACATTTGGACCTCTTTCACCATCGGGACCAGTCTGTCCAGCCGGACCCTGTAAAGAAAGCATATAAAAATGAGCACACACACATTGATGCAGCGGGGTATGTGTAGTCCCTCGGACAGTGTACCTTGGCACTGGCCTCTTACCCTCTTTCCTTTCTCTCCTTCAACCCCAGCTGTTCCAGGAAAGCCCACCAATCCCTGTGGACCAACACGAAGGTTAATCAATTACCACATTCCATTCATTAATCAAACTCTACATTTAATTAACCACAAATTAACCTCTGAAGTTCCATTACCATAAATAAGCCAAATAATAATTGTAGTTTCAGATAAGCTATTAATAAAACAGCCTCTAAATGGCCATTAATCATCCTCAGTAAAAATGTAATATTGAAATATTAATATACCATGACTGAGACCTGCGGCTTTCAGATTTCGGTAAAAAAAAAAAAAAATCAGGTTATTGTTATTTCAATGATAATTCTTTACCTTAGAGCCTTGCCTGCCGGGATATCCAGGCAATCCTGGAACTCCAAGTTTGCCCTACACATGGAATGACATGTCAGGAAAATGAAGGCAAACAAAAATAATTGGAATATAAACAATGCCCATTAGACTAGAAGCCGCAATTACCTTTTCTCCAGCAATGCCTGCAGATCCGGGCTCTCCCATGGGTCCTGACTGACCCTTCAGCCCCTCTGGTCCATCTTCACCACGATTTCCAGGAGCCCCAGTATCACCCTGAGAATGCACACACACAATTTACTATTAAATCTGCAATATATGCCATCTATAAATATACATTCTTACATTTTCTGAAGAAATTTTGAGTGGTTATCACCATTTTTTTATGTATGTTTTTGGCAAAATACCTTTCCTCAACAAGCTGCATGATACGAAGTGTAATTTGTGTCCATAGCACAAACGGTGTGGGACCACTCAAACATTGTAGTTTAATATTTAAGGCATTTAAATTTTTTTAGCAATTATAATGATGTTTGTTTTAACAAGCACACTATTCAGGCTGAATGGAAAGACTCACTCTGTCTCCCTTGATACCCATGTCACCCTTGGCCCCTGGGAAACCATCTTCACCCTGTAACGGACAATAGGAATTCAATTATCCACAAATACCTTGAAATTACTCCACAAAGATGTGCAGCATGAAAACAGAGATGCATTCAAGAAACGACAGAGAACGTCATACATCATGTGAAGCCACTATCAGTAAAGCACAGTGGTTTATCACTACACTGATAACTGAATGAGTCTTCTCTTCCCTTGGCGTATGAGAAAACAAGTGGATTATGTTTTTTCTCTCACCTTCTCCCCCTTGCTACCCTTCAGTCCCCTCACCCCATCTGCACCCTGTTAGAAAAGAACAAAATTTATCAGTGTGTGCCGCAGAGATCTCTGCACATCTCCAGACCTCAGGTAGGGAACGTTCACCTGAAAGGCAGAATCTCAAAAATTATGTCTTGACAGGAATACCAGCACTGACTGTTTAAAGTAATTAAAGTCACGGCTTGCAAAATGCTGGAGGTGAGAAATACAGCAACAAATAAAAACACCATTGTGACAAAATATAGACACAGACGATAATAATCTGGATGACAAGCTAGCAAGATAAATAATTTTTTTATTCCTTGACCACATGCTGAAGGCATCACACACTTCCACACAAACAAGCCCAGACCTTGTTGCGTTTTCGAATGTCCATCACAAGTGCTACGCACTGTCGAGGTTTTTCCGGGGAGAATTAAACTGGTTTACCTGAGCCAGTTGTCTGCCATTCACCCACAGTCGGACTGTCAATCAAAAGTCTGCCATCCTAGACCGAATGTCTTTGAGTGTTTTTGGAGCTAACCGTACAAGCTGCGATCTCAAAACTGCTCACCTTGACTCCACGGGGCCCGGGATATCCAACCGGCCCTTGTGCTCCTGATAAACCCTAAATAGAAAAACAGGCAATGTCAGTTTAGAGTTCAAGAAGTGAAGGAGAAAGCACTGCATTAACAATAAATACCCTGTCATTTATCTATGATTAAACTATTGCACGCCCAATATAATACGTTAACATGAATGCTTGGTGATGATGATGCAGCACAAGGCTACATTGGTGAAAACGAAACAATGACCACACAATACGGATGGCTTGATTCAAGTGTGCAATTACTGAGATAGCGCATGCATTAAAGCATGCCGTTATGCTTTGTGAATTGTGATAATTTAGCGACTGCAGCTGGAGCGCCTGTAACAAAAGGCTTCAGACAGAGGGGACCATGAACAGGACAGCACTTTTCTGCATGGTGCTGCATTTAGACTCTTGGCTCTCTGTTTCCTCTTCAAATTCTCAACGCTTATTCAGGTCAGTGGAGCAGCAGTGTGTGCGTGTGATTGTAACCCACCTGGTGTCCCTTCTCCCCAGGGGGTCCCTCTCTTCCAGGATGACCCTGTGATTTGAACAGGATAACCAGGTGTTAGCATGACAGCGGGCTGATTAGGGGACATCCTGTTTCTGTGAGAGAGCTAATGAGCCAACACAAAAGGCCAGGCCTGGACTAAGGATTCTGCATCATCGCTTTTTCAGCATTCTGTGCATGAAAATTATGCTGTGAAGATTTATTGTGAATATTTGTGGTAGTGAATGAAATTTGCCAATGCGCATGTGCCAGTACGCACCATAGTGCCCCCTGCTGGCTAGTAGAGATACTTTATAAATAAAATAAATTAAAATTCAGTCTTATGATAGTTTTGGAGAACAGTACTTACAGGTGGACCATCAATCCCAGGAAGGCCCTGCATTCCAGGTTTGCCCTCAGGGCCCTGTTTGGAAAAAAAAACACAAACGAACAAACACACACGCTTAATATAGAATCCTCTGATCCAAAGCACAAAACAAAACCTTCTTTATACTTCGCATGCCCAGCTTGTTAAATGCAATCAATATCAATAATGTGCTTAGGCACATTTGAGAGAAGGTGTGTGTGTGTGTGTGTGTGTGTGTGTACGTACGTGAAGTTTTGCTATTGATTATCTGTCTAGCTTCATATGGGAATATGAATAAAAGCACACACACTAAGATGCTCACTCACCCACACGCAACGCTTCTTTTCAAATGCTCATCTAGTAAGGGGTCAAAGGTCAGTGCTTTAAAACTGAAATAAAGCAAGACTTGTAGAGTTTACCTTCTCTCCTGGCAGGCCTATAGGTCCCTGTGGACCAGGGAAGCCCTGAAAAAGAACACAATTCTTTATTCAAAGGCAAAAGTGTTAGATTTCTTCTACAGTAACAGTGCACATTTGCATTGCAGGCATGGCTTCATTAGGCAGTAATGGAGTGTAGATAGATGTATACCTGTATGCCTGGGTTCCCCTGTTGACCTGGAGGTCCAGGTTCACCAGGTGGTCCCTGTAAAATGGTGAAAAAATCATTAGTTTTGCATGATGATAATCATCATTTTGTAAAGACATTAGTTTAGAACTTTTGCTGCCTTCAAGTCCTCGCGGGAAGTTTCTACTTTAGTTTGCAAGTCTAATTATGACTATGTGCGTTCATTTAAAATGGACATGGTGGGATTTAATATTTATTCTCTTTATTTCACTTTTTTATTTGCTGCTATATTACCACAAAATCAAGAGCAAAGGATGTGCATTATTGGTGTTTTAACTATGTGTTTTAGATCTCTCCAGCTGTCACTGAGAACGATGGGAAATATAGTTTTGCTGCGCAGGGCTGTCGCCTCATAAACGGGCTAAATGAGAAGTATTTTCTATAAGCTTTATAACTGATTTTAATCAACAGCACACAAAGTGCATACAAACTAAAATGTACAGTCAACATTCACAATGAAAATTCAACCCATAGAAAAAAAATCAACTCCCAGTTTGTAAAAACAACAAATAATGTGTCGAGAATTAAACACTGAGAATGGGAGACTTACCCATATGGGTAATGGCCAACATATCCATATACTTTCATTGTAAGTGCATTTCTGTCAACACATTTCTTTTTAAAAACTGTTGAATGAGTCCAAATTTTCTGTGGTAAGCCACAGATGTTGTCAATAAACCATAAGTTGTTTTTAACCCAGGATCATTCCTTTAATTACAACCAATATCAATTAGCTTCTCTTGTGATTCTTTAATTGACACGCCCCCATCTCTGAAAATTGGGGCTCAAAGAAAATGTAGAGTTCCCACTGGTAATTAAACCATTGTGGTATAATTCATTGGCAATCTTCGTGTAAATACCATCATTTCAACATGACTTAACGGCAGCATATGTCAATTGAAAAGATGCAGGCTTGAGGTAACTTTGCTCTACAGTTCTCAAGGGATCTGTTACCCTGTCTGCCAGTACAACAGATCCTCTACAGGTTATTTCTCAATGGTTATATCAGACATGTTGTTTCGAACAACCATACTAAACCTTCCAGTGCTCTATTCTGGAATTAATTTGTCGTCCGACATTGTGTAATACATGCATGGAAAACTTCATAGTAGACCCACCAAGTTGCCCTTTGCCCCTTGAACACCATTGACTCCTTGAATTCCCTAAAAGCAAAACACAAGGTTTTGTTTCAAAATAATGCAGCAGTTAAACATCCTAATAACACCCCAGCACCTCTGTTCATATTGTGCATGAAAACTAGCCATTATGTAAATATGAAGGATGGGCAATTGTCTTACTTGCTGCCCAGGTGGACCAGGTGGCCCTCTTGACCCCACAAGTCCTCTTAGCCCCTGTAAAGAACAACAATCAGAAACTCCCATTAACGTTATGAAGGTGAAGTGTGTTAATGATCGAATAGTATATAACTACAGATTACAGCTGGTATATGCACAAGGGTGTACATCTGTTTAGGCTGTGCTGTGTGTGTGTGTGTGTGTGTGTGTGTGTGTGTTTTGTTTTTGTCAGTCTTGGTCTTTGTACACCGGCCAAGCCACCTGTTCCAGAGCCACATCTGTGATCTCCAGGGAGGTGATTGATATGGAAATATAATCATGCAGGCCAGGATTTCATCTCTTCCCTTCACCAATCTCTCAGCTCATCTATCTCCATCCCCACATTTATCTCCACAGCATCTCTCTCTCTCGGCAGGCACCGTGCTGTAATGGTGCTCAAGTCCCTTACTACTCTGGGTGATCCATTTAAACAGCCGGTGCCCCAATGGATCACAGCTCACCTGCCGAGACTTAAATGGCGCTTGAGCCACCATTAATCAGGCTGTGCCAAGCATGAACACGGGGCTGCCCATGGGATGTCAGAGACGTGTATGTGTTTATGCGCTCATGTGCATGTGTATCTGTCTGTGGGTTGGGTTGTGCCACTCACAGGTTCTCCCGCTTGCCCTCTTGGTCCAACAGGTCCATCCGAACCCTGCAATAGTAAATGTCAATCAACATTTCAGATTAGTTTGCCAATATAATCATCTTCATTGTGGTAGGAAAAAAATAAGTGAGATCCGGCCTTTAGTCTTTGAGGAAGGATGTCAGAAGGGTTATGTATGCAAAAATATTCCCATTCTTGAAAGCTATGATCAATGTGAATCGTTGCTGCATACATTTTTCAACTTTGCATAATGAGAACATCCCACACAGTGCAAGGCTTGTCTCTTTCATGCGATTTGTGAGTACACACCTGGGGCAGTGCAGGGGATCTTTAAACGGATTATTAGTAATCTGATAAAAGACTCATTTAGGGGGTTGCAAAAAGCTCCGAAAAACAGGATAGAAGTAAAGGCGAATCTGTATTACCTTATGGCCGGGCTCTCCAGGTGGACCTTGGGGTCCTGGTTTTCCCCTGTCTCCCTGAGGAATGTTCACATGAGAGTCACATTTGAGATACGGCACACAATGTGAATTCTAAATTAGATTTATTAAAAGTGAAGTGGAGCGTTTAGACACATCTAAGAGCCACTCTTGAATGAGCAGTAAACAGACTGTGTGATTTGATTAAGTAATTTGGTGTTCTTTACGCACTCGATGTCCTTTGTTCCCTGGAAGACCAGGTAGTCCATCAAAGCCCCTGTCACCCTGCAAAAAAGAAAGAGATCCATGAGCAAGATCGACAAAACAGCCTTTTCAAACACACAATCAACCAGCACACTTCATTAGCTAAACAAAACTCGTGTTCTTTCACAATATCATATGCTTTGCTTCGAACACACAAACACACAGATGTGAGTAGTGACTATGGGGCAGAGGTGTGTGTGTCATGTGGCAGAGTTTGACAGGCCGCCTCAGAGGAACCTTCCCATCTGCTGCGATTCTCAGCCCGCATCCGGTGCTGGGATTCTGAGAGCTGCGGGAGCACCTCACACTTCCTCATCAAACACGCTGCTGTTGTGCTAAATAGCTCTGTGTGATTTATTTACTGACGGGTCCTGCAGCTGGACAGGACTGAATGCTTGCTATTGTCAGTGCACACAATAAAACACAGCTCAGTAGCAAACTGTTCCATAAATGACCAGAACGATTAGGGTCAAATTATAGTTTCTGGTGTTCCTTTTTGCTCTGGCAGCTGAATCTACAAATTGAGTACATACACACACAAGCTAATCACAAACAAAAATTGGATATTTGTGGTGGTTGCCCATGCAAAACTCGACAACATATAGAGAGCTGCGGGACTGAGTCCTAAAACCCAGAAATTACCATTTTTGCAATTCTGGTTATATCACCCCCGAAGTCAGTGGGTTTTGTAATGTTTTTTTTTGGTTAAAGGCCTGAAATAAGGTATGTGGTTCACACAAGCTTAAAATATCTTCATGTTTATTCTACGACATAAAATACTTTAGTAATAATACCTCACTCGTGATTTTTTTAAAGCTTTTAAGTGTCTTGAAAATGGCGGATGGTAAAAAGTGACTAAATGGGAGTACAGAAGTTGGGAGTTGTCGAGAACATTAAACATCATCACACCAAATAGGAAGACTTATCTACTCACTAGTCCATTTCCATTGTGTTTATAGAGTTGTAGCTTTTAAATAAAGATTTAAAGAGGTGTCCGAAGCTTAGTGGTGGTACAATAAAGTCATGTGACTGTATATTAGGCTTATATAAGTTGTTCATATGTGACGATTATCTTGATGAACAAAATGTGTAGGAATCATTGACTTTTGTTGGTCACAAAGTTTGTTTTTTGCAATAATCCAAAAGCCAGTGCAAAAAAATCTACTGGCTTTTTGTTGAGGGAACCAGGGTGATGGTAACTTTTGGATTGGCCTACAAAAATACGTCATCCCTGAAGAACTCTTTTGTGGTTGGTTGCTAGGGCATTGCTGTGCAGTTGCTAAGGAGTTTCTTGCTTCTTGCCATTTCAAATGAGATATGCACTGAGGTTTAATATTTAACATTAGGGTGGTTGTTCAAATCCCTAACCTAAGTATGAGCAATAGTAGTAGTGACTTGCCTTAGCAAGCAGCGCTAATTATCATAGGTTAAAGTCAGATTTGTAAACAGAGAAGAAACTTGAATTGCAGAGGAAGCTGATATATATGGTGGAATACAGCCACAGTCCTTATTATTGTGCATGGCCTGTCCTAATGGGACTATATGTGACCCTGGACCACAAAACCAGTCATAAGGGTCCGTTGATGTTTGGTTTGTTAGGATAGGACAATATTTGGCCGAGATACAACTATTTGAAAATCTGGAATCTGAGGGTGCAAAAAAAATCTAAATATTGAGAAAATCGCCTTTAAATTTGTCCAAATGAAGTTCTTAGCAATGCATATTACTAATCAAAAATTAAGTTTTAATATATTTACAGTAGGAAATTTACAAAATATCTTCATGGAACATGATCTTTATTTAGTATCCTAATGATTTTTGGCATAAAAGAAAAATCGATCATTTTGGCCCATACAATGTATTTTTGGCTATTGCTACAAATATACCCCAGCGACTTAAGACTGGTTTTGTGGTCCAGGGTCACATATGGTGAATCACCTTTGCTCCTGTCTCTCCAGGAGCCCCTCGACCTCCATCTGCCCCTGATCGGCCCTGCAAGGTCAAACACAGAATAAATACCACTTCGTCATCATATTCTGTGCACCACTGTGCACTGCTTTATGCAATATTCATGGAGCAAAAAACACAGCACATCAATAAGGAAACTGTTATCGCCTAATTCATATTCATGATGAGGTTAATTAAATGGATCAGACTTGAACTTTGATCACTGTTCCATTTATTTTTTTTTTTCACTGCATGTAAGATGTTCAGTCTTACCCTCTTCCCTGGTTTCCCATTAAGACCAGCAGGACCTGGCAACCCACGTGGCCCCTGAAAAGAGAAGAATAAGAAACAGACAGAGAGATGATTTCAAAGCCTACTGAATGTAAAGAGGGAATATAAAAGGAAATGTCCTCACCAGAGGCCCAGGCTCTCCACTGTCGCCTTTTAGTCCACTGGGACCTGGAAGACCCTGGAAGAAACATACATTTTCAAAGACAGAACGTATCCACTGAACCCAATAAACCCAAAAAACAATCTGAATTTGGAGTAGATAGCATAGGCTGTGCTAAAAAAAAAATCTGAAATAAACTGGAAAATAAAGGACAAAGATTTCTTACCACTGGGCCTGGCCTCCCTGTGAGACCTAATGGACCTGGAGGGCCCTTCAATGATAGCTAGAAGCAAAGAAAAATAAAAACAAACAGAAAAAGTTCCACATTTTTCTTCATCCTTAACCTGCATTTATACTTGTATTTGTACTGAATTTGTAACATTTCTATATTGTCCAAAATCCAAAAATGACCTATTCTCAAACCTGGCTTTAAGCTGAGTATAGATCATAAACAACTACGTGTTGGGATAACACACTGTAACGCCATTTAATATTACACAACATCTATAGTTTTACAATTTCTGAAGACATTGTGTGTAAAGCTAGGGTGTTGTAGGTTGTAACGTGCCTAGAGTTCTGAGCAGATTTTGTGTGTTGGTGCGCTGTAAAAAAAAAAGTAAACCTAATGAAGTCAGGTCAATTCAGTCATATTAAATTATATTTTTATTTGAATAAATCAAGTACACTACAGTTTTTGGTCATTATGTTTTTTTTTGTTGTTGTTGTTTTGTGAATAAATAAATACTCTTATTCAACAAAGATGCATTTATTCATAAAAAGTGACCGTAAAGACTTAAATTGTTACAAAAAAAAATCTATTTTGAATAAATGCTCTTTTGAACTTTCTATTCATCAAATGCTGTCACGGTTTTCACAAAAAAATATTAAGCAGCACAGCTGTTTTCAACATTGATAATAATAAATGTTTCTTGAGCAGCAAATCAGCATATTAGAATGATTTCTGAAGGATCATGTGACACCGAAGACTGAAGTAATGGCTGCTGAAAATTCAGCTTTGCATCACAGTAATGAATAACATTAATAGTTATAGAATATATAATAGAAAACTAACAGACACATCTCCTCACATAGCCACATAACTTGTAGGTTTAATTCATGTCTGTATCAGACATACAGGATGAGTTACAGTACATTCCAAATTTCAATATTTTTGGTGTTAGTGGTTTGTTGAAATCCCTAAACCTATATATGCGCATTAGTGAAAGTGATGCTTGTTTTAGCAAACACCACTGATTATACAGTCATGATAAATGAGTGAAGGGGACAGATGTAAGAGCCAAAGACCGTTTGGTTTGGGTGTCTTACTTTGGTCTGTTGTAAGATGGCTTGAGCCTGCGCCTCTTGAGCAGATATCACAGGTCCCTTCTGAGAGTCTCCTCCATACTGGAACTGAGTGCAAAAAAGAGATTACTAACTAAATAATTTATGTACATTAAGTAAGTCACTATTAAAGATGTATTTTAACATGTTTAGCACACAAATAAATGGAAATATACTGGATGCCATTAAGTCTGATTATATCACAGCTCCACCATGTGGCCAAAATATGCTATTGAGGCCCAGGCCTCATGTTTTGTGATGTAACATTTTAATTCTTTTCTTCTGGCAAACAACTCCTGCTAATGAGATGTAAGTGGTTTAAATGTGTTACTGAAGGAATGACTTCATCTTACGGGTAACATAAGCAAAGTGCCTGGAGGACCTGGTATCCCATCAGCGCCAGGCAGCCCTGGACGTCCCTCAGGACCCTTGTGGGAGGAGAGACAATTAGCTCAATTAATTGAAGGAGCATTTCTGTACATGCATGTGTGCACAATTGTATCAGCAATACTTACTTGATAAAACAATTGCATAAGCAACAGCGTTCTTCGTTTATTCCCTATCCATTGGCTTGTTTCCTGAATGCAGTCTAACACTTAATGATTTTTTTTTTTTTTTTACGTGTTGCCTGTATCAAAGCCTACTGTGCTCATTTGCCTGGTGTGAAACATTTAAGAGCTCAACAAATCAAAGCTGTCAGTCAACAGTCCTCTTCCAACAACACAGAACTTCAACCTTCAAAAGAAAAGATAAAACCTGCGGCTGGAATATTTTCCTTTGCCTTTCAGCTTCGGAAACGTTATAGGATCTCTATAGATATACAAGGCCAAAAAGAGCTTACATCTCAAGTGACACACTTTCTCAACCTAGTCTGATGTTTTTACTAAAACAACTCTTTTGTGAAGCTGACACCCCAGAGAAGTTGATTCACAACCGGCCAGAGGTGCTAAACTGGGCAGAGACAAAAGAATAATCTATCTTCATCCCTACTGTCAGAGGTAAATGATGAATTCAGGCTCTTTATCGCAGTTAGAAGTCTGCTGTCTGTCTTACCATGCTAAGGGATCATGTGTAACGAGTGAGTCACGCTACAAGAACAGACACACTGTCCAGCGCAAATTAGGTCAAACTATCAGATGAGTCATGGCTCCCTGATGCCTAAGGTCTCAGTAGAGGTTGGTGGTCCCTTCGAGTGGCTCTGAGTCATCGGTGAGGTTTGTTCCATCTGCACACGAGTCCAATCATCCCCCCGATCCCCCGGTTGTGTCCTGTGTGTCCTGGACTCGAGGTTCTTGCCAAGTCATGTGGGTCAAGTGATTATGAGGACACTCACCATATCACCTGGGTCTCCACTGGGTCCCGGGGGGCCTGTGATGCCAAGGATTCCTGGAAGACCCTGGGGAATAAACAGACACACAAATTGTTTGTTTTGTTTTTTTTATGAAAAAATACTGGACACCACTTCAAGACCACCTTAATTCACTTGAAGGCTGTCAATTTCTTCCCTATGTTTTTCCATATTATTCTTAAAAACTCCATGCTTTATTAAATCTTAATAGTATTATGACTTACTTGTGGTCCTGGTGGGCCAGGAGGTCCTTGAAAATATGTGCCCTAGTTAGTATAAAACACAAGGAGATTAGAATTAGATTGCATTAGCCAACATAAATCAGTATACAGTGTACAGTGTGTGTGTGTGTGTGTGTGTGTGTGTGTGTGTGAGTATGTATGTGTGTGTGTGTAACTTCACACTCCAGCACTCACTGGTTCAACAACAGCAGGCTCTCCCTTCTGTCCTTTGTCAAATCGCCTGCCCTGTATGAGAAAGAACAGGTAAAAGATGAGATCTTGGTCACAACTGGTTGAGACTGGAGTTGTTACAATAATTTTCAAAGTAGTTTATAAAAATTTCAGTGTAAATTTGTGATTATTGATACCAATTTTTATACCACACCAAAAACAATAGAACATGAACATTTATTTAAGAAGTTAAATATTTAAAGAAAGAAAGAATTAATGAATAAATAAATAAAGCTAACTAATTAATGGAAAGTGGGCATTTATTTAAAAAGTTAAATATCAATATAAATACTGTATTCTCAAAATTAATTAAAACAATGACGTTTAGCTTTCAGTATTTCTCAATTAAATAAACATTACTTTTTGAAAATCTTTTCAAGTTTTTATTTACGTAAACATTAAATAATAAATAAATAAGCTAATGGAAAGTGGACATGTATTAACAAAGTTAAATATTAATAGAAATATTAAATAACTGAATTAAAACTGACATTTATCTTCCATTATTTCTCAGTTAAGTAAACATTGCTTTTGCATATTTATGCATTTTGCATATTTTGACATAAATCTGATACTGTATAAAAACTACTATTACTGCATTTCTGTCTTATTTTAGTATCAACTTGGGCATCCCTAAATGGGATAAAGTGGAAATCCATGTTTGCTTGTGTGTTTTTAGTTAATTTATTATTGAGGTACAAAAGTGTACCTCTCCATCCCATGTGCCCGGCATCTCCCTCTCCGCTGGGTCAAATCGGTCCTCATAAACCTCATATTCCTCATATTCCTGTTCAAAGCTGTTCGAGCCATTTTGAAACTCATCATTCTCCAAGATCTATGAATGCAGAAAACATCCCACCAGCATACAGTCAGGGTTATCACCTCAAACATGCTTGCAATGTTCGGAAAACCCAGAAACAGAAACCAGAGCACATACCTCATAGTCTGTGATATTGGGCCCAACTGTCACTGTGGAGACCAAGAGCTCATTGTGTTCATCACTATAAAGGTCATCACTAAACTCCTCAACCTCTGGTGTTTTAATCGGCCTCTCTTCCTGCACACCGACACAGCAGAATTAGACGCAGCACAGCCATGGCAACCACAACCATGGAGATACCGAGCACAGTCAGTCATTTCCACTCTACATTAGTTTGGGTTCACTGGGCATCTGAGCTTCAGAGACACTAAGGCCTGAAATATAGTCTACACAAGTACATGATTGCAAATTGTGAAATGTATCTGAATGCAATTCATACGTATGCATTGCATTCTCAGAGTTGCCACAAGGGCGTGCTATATAGTGTGTATTAGCATAAACTTGTCTTGTTTTATGTTCCCCCCACCTCACCTCAAGTTAACTACTGTCATGGCTGAGTGACAGTAAGATGAAAATCTTGTTTCAAGTTACAGCGCTGAAGAGTAACAGATGTTTGATTGCAACTCTTTTGCCCCCTTGAGTACCAAGATTTGTTTGTAATGCAAGAAGCCATATTAAGTATGTACAACGTGCCTGTGCACTTGCAGTGTGCTGGCCAAGCATTTGCATCTGTGTTTGCGTACTTGCATAGAATGTTCTGGCCTAACTGTGCTTCAGATCTCTAGGTCAATGATGACTAATTAAAATGTTAGCACAATTCACAGAAACGTTTTGGTTACAAAGCTGGCTTGAAGGCATAAATACTGCTGAGCTGGTGAGTGTGGGGTAGGTGGTTTTATTAACAATGGGAGATGTCAGCACAAAAGCCGTATGTTCTGGTGGCAGCCATAGCAGCATGAAAGGAAGGGTGGGCAAACTTGGCACACTGATATTGGCATCTGAGATTTACCTCAGCAGAAGCTTGATTCATACAGTAAAAACTACATCTATTAGAGCTGTCGGAGGTGAATGTATCAAAAAGATGCATGAAAATGTATTTATGTTAGACACAGTCCTGTTTTTCTTGGAGTGCATCTTTCAGTTTCAATCTATAAAGTGTGCCAAGTCAACAAATAAAAGTGTAACTCTATGCTAAAACCTGAATAAAATATGCATCATGTCTCATATTCAACTTCTGACACACATCAAAGTGTTACTGTTGCAATGAGCCAAAATCCATATGCATTTTGATCAACACATCTCACTAAAGCTACAAACTATGACTACAGTGTAGTTCTTTTATGAGCCTAACATCTTGGAAGAAGAGTTTTGGTGCTGTTATTGGGGAGGTTAGAATGGCAGAGGCTGGTTAGTACAGTGGATGACTGGTGTGAGGGAGAGTCAGTGATTGGTCAGGAAAACGATGGGGAGGGAGGAGGAAGTATGGGCAACCACACTGGCACTGTAAGTTCTACCTCCACCTCCATATTTGGGGACTCAGAAACTGCAGTTGCCAACACAGACTGGTCCTCATGATCTGTCACAGGCTTTGTAGTGGCTATGGTGAGTTTGCCCTGATAGGTGTCAGGTTCGTGAGTGGGCATGTCGGGTATGGAGCCCATCAGATCGACCGTTGTTGTTGGAGATGATTGTACTGGTGACTTGGGCTGCTCCGTCACAGGTGGATTTGGCTGCTCTGTTGCAGCTGGTAAAGTTCTTTGATGAGGTTCTTGAGCCAAATACTCCGGCAGCTTAGAGGACACCTCAAGGAAACCTTCTTCAAGAGCTTCAGCTTCCTTTTTCTTTTTACGGGATTCTTTTTTGCCTTTCTTATCTCTCTTTTTCTTGTTCTTTTTGCCTTTGCGGTCTTTTTTTGAGCGTTTCTTTGGTTCCACAGGTTCGTCTCCCTGCATGATGTCATCAAGGTTATGGATGGGTTTGGCCTTTTATAGATGGGGCAAGGGGTCAGAGGTCGGGTATAGATGAACAGAATTAAAACGCTTACAATTTCAAGACAGTAGGACAACACAACTTCAAAATCATTCTAAAATGTATATGACTGGCTCTCTACATCTCTACATAACTGAATCTAAAATGAAGGTAGCTGACTGATTCCGCTAGACAATGTATTATTCTCTTTGCAAATTAGGTCAAAGTTGAACTTGTTCTCAATTCAGATATGCACTACATTATCAGCCCACAATTCAAGGGGTCAGAGTTGAGCTGCTTACAGGCTATTATGAGAGGCCCTGACTGAATAGGCTTGATGAGGCCTGTTGGGGGGAGATTATATGATTAATGTGAGAACCAAAGTGAGGTGTTGAGATGCCAAGTCGGGCAGGATAGAATGAGATCAGTGTGAGCTCTTGGTAATGTGGTCAGTAATGTGAGCAATGCTGATGAATCTCGCCATTAGTCCCTCTTCTCTCAGCTGTTGTGGGAACTGAAAGCCAGCTGGCTCTACCTCTGAACGGCTGCCGATAGACACTTTTCCTTGAGCCAACTTGGAGAGAGACATAGGCAGACATTTACATTCAGCACACTTGCACAAAACTGGGCGTGGGAGCTGTGAGGAGAAATGAATGCACGATGACCTTAAGCGTTCCTCCCAGAAGGCCGCAGAGAAATGCTAACCCACTGACATGATGACTCACTGGGCTGACTCACCCGCACGTGCATGTTCACAACAAACACAAATCATCACAATCAAAAAAACATGTTAAAAATGTCCACATAAAAAAATATCACATTATGAAAACAAATATGGGCCAGTCTGTTTATTTGAAAGACAAATAAGTGTTCTTGCAAGAAAGCTTCTTGTCCCCTAAGCTGTGATTAGAAAATTAATTATGTAATTAAAAAAATACCATCTTTGTTAAAAAAAAGAATACAGACATTTTTGAGCCAATCACCGGAGCCATAAATTCCTCCGTATGTGTTTATACACTATTATTCAAAAGTTTGGGTTAAGTATGATTTTGGAAGAAGTCTCTTCTAATCAAAGATACAGTGAAAACAGTAATAATGTGAAATTATTACAAATTAAAATTTATAAATGAATATATTTTAAAATATAATTTATTCCTGGGATGGCAAAGCTAACATTTTAGCATCCTTACTCCAGTCTTCAGTGTCACATGAAATCATTGTAATATGCTGATTTCATGCTCAAGAAACATTTCATATTGTTATCAGTGTTGAAAACAGTTCAATATTTTAATGATGCATGATTTTTTTTTTCAGGATTCTCAGATGAATAGAAAGTTCAAAAGAACAACATTTATTTGAAATAGAAATCTTTTGTAACATTATAAATGTCTTTACTGTTATTTTTAATCTATTTAATGTATCCTTGCTGAATAAAAGTATTAATTTCATTTTAAAAATAAAAATCTTACTGATCCCAAACTTTTGAACAGAATTGTATATATTTGTTTATATAATATTACATATAGTATACTGCATTATTTAATCAGAATAAATCCAATCAGTATTTGTATTCATTTGTTTAAGTCCATCAATGAGGTTTTTTAATGTTAGCCGTGTGCTAAAGACCCCTATGTTGTTGTTGTTGTTATCATTATTATTCTTTAAATATTCATATTTGCATATTTTATTGTTGCAGTCTAATGAATTCTTTGTTATTTTTTAATCAAAAAGCAGAAAATAAAATAATTGAAATAATTTATGCACATCTACAGTTGTACGTTTAAACCAAAAACAATATTGTTTATACTAAAAATATAGATTGGTTGATTCCTAGAGCTGATGGTGTGTTAGTGCTTCTGCACTAAGCGACAAGCAATTTTATTCATATGCATGCCTGTACTGTTTATTGGCTGGCTCAGATGAGTGCTCTGGGAGCCGAGCCCAGAAGCCAGAACAGTAAAAAGTGCAAACAGATAAATGTAAATGTGGAATTGAGAAGCCAAGGCAGCTCAACCACTCAAAGAAAGTTTTGACAGGGCTCTTCCAAAAAGAGGAAGACATTTTTGGCCAAGCTGGAACAAATTATGTCTTCATAAAGGTCTGCAATTTTCTGGAAAACTGTTTCCAGAAAACAAAAAGGCTGGTTGCTCAAAGTTCATTGGGAAAACAAGTGTTTCTTTCTCTGTTTGCACGTGATACTTCAATGCTAAAATGTGAGGAGTCTGGAGAATAATACAAGACAAACTGAATGGACCAATAAATCTGGGCAGAAAAACAGGATGTCATATGGATGTAAAATAAATCAGATGGAAATAAGACAATGAGCTTTTTTTGATTACATGGGGAGCCAAACTCACAGAGAAATCCCTAACCTCTTCAGGAGCCAGACTCTGGGTACTGTAGGGCAACGGTCTGTCACAATCGGGAATGTAATCTTGGCAGTAGTCAGCCGCAGCCTGAGGATCATCCACAAGCAAGAGCTGCTGGATCTCACCCTGTAACACAAACATATAACACATGCATTGATTCGGTAATATTCACTGCACTGGTGTAATTCTTGTGATCAAAGAGAAATAAAACCCCCTTTAACACTGCATAACTGGAGAACATGCTGATATAAAGCAGAAAAGTAAATTAAGATGAAAAACAACTTTTGTAACACTGATGAAATCGGGGTAAAACTTGTCGAATTTTATTTGCATATAGCATTAGGCATTTTGGAAGCACACTGCAAATAAACGTTTATGCTACTGGAAAAGCAATCTTCACTTCAAAAATATATTTTACACACTTTAGACTTCTATAAACTGTTCAATAAATTGTTCATAAATTCGCTCTGTCTCCTATATTGCTATTATAGGGCTGCAGTTAAAGCCAAAAGGCTATGTATTTGACTGCAGTCCCTGTCACAAAACTCTGGCACCAGCATCAGCCCACTAAGAAATTAAAGCAGCAGTGTAATAGGCAGCAATTTAGTGATAGTCCCAGCACAGAGGAAGCACGTGTGAAAAATGACTACACATCTCTGACTATGCTGCCCTCAAGATTGAAATCAGGCCCTAACCATAGGTTGGTGCTATAACCACAATAGACACTGAAGGGGACATATCTCCTCCCAATAATGAGATATGGCCAAATTGACCATTGTTGTTAGAATGATAAAACGTTACATATTGAGGTTGGTCTGCCACAGCAATTTCAAAATGACTGAGATGGCCAGTCAAATCAAAGAATGTGGGATTAACTGTTCACAGCAGCCGAGCATGAATTCCAACACAATGCTTGAGCAAGGTAAGAAGCAGCTAAAAATATAATATTTGACAACTGTTTTAAGATGGAAATGAATGACAGAAATACCCCGTAATGTACTTTTTTCAAATTTTGCTGTTTTGAATGAAAAATAGCCTATATACATTATTCATGTGATTCATGTAATTCATAATTGAATGTGACTAGACAAGAAAAATGTATGGAGCCATTTTCAACATATTAAGCATTTGATTAAGAGTGATTATGCACATATTTAAAAAGAAAAAAATTATTAGCAAATAGCTCAAATGCAATATTTAAAAAAAATGTAGCTCTATTTTTGTTTTGTTTTTCTTTATTCTCTATATCTCTTTATAAAGCAAAAAAAAAAAATTAAATCACTTTATCTTCTTAATCCACTAATTACTTTAAATAAATAGTGATGCGACTTCAACTCTAATCTACATCTAGCCAGAACCATCAACCACAAGAAACAAGAGATTAGTCATGGAGTTCATTGTTCAAACTTATCAACTTATTCATCTGAATGTTATATAAACATTAAGAGAGTCATATATAGGCAGATATGAACCCAAACACACAGCACAATGAAACCAAATACCCAAAATTTATCAAATGTTGGAGCTCAAGAAAACTCCACAATTAAAAAATAAAAAAAATAGATGCTCTTTGCAGTGATGATAATGGAGATCTTACAAAAAGGCAGCGTAGTTCTCCCAAAAATGTAAATTTTTGTTATCATTTTCTTACCCTTATGCCTTTCCAAACTTGTATGACTTACTGATGTGCTAGTAATTTTTCCATTTAATAATGATACAGAAGCCCCATATAAATATAAACAATACAAATTGTATAAAAACAGTTCATATGACTGCTCCTATCATCTGAACTGATAGCTTTGGATGTAAAACAGACTTACATTTAGGTCCATACACACTGTTTATCTTCCACTGTTAACCACTAGCTGTTAACCACTTCAACTTGATTGAGTCAATGATTGAACGGGATCAGATTCACGAATGAATCATTCAAGTTTTGAGAACAGGATCGACCAAAATTTTATTAGTTTTGGGAGAATCTGACATTGTTAGTTCTTTCATGATCTTCATTAAATAACGACTTAAATTTCATTCACATGGTGTGTTTTGTTTTGTCATTTAGTCACTTTCATTATATTGAAAAAAAAATGGCCATGATATTCAAAAATTCATCTTTTGTGTATGATGTAAAGAATGTCATACTAGTTTGGACTGGCGTGAGGGTGAGTAAAACATAACAAAATCCAGACTATCCTTTTAAGGTGTGTTGATGCTTGAAAAATAAACAGCAATGAAACTCAATGAACATTCTCATTAAAAGGCTTTGGAAATACACACTCTTCGACCAAAGTTTTTAATGCATGAAATTAAATATCTGAAATAGCCCCACAAATGGACTAAGTACAAAGAGTAAAGGCTCTTCTTTAAAAAAAAAAAAAAATGTGAATGTGTGCTCATTCAGACAGCACTAATTCACAGGTGAGCAGGGTGGTACTTCCAGGTATTCTCTAGAAGTGGAAACAAGCCTGAACAGCACCCATTTATTTCTCTCTGTGGAGACAAGACCCCAACTTCAGCAGCCCAGACAACTGCCTCTGATCCACTCTATTTCAAACTGTTCAATTAAACATAAAAGAAATAGACCACCAGTTTATTCCATTAAAGCAAATCAGAGGCATAAATATATATGAATTTTATATGAATGCAAATTATGCTGATCTGAGATTCCCTGTCACCTCTCAAGAGAAATATCTTGTTTGCTGTTTGTTTGAGAGTTAAGGGGAGTATGATGAGCATATACTGCAGCATTTATAAAGAAGCTGAAGAGAAGTGGGTTGAGGAAATATGAAACTGCAGCAAAGAGAGTGTGTTATTAAGCACAAGAAAGCCTATTAGGCTAACGAAGCCTATCCAGAACATGTCTGGGTCATATTTTACCCCACACATAAATACATATTACATACATCATTATATTATGTATTTAATTCAGAATTTCCACATTAATAAGAATGTAATGTGAATTATCGTTTAGAATAAGAATGACAAATATTACAGAAGTAAAATCTACAGAAGCATTATTGTTTTGATTGGGTGTGATTAATTTTAATGGTTAAAATGACCCAGACATTTCTTAGTGAGATTTGTTGAAAGGACTGTCACTTGGAAGTACATAAATGATGTGAATTTGGGACATTTTGGACTATGTTTAAAGGGGTCCTATTATGCTTTTTCACTTTTTGAATGTTAGTCAGTGTGTAGTGTGTATGTTTGGGCATAAAAAAGATCTTCAAACTTACAAGTCTCAAAGTCCACTCCAGTGCGGGTGTTTATATCACTGTATGATGTCAAATTGGATGTCATTTTCATTTAATCTTGCATGTAATGTCTGATAAAGCAGTGTTTTTTTTGAGCAGAGCGCTGCTTTGTGTACAGCCATTACCAGGGAAACCTTGATCTCTACCACTCCAGAGAGAGCATGAGTTTGCATATATATGCTGCCTGGGAAACACTGGACTATGGTATACATAAATTCAACTGTATAACAGTAATGGGGAGAAAGGTATTATAATAATGTAAATTATGTCAAAAATAATGCGTTTTTCGAACCACCAAGCATGAGAGCATGTTCTAGTACACCCCCAAAACAAATTCAAGACATTGTAAAAGAGCATAATAGGACCCCTTTAAGACAAGACACTACAGGCAAAAACCATGCTCTGGTCAATTTTGAGATTTTGGCCTATTTTGCTCACATAACATGCCCTCATTCAGAATAGTGGAAGGAAAACATCCAAAATACACATTTATGTGTCTATTCTATTACACTTCATCTATTTTCATTTATAGATTTCAAGTACAATACCTTTAATATCTTTAAAGGCTGTTTTATTCCAATCTATATTCTGTAACCCCGGTTTCCTGGCCAAATTGCCCCCCTGGCCTTTGTCAATCATGGCCTCCTAATAATCCCCAACCACTTGATTGGTAATGAGGAAAAAAAATTAACTTAAATGATTTTAGCAAATGGCTGCAATATAACAAAGAGTGAAAAATTGAAGGGGGTCTGAATACTTTCCGTACCCACTGTATGAGATGTCTGATGTTTTGTACCTCAAATACTTCCTCATCTAGCAACCGTGTCCCAAAAACAACGACTCCATCCGTGCTGACCACAGGGCTGTCTCCACGCATCAATTCCAGCGTCTGCACCTTCTTACAGTCCAGGTACAGTGTAACAGACTTGCCCTCCACGCTGTAGGCTATCCGATGCCATCTGAGAAGAGATGACAGCTGGGTTAATCAGTGTCAACAACAGCAGAGCTTTATCACAGTACTAACCCAGGGGTAAAAGTGATACTTACTGCTGTTCCAGGAGCATGGCTATTAGAGGTGGATTATGGGTCGCTTAAATGTGAAAGAGCATTCTATAAATGGACACTGTGATGCTATGGTACCATAGCCAGATCGGGAGTCTAGTTGAAAAAAGTATTTTTATTCTGCAAGAGCCACACTTTAAAATAGCTCTCATCCTCCAACAATTATACATGTTGGAATACGTCTACTCATAATAATGTATTTATGAATGCAAGGCACGATTCATAGTGCATAATAGCAAAAAATTTTTCATTGTCTCTGCTTACACCTAGTATTAACATCCATTTCAGATGATCTGATTAAAGATAAAAGTCTAAACACAGTCCAAAATATTTTGTGATCAGATCATTCAAACCATAACAAAGAATGACCATTTACACATGAACGCAATCATATTCACATTACTATCTGGTATAATCTGCAAATTTATCTCAGCAGATCACATTAAATCTGACCACACATAATGAATATTAATACCCGTTGTTAAATGCGATATTGGTATTCACTCAATCTCCATTTAATTTACACATTAGCTAGCTAAAAGGTTTTTCACTTTTGCGAGTGGAAGCTGATTAATTCTGATTCCTGTTTAATTTATTAATACATGTTCCTAGTCTAACTTATTCATCAAAATGTAAATGTAAAACCTGCTCTTCCTATTCCACTGACATCACTAAGGCCACACTGGCTATTGGATAATGTTTACCAGTAACCAATATATTATTAGCTATATTAGCTATTCAGGCATTTATTTAGCAATGTCACATTTAGTCTGAATAAAATCAAGTTCAAGATTTATCCTGTTTTGCTACGAAATACATCAGATTATAGAAGTAAAATGGGTTATGAACAGCAAATCTCATCGGTTACAAGTAAAGAAAACTTAAGGGCACTTCAGAGCTACTAGGAATGCATAAAAAGCACTCACTTCCCATCAGCCAGATTGATTTTCTTAAAAATGGGGTAGAGATCTGGAGCTGGCTGGCCTTGGTGGTCTTCATAGAGGAATACAGGCGATCGGCCCATCTCCAGCCCCAGCTGTTGGACTCCCTGCTCATCATACAAAGACACCAGGAAGAATTGAGAGTTTTTCTTAGCCTTGACAGTGGTCATCAGAGAGAAGTTCTCAGGGAAAGCAGAATCTATGAAGAAAACAGCAAAGCATCGTTCATATATAACACAATGTCTGTAGAATTTGCACTTCAGAAAACCCCATGGCCTCAAATGCTTGTAGGGTTGTGAAAGTATTTTTCAAAGAGTCCATACCTGTAAATAATTGTTTAGTTGGGGCACTGAGTTTAATCTTTTTGTCTATCCTGTAAGCCATGTCTGTTTCTGATGTGTCCTTTCTTTCGATGCACAGGCCGGCCTCCACTGACACTCCCTCCATGTCTTCAGACAGCTCCAGTACCCGTAATACATTGATCAGATTAGCTGTACACAAAAGAGAGAAAAAAAAACTGAGTTTCATTTGTAGGCTGCTATAAACAGATTACTTTTTTGGTGAGTACACTTTAGTTTACTTTTAAAAAAGATGACTTATTATTTTAGTTGTAGGTGGTTAAAAGAGGTGGGGTATCAATAGTGCAGGATGGTAATTTCATAAAAAGTTGGCATCTGCTAACTTGATGTTCCATGCTGAAAAATCCAACAAAAGAAGTTTGAAATAATTATTTATTACTGAAATAACAAAATACTTAAGTAAAAAAAAATACTTTAAAAGAATATACTTAAGTATGAACTGAATGTAATGTTTTCAAGCACTAAACTGCATGTTAATTGCAAATAAATGAAAATGTATTATAGTTCAAATTATATATTAAATATATATATATAAAACATATTATAAAATATATTAAATGCAATTAGCTTTTTTAACCACTTAAGTAAGACTTAAGTACATCTTAAGTACATCTTTACATGTAATTTCATAATTACCTGTTGTCACAGAATTATGGTTAAAATGTACTGCAGAATGTACTGACAAGCAAAAAATGTACTTTAATGTCATTATTACTGAAATCTGTATGTTATGTTTTTACATATTGTGGCGAGCTACCCAAGCACTCATTAGCGTTGTCATGGAGAGGAAGAGGATCCAATTACCAGGAGGCGGAGTCTGTGAACAGGAGCCACCTGAGAGCCATCAGGAGAAGGGGATATAAACAGAGCAGAAAGAAGCATCAAGGGGAATGAGATCTCCTAAGACCAGGCTAACGTTGTCGCTGGTTCTTTTCCTCCTGCAGGCTCCAGTGATTATTAAGCGATCCCAGATCACAAGGTTCCGGCAGGTTCCTGCACCTTAACTTCTACACTCTTCACGGCGGATGATCTGCCTCTCTGATCCTCAGAGCACCTTAACTACTTTCATTATTGTCACTCAATAAATGCCCCTTCGGGGATATTTCACCACACGTTGAGTCTGAGCCTCCTTTCTCCCGCCACAATATATATGTAATCACACATTTGTAATGATGAAGTTCCAATTTAATACATTTAAAATAGATTTACTTTAGATGTGCTTCAATATGTTAGTCAACATATTAAAATAAGTGTTGACTTAAAAGCTTAAAAAAAGATTAAAACTAGGGCTGGGAAAGTTAAAGTGTTATTGTCGCGTTAGCGCATTTATTGATTAACGCCGACAATTATTTTATCGTGCGTTAACGCAGTTTTTTTATTATTATGAAAGTCTGTTGCTCACTGGTTCTGAATACACATACAGACAAACCATGGGTCACAGGAGGGGTGGGATGTTGATCAGTACTGGCTTGGGATGGGTGTCATCACGCATCTCACGATACCACAGAGCATTTGGGGAGGGCCCAGACTGCAGCAGCGCAGCGCTCACGACTTCATAAGTGGGAAATAGGAATAGCACGTGAAGGCAGCAGAGAAGCGCTCTCGCTCTGCACAGTGGAGTGCATCGTTTTGTTAACTTTGTGGTTATTTTGAGTCGTTTGGGACGCGGTAACAAACGGCCCTCTCACAATATATTGCTTTACAGCTCTATCACTTTTGCCGCTCAGAAATGTTCACGCAATCATGTTGCACGTATCAGAAGTTCCGCGCTCCGACACTACATTCATACTGCGCCTGAGCCCAACTGAACCACGCTCTGGCCCACCTCTTCCAACCGAGCCAGGGACGGCTAAACGAACCCCGCCCAAGCGCAGTACGGAGCGATCACACTAGTAAAACGAACCGGGCTTTGGGGGTCAGACGCGCTCGGGCACGGGTAAGATTGCCTAGTGTGAGTACACCCTTATTCTCCCGCATTCCGCACACACGAGTCTCTACCCACCCGCACCCGCATTAATTTGATTCCATTAATGTTATAAGTTGAGATTTACAATAAATATTTTAACTGCTACTATGAAAAAGGAATAGTGCTGTAAAAAAGCACCTTATTTCTTTAAAGTGTTTGCAAACCAAATGTTATAGCACTTTTGTTCATATAGCAGTACTTTTAAATGAAAAAAGTGCACAATACACTAAACGGCCCTCTCACAATATATTGCTTTACAGCTCTATCACTTTTGCCGCTCAGAAATGTTCACGCAATCATGTTGCACGTATCAGAAGTTCCGCGCTCCGACACTACATTCATACTGCGCCTGAGCCCAACTGAACCACGCTCTGGCCCACCTCTTCCAACCGAGCCAGCGACGGCTAAACAAACCGCGGCACGGCGCGATCACACTAGTCAAACGAACCGGGCTTTGGGGGTCAGACGCGCTGGAGCACAGTTAAGATTGCCTAGTGTGATACACCCTTATTCTTCCGCATCCCGCACACACGAGTCTCTACCCGCCCATCAGGTATTGTCCCGCACCGCACTCTGCTGCGTTGGGTCCCGCGATAGTGCAGGTCTCTCTACTCGGAAAGTGCCCGTTATAATGTTATGATCGAGGCTCTGGACTCTGAGCATAACTTGTTTTTCTATAACAAACTAGACAAAACGTTAATGCCCTGGCAGTGGCAAATAGCTTTGGTTTTATATTTAATTTGATTAATGTTTAAGTTGAGATTTACAAGAAATATTTTAACTGCTAACTATGTAAAATACTGCTGTAAAAAGGACCTTATTTATTTAAAGGGGTCATATGATGCGATTTCAAGTTTTCCTTTCTCTTTAGAGTGTTACAAGCTGATTGTGCATAGATAAGATCCCTGAAGTTGCAAAGACTAAAGTCTCAAAACCAAAGAGATACACCGCACTCTGCTGCGTTGGGTCCCGCGATAGTGCAGGTCTCTCTACTCGGAAAGTGCCCGTTATAATGTTATGATCGAGGCTCTGGACTCTGAGCATAACTTGTTTTTCTATAACAAACTATAAAATATTTTCTATAAAAACATTAATGCCCTGGCAGTGGCAAATAGCTTGTTTTATATTTAATTTGATTACATTAATGTTATAAGTTGAGATATACAAGAAATATTTTAACTGCTACTATGTAAAAGGAATACTGCTGTAAAAAAAGCACCTTATTTGTTTAAAGTGTTTGCAAACCAAATGTTATTGCACTTTTGTTCATATAGCAGTACTTTTAAATTAAAAAAGTGCACAATAAACTACTTTTGAATTCATTATTGAATTTTGTGCATAACAATGCAATTAATCGCGATTAATCGCAGAAAATCATGCAATTAATCACGATTACAACTTGTAATCGTTGCCCAGCACTAATTAAAACACAATTATTTAAAATGTATGTTAAAAAAACGTAAAAATGTTTGAAATTGACAATATTGCAAAGGGCAATTAAGTCTTACATAGTCATGAAAGTATATTCTATTTAAGTACACTTAAGCAGTCTTTTATTTCATTAATATTAGATTATCTGCAAGTACAGTTTTGATTTGAAGTACAATACAAGTGCATATTCAATACTATTAAGCGCACTTAGTTTTCCAAAGGGTACAATTTGGCTAATTAACTATGGTGCTTGGCATAGAAGTTCTGAAAAGTCTATTCGATGTTGCATGTATCAGTATCGAAAGAATACTAGTTAGGAACACTACAAGGAATGTAAAGCACAAGACTACAGCCTGATGGCCCTGCAGATGTATTATTCACTAAGCCAATCCCCTTTGGGTCACAGCAAGATCGAACTACAAGCTGAGAGTTTGGCTGCCGTTAGTTTGCTCATCTGCAGCCAGCTCTAAGTGTGTTGATCTACTTGGAAGCTTCAAGATGCAGTCAAGTTCAAATCAAGGCCACAGCTGGTTTTGGATGGTGTGTCATTATGGGATAGAGTTATGACACACAGTCTAGCCTGAGATAGTTACACACACACCAGACAGGTGACCCCTGCCGGAGACTCTTTTAAAAAAATGACTTCCACTATCTAATGTTTACAATCACTTGAAACGTATTCACAGGAAAGTTGTAAGAAAACATTGTAGCATTAATAAATAACTGCTGTTGATGTTTTATTGAATTACAGATTTAATGAATCTATAATTGCACAGGTTAATCTAATGAGGCTAAGGGGCGGGGGGGGGTTTCTTTTGACTAACCACAACCTTTGGCATGTGTGTCAGCTGAAACAAGGATCCTAAATTTAAATTGCCCTCCTGTTTCCATGGCCTTCCTTTCTCTCATCTGTTAATTAAACATGAGGGAAAAGTTTGTCCATGCCAACCAACTGCCTGCCTGAAAAAAACAGTACAGCATTTTATGGCATTATTTATTTGTTTGGCAGATGCCTTTATATTGGGCTGGCTCAAAGCATGGCAACAGACTAGTAAAAAGGCAGTGCTAAAATCCAGGCGAGACTCAAACACAGTGGAAAACATCAGGTACTCATTTAACTACTTCAGACAGGGTTGTGTCAATATGTTGTGCCATTTATTACATTACACAGACCTTGTAAATAAACTAAGTTTTCGGTTCAATGGCCACTGTCTCACAGACACGCATAAATGCGCCACCCAACTCAGCCACATCTGTTAATGTTCACTGGTTTAAGTCCATCAGTCTGAGGTGAAATGTATTTGACAGTTCAGTAAATCTATCTGTGTAACTAACTGAGATATGGATGATTGGAAAAACATACAGCCACTTGAGAGGGCCAGTGTCTGTTTTTTTTTCCTTTCTATACACTATTGTTATGCTCTCATTTAAATAAACAAGTACACATACATTTGTAGGCACATACACATAGTGCATGCAGAAACAGGTCAGTAAGTCAGTGGTGTTTATATGTCTGAGTAGCTATGTAATCTGCGTCAGAATAGGCCCAATTATCACAGGACTCTGGTAGGGTTCAGCCTTGCAAACGTCAGACATCTTGACTCGACATCTCAGCTAAATCCATAATTCTGACTGCTGTCTAATCCAAAAGTCTAACAAAACAAGAAACTGCCCCAGACAATGCTTTTTAAAAATGTACAAAACTGTTCACAAGGTTGGGGTCAGTAAGAATTTTTTTTGTTTATTTTTTGAAAGAAGCTAATACTTTTCGTCAGCAAGGACATTAAATTTATCAAAAGTTACAACAGATTTCTATTTTAAATGAAATTTTTCAAAGAATCTCTCGCTGTGAGAAATGCTGCAAGTGGAGTGATAGAAATGGTGAAACGGTTACCGTGGTGATACTGGGTGAATATCTCATGGGTGGAAAGACCTCTCAGCCAATCAGATTCGAGGAACAGAAAGAACTGTTGAATAATACTATTTTACTCTATTTTTATTAAATAAAATGCAGCCTTGGTTAACATAAGCACATTACAAAATCTTAACGACCCAAAACTTTTGAACAGTAGTGTGTGTATATTTCTTTAAACCAGTCACCATTTTTTTCTGGAAAAAAAAAAGAAAAAGAAAAAAAATTCAAAAAGAAAACCTTTAGCTTTTTGTAATTTATTATTTTATAATCCTGTAAAGTGACATGTAGCTTATCAGTTATATGTTAAAACTCTATACATCATTAACAACTATACACATGAAAATAATAAAATTACAAAAATGTTGCTTACAATAGTTTTAGATGATGTATAGTGTGTCACATTGCAGTGTCACAATTTGAAACGTCATATCTACCCACTTACAGTTGAGATAATACCTTGTGCTCAAAGTGACAATATAACTTGTTTACCAAATACTTGGAATGAAATTCTAGAGGGAATGGGTAAAACAGAGCACTGTTTAATATCTGCCCTCTGACCTCAGAGAAATTCACATGACAGTAATAACAGTGGCCTAATGGTCTGAGAACAGGAGGAGAAATGCCTCCTCTTAGTGAGAATTCTTTCAGCACATTCCCAAGATACCCAGCTCATAATGAACATGTTCTCAAATGCTCTCAAAACAAAGCATCCCTGATGCAGACCGTCATGTTACTTCTTAAGGAAATACAAATTAAAGGTGCATCAACATTTATGGCATTAAACCATTAACATTTCATACTAACTGAAATATTCAGTCAAGCACTGTAAGAATACAAATGTTTGAAATATTGCATGCCTACAAATAACCTTAAATGGGCACAAAGTCAATGTGTTTAGAAGGGCATCAGTAGTAGGATAGGAAAAGAAAAAAAAACGTGCCCACTATTCCCAAAATAAACCTTGGCTAACGTCTCGGTTACGTATGTAATCCTCGTTCCCTGAAGGAGGGAACGGAGACGTCACGTCGGTGACCGACGAATTGGGATCTCGCTTAGAGGGATCAATCCACTTCGAGTGTAAACTAAACGAGCCAATGCACATTAACATGCGATGATTGCATCCAGCTGCCGCTGATCACAGCGTGAGCATAAAAAGGCAGCCGGTGCAACGCATACCAGGTTTTCGCTGAGGAGCCGAGCCGGTGACCCGGTACAGCAGCCGTGGCAACGGGACATGACGTCTCCGTTACCTCCTTCAGGGAACGAGGGTTACATATGTAACCGAGATGTTCCCTTTCAGTCGGTCACTCTCGACGTCACGTCGGTGACCGACGAATTGGGATCCCTACCAAAGCGCCATGGATGCTGCCCCTTCCAGTGTGAGATTGGATAACACTGGGAAAACGTACCCGTTCCTCTTGGAACAGGAACGTTGCGGAAGTCCCATCCTTCCCGAAGGAGGTTTCGGAAGCACTTACATTTACATTTAGACATTTAGCAGACGCTTTTATCCAAAGTCTCAGTTAGCTTAATGCAGTACACGTAGCAATACTTACACATATGAACAACCGTTTAAGTGCATATGGAAGATTAGAGGTGATTATAACCCTCTTGGGAATGGCAGAAGTCTGCCGGGGAAACACGGGCTCTGAGG
>NW_015554139.1:521945-524110 GCF_001515605.1 Sinocyclocheilus anshuiensis
TACATATGGAACCCAGCCTTCTACCGGTTCTCACGGATTCATCGAGTGAGGGCCTGGCGCCGGACGTTCCGCCACGTCTGGCTGCTGAGGGGATGGAGGAGCTCGACAGGGTCTACAGTATGGACACTCTGGAGCAGTTTTAGCAAGCCGATACTAAACCGGGGCCTCTCAGTGCCTCTCCCGGTTTGAGGTGAGAACACAGGAGGATACCGGCTCCACACGAAGGCTATAGAATCTAGCGAACGTGTTGGGGGTCGCCCAGCCCACACCTCTACAAATATCTGTCAGCAAGGCGCCACGAGGATGCAACACTTCTAGTAGAGTGAGCTCGCAACCTGAGCGGGCAGGGCACACCCTGTGCCTGATAAGCCAGGGTGATGGCATCCACAATCCAGTGGGCCATCCTCTGCTTAGAGACGGCCTTCCCCTTCTGCCGGCCTCTGTAACAGACAAAGAGCTGGTCTGAGGTCCTAAAGCTTTGTGTCCAGTCTACGTACCATCTCAAGGCTCGGACGGGACAAAGCAAAGCTAGGGCTGGGTCTGCCTCCTCTGGGAGCAGAGCTTGCAGGTTCACTACCTGATCCCTGAAGGGGGTAGTAGGAACCTTGGGCACATAGCCGGGCCGGGGCCTCAGGATTACCTGGGAGTCAGCCGGCCCAAACTCTAGGCACGAATCATCGACCGAAAATGCGTGCAGGTCCCCTACCCTCTTGATGGAGGCCAGTGCAATCAGGAGCAGAGTTTTCATTGAAAGAAACTTTAGCTCGACTGACTGCAAAGGCTCAAATGGGCCCCGCTGTAGTGCTTTGAGCTAGACTTTAATAGTTAAGGGTGGAGGAGACAGCCTTCGCTCCAACCCTTGCTGCAAAAAGGACAGCACGACACCGGTCGGGCATCTTCGGGGGTCTTCTCGGTGAGAAGAACACCACTCAACAGTGCTCTCGCTGAAGTGATGGTGTCAACTACCTGCTGGGGTGGGTCACCTAGAACCTCCGCGTCCCGTCCAGGGACCAGACATGAAGTTTCCAGAGGTCTGGATGCGGGTGCCACAGGGTGCCCCGTCTCTGAGTCAGTAGATCCTTCCTCAGAGGAATCTGCCAGGGATGAGCTGTCACAAGGAGCATTAGTTCCGGGAACAAGGTCTGAGTGGGCCAATACAGCACCACGGGTGCCACATGGTGCCCGTCTCTGAGTCAGTAGATCCTTCCTCAGAGGAATCTGCCAGGGATGGGCTGTCACAAGGAGCGTTCGTTCCGGGAACCAGGTCCGAGTGGGCCAATACAGCGCCACAAGCAGGACCTGCTCCCCATCCTCCCTGACCTTGCACAGCGTCTGTGCGAGAAGGCTCACTGAGGGAAACGCATACTTGCGCAGGCCCCGCGGCCAGCTGGACGCACTGGCGTCCGTGCCGAGTGTTCCCTCGGTCAGGGAGTAGAACAACTGGCAGTGAGAGGTTTCTGGAGAGGTAAACAGGTCTACTTGAGCGGCTCCAAAACGTCTCCAAATCAGCTGGACCATCTGGGGATGGAGTCTCCATTCTCCTGGGAGCGTAGCTCGTGACAGCTCGTCGGTCGTACGGTTGAGCAGAACCAGAATTTGAATGGCACGAAGTGACCTTAGAACCTTCCGACTCCAAAGGAGGAGGTGGCGGGCGAGTTGCGACATGCGACTTTTCCCAGTTGACCCAAAGACCCAACTGGCTGAGGTGCCGGGGCACCAGGTCTCATCGCACGGAGAGTCCACGACTGCGGCTGGCGGACGGGTGGAGGCAGCTTCTCCACTAGCCATATAAGCACCGCCGGTCAAACCAGACGAATGCCTACAGGCCCGGGAGGGGAGCGACGGGATCCCCGTCAGGAGGAGGCGGTCTTAGGACACAGGGAACCAGCGCGAGCCACCCCGAGAAACCAATCGTCCAACCTCAAGGGCTCGGGATGCAGTGGAGGTTTCCACTTGAGCCCTACCCTCTCAGCAGCCCGGGAAAGCATAGCCGACATCTCCGGATCCGATTCAGGCGTTGCCACCATCCCGGAAGGTGGCAGTGCAGCCGAATCTTCCTCTCCAGAGAGCTCTCCCTCCGATGCAGTGATCGACATCCGGTCATCGGGAGGAGCCCCGAGGGATACCGCTGGTACGCTCTTTGAAGAGGGCCCAGCACGTTCCTT
>NW_015554139.1:524769-528574 GCF_001515605.1 Sinocyclocheilus anshuiensis
CAACGAGGCGGGGCGCTGAGAACCAGCGCGAGCCACCCTGAGAAACCAATCGTCCAAACTCGAGGGCTCGGGACGCGGTGGAGGTTTCCACTCGAGCCCTACCCTCTCGGCGGCCCGGGAAAGCATAGCCGACATCTCTGAATCCGATTCAGGCCTTGCCACCGTCCCGGAGGGTGGCAGTGCAGCCGAATCTTCCTCTCCAGAGAGCTCTCCCTCCGATGCAGTGATCGACATCCGGTCATCGGGTGGAGCACCGAAGGATACCGCTTGTACGCTCTTTGAAGAGGGCCCAGCGTGTTCCTTTGGCAGCTCGACTGGTTGCGAAGCGCTAGCGGAGTGATGGTCCCCCGAGGGTTGGTTCCCTGAGGGGTTTGCCCCCACTGTAACCCTCAGACCGCCCGTGCTACTGCCCGAAGTAGCCCCGCCTGGCTGCTGCCAGGACAAACACTAGATCGCGGCAAAGGCAACGGAGCTCCACCCCCCTCGAGGTAACGGAGCCTGGCCCGCAGCTCCAAGATGGTCATCTTCCCGCAATGAGAACATGACTCATCCACGAAGGCCACCTCAGCATGCTTGATACCCAGACACGTGAGGCAGCGATCGTGACCATCACCCGGCACCAGGTAAGGACCGCATCCAGAAACACACGGGTGAAACGGCATCTTTAAAAAGATGATCTGTCATCTTTACAAAGACGCACCCGTGTAAGCTCTTTTAGAGAAATAGGCTCTTTCAGGGAAATGCTCTTTTAGGTGCTGAGCAGCTGGATGCAATCATTGCATGCCAATGTGCATTGGCCCGTTTAGTTTACACTCGAAGTGGATTGGTCTCTCTAAGCGAGATTCCAATTCGTCGGTCACCAACGTGACGTTGAGAGTGACCGACTGAAAGGGAACAAATCCTTTACAAAGTAGGCCCTTCTCTACCGAGATCTCCTGAAGTCTAGGGAATGTTCCTCCCCCAGCATCATGAAGAGGCCTGGGGCAGGTGGCTGGACGCCATGTTGGATATCCGGAGCCAGTCCAGAAGCAACATGCTGATGCTCTGTATATCCGCCAAGAGCCAAACCTGAGCCAAGTCTACAAATCACATTCATCAGAGGTTGTGAAACCCAAGGCAGTGCTACCTGTCTGTTTTATTCACCTGTATGCTTCGGCCAAGTGCTAATCTCACAGATCTACCTGTAGCTATGTTACCTACACCTGTCTGGGTGCGGCCGTCTGGCACATCTCAAAATGCTTCGTCTGGGGGCTTATAAAGTGGAGACGGCTTTCCAGCATCACCTCAAAGAGCTGCTGAACAAATTCAAGATTTATGTGAGTTGAACACAAATCTGTAGCAAATGCAAATTACTTAGAATGCTTGATGAGTGAACCTATTCAACCCATAAACACATTTATGTGTATATCTAGCACTTGGTCTAAACAGATAGTTCACCCAAAAATGAAAAATCTGTCATCATTCACTCACCCTCATGTCTTTCCAAACCTGCATGAATTTCCTTCTTATGCTCAACACAAAAGAAGATATTTTGAAGAATGTGGGTAACCAAACAGATTCTGGTCCCTCACTGACTTCCATAGTATGGGCAAAATACTATGGAAGTCAATGGGAACCAGGAACTGTTTAGTCTTCAAAATATCTTCTTTTGTGTTCAGCAGAAGAAAGAAATTCATGCAGGTTTGGAACAACTTGAGGGTGAGTAAATGATGACAGAATGTTCATTTTTCTGTGAACTATCCTACTTTTAAAAAAATCACTCTAAATTTCAGCCAGTTGTGTTTAATATAAATTTAAACTATAATACATTTTCATTTAATTGCAATTAACATGGAGTTAAGTGTCCAAAAACATTGCATTCAGTTCACACTTAAGTACATCATTTTATACTAAAGTGTTCTTCTTTTTCACAAGGGTATCAATTTAATAGAAATCTCTCAAAAAGAGGCTTGCAAAAGAGGTTTGAAAAACAAAACCACTAACCAACTCAAACATGGCAAGTACTATTTTTAGTATATTATATGATTACTCTCTATCCAATTAAAACTCTGAATGAACCATTGCAGTGCTTTGGTTGAAGTCTATTAAAACATTATGTTACTGATCTAATGTTTGCACATTATGCACTAAAATCTGCAACATGATACATTGTAGTTTATACTGGCTGCACTAGCCATGAACATCCTTTGAGCATCAACCTTGTGTTCCTGCCGTCTCCGCAGTTCTCATATTGTCCTGCGTCTTTATTTACTGAAAGCAGTTCACTTGGGATAGGAGTCTTGGCTAAATTATTAGCTGTAAAATAAACTATAATTTGAGGGAACTCCCTTTAGTGTTCATCAGTCTGTATATATTCTCCCACATTGACTCGAGACCACAGGAATATTTACCACACCATGAGAATGACTCCGGCGGTCTGGAGTTTCTCTCTACAGATTTTTAAAACATAATACCACAAACTGATATGTATATTTACTTATTATGAAACTTATTATGAAACACTATTGTAATTTAACAAACAACTGGAGTCAGATATCAGTACTAAATCTGTGATAAACAACATTTAACACCCTTCTGAGGCTGGATATAATTGAATTACTGGTCGTGACCCCTGACCTCAAGGGGCCTGGAGCCAAACCCTGTAGACAGCAGAAGCAATGAAGCAAGGAGAGATGGGACAATGCAGCTCAGACACGCCCAAAGGCACTCCAGAAACGGTCCCAGCTCACCACACCTCAGCCACAGTCAATCTCTAGTTACACACACTTTAACACTCTTTCCACATTAGACAAGCACAAAACACAGTTCAAATCTCAGATTTCCTTCTGTGTGGTGTCCGATCCTATTTCACCTCGTTTGTCTTTCAACATACTCTTTCATTTGTTCATACTTTTCCAAGAAAGCGTAGGATGGTGGCTTTATGCGTGGAAGTAATCAACTGAGATCTCCCAGATGGATGAACGCTAAATGAAACATGCACAAACTGCTCTACAAAAATTTTGAATGCTTGAAGCATAAACGTGATTGAGATTTGATGTTTGGAAGTCGTTCAGAATGGTGGCTGGATGCTGTTAGAAAAACCTGGAAGCTGCCCCACCGCAGCAGCGAACTCTTTCCCTCTAGGAGTCACGCTCCACTAAACCCACAGTTTGGACGGGACGAGATTGTTTAAAACCACACCATTTCCCGCAACATGCAACCAGATTCCCAACTGAAAATAAAGAAGCAGGGAGTTTGGCTTCTCAGTTGCAGAATCGTCCATTTCTCTAGTGTGATTTTGATGGCAGTGGGAGCAGTATGTGGGCTTAGAGACGGCACTGTGGAGCACTGTGGGATACTGTATCCAGCATACTTACAGTCTGGGAACTGCTGAGTGGACGGCACTATTGTGCCAAGGAGCTGAGCATCATTACACATCAGTCTCACATTTCTCTGCCTGTAAAGTTTGTTCTGTGATATTTGCTCACTGTGAGACATCCAGCAAGGCCCACTGTAAGCAGGTCCACAAAGGTAACACCTGCATCCCTCTGTCCCTCGCTGAACACTGCTGTCCCCCACCCCAATATACACATTAAACACACAAACCCTCCCAGTCTAAGACCGACAGAGCTTTGCATTATGCAGTCTCTAAGCTTTAAATAATGTACAGGAACTGTAACTAAAGGTCAAGTCAAGTCAAGTCAAGTCTGCTTTATTGTCAATTCTTCCACATGTACAGCACATACACACAGAGAATTGAAACTGCGTTACTCTCAGACCCTTGGTGCATACAGATAACACTAACAGTAGAACATAAATACAGATA
>NW_015554139.1:528764-533811 GCF_001515605.1 Sinocyclocheilus anshuiensis
TACCACACAGTGATGCAGCTCGTCAGAATGCTCTCGATGGTGCCTCTGTAGAAGGTGCACATGATGGGGGCCGGGGCTCTCACAAGGTGCAGTCACATTTACCACTGTTCAGCGAATTTTCATAGGTGAAAGCTAGTAATTTCAATAAGTATCCACATGATCTGGAATTCCTTGAGAGGGTAAAAGGTTTCCTCTCACAGTGGGTTCAAGTTGGATCACATGGATTTGCCATGTTGACCAGCAGAAAGCTGCTTGGTTTGAAAGTGACTTCTGTGTGAGCTGTGCTTCATACAGCCATGCTACACTACTGAAAATAGAAAATGGATCTTTTTGCCCATTCAATTTTGCTAATGTGACCACACCTTAAGCCATTCGTAGGTTGATTTTCAAAGAGTATAAAAACTGTGGTTGTGTGGTTTTTTTTTCAATATTGCTTTTGTATTAGTGGCTCAACATTGACTCAACCAATGGTGTGATTTCAGGTCGGGCCAATATGTCTGACTCAACCTCAAACATGTAAGACTGGAGTTTGGAGTGTTTGGGAATTTTTGCAGATCCCTTTGGTGTCACTAGTGCAGAAATCTTTGATTGTCTAATTGATCCATGATAGGCCAATGGCAATCAAGTGAAATGTGAAAATTTCACAATTTCATAATCAGATCAAACAGGGTATTACTATTGTCAATTAAAAGAGTGGAAATGTTTTTTGTCTTTGTCCCAACAGCCAACTGCAGGTTACTTTATTCTAGAACAAGGGTGTCCAATCCTGCTCGTGGAGGGCCAATGTCCTGCAGAGTGAGTCTGAAGACCTTGATTAACTGGTTTTAGGTTTATTTATTTGGGGTTGGAGCTAAACCTTGCAGGACAGTGGCCCTCCAGGAACAGGTTTGGACACCCCTGCTCTAGAATGAGCATTAACTGGGCTAGCCTGTAAATACAAATGTTACCATTGATTTAAGATTTTATTTCTGATTTGAAATATGTTATTGGATTATAACCTTTGATCAACAGTCTTCCCCCATCCAAACAGATAAGAGCTGCACTTGCATGACTAGAAATAGATTCCCGGGTGGTTACAAATATGGCCGCAAAGTAACTGACTTGGGGACTTTGGTGGAAAGCAGCAGGAGAGGAGAGGTTTACATGGGTATCATGATGTAAATGAGGACATCGGTCCTCTTGAAGGATCATAAGGCCATTAATACAAAATACAGTATAAGGCCATATAGAAAATAGGATGGAGCTCTGCTTCTGTGAGCCAGATGTTTGTATTGTTTCTGGATGGAGGACACATTTCGCACAGCAGCACTGATGGCCCAAGTTCCTCAGCAGCAAGGAGGCATGTCTGTTTAGAGAAAGAAAGGGCTCTTTTGAGTGAAATCTCCCATCCTCATTGGCCTCTTGTCCAGTGTTCGAACTATACCGTGGACTTTGGGGGAGCCTACTTGAATTTTTTTTTTATAAGGGGGGGGGTCGTGCGCAAGTGGGGGAGCCCAGATAAAGTTAAATAACACATTGTCAGTATTTTTTGAGACCCCTCAAATTTCACAAATCAAGTTTTCAGGGGAGCCCATGTCTTATTAAGGGGAGCCGAGCTCCCCCTAGCTCCCCCGTAGTTCGCACCCTGCTCTTGTCTTTAAATATTCTCATCCATACTGTTTCATGTATTTGTTTGTTCAGTGGGATGAAAAGGAACATGCATGGCTGCTATGCTGCATGAGTTTCCAAACAGGCCGTGTGAAAGGTGAGGAACGGGGACGGCAAGGACCAGGCATGGACGAGGCACATGTGATAACCATAAAGAGAAGATGCAACATTAGAAATAGTCCTTCCACAGCACTTAAAACTCAAGGCCTTTGAAGAAGATGGGACAGATAGACTGGATATAAATATGGGGAGGAAGAGGGAGGAAAGAATCCCAAACAGAAAAAATGCCTTTTTTCACCACGTCAGACATGACAACACACTGTGGCTACAAAGTCCTACAGTTAAACACATGAAACTAACACCAGGCTTTCTCGGGGAAATCAAATACCCGACAGCTGACTCAACTAACCACATCCTGCTCCGTCATATCAGAATCCACTGCTGCACCAGACAGGAGTGATACCACTGTGACTGCACATCTCACATCTTCTTCTCTGCAGAAGCACATCATACTGAAATGAAGTCTGGCTTATCTGACCTGATCAACATATACAATGAATTCATTGCAATTATAAAATCTACTAATTTACCTATCTCCTCTTTTTGCTTTAATGGCACTAGCACTCTAGCTACATGAACCACACAAGTTTGTATAAAACTTGATGAACTTGTTCTCCACTGCCTGTGCAAGGAGTCACATGATCTAATGTCACTTTGCTTAGTTCATTAGTGATCTAGAAATACTAAATATCTCTTTTATATCATAATGTTCCTTCGATTCATTTTTGAAAATTCTAAAACTTTATTTGCATGTTTCATTGAAAAAAAATGTATAAGCCTATATAGGTTGTACGCCTCACTTTAAAGGGGTCATATGATGCGATTTCAAGTTTTCCTCTCTCTTTGGAGGGACATGTGAGCATCAGAAACTTAGATGCACTGTTATTTTAGTATCATTGAGATACTATTATAGTTTTTATTAATATTTTGAATCAGATTTTACTTTATATTTTCCATTTTCATTTTAATTTGTCAGATTTTTAGTAGTTTTGTTGTGTTTTTTCCTCATTTTTAGTAGTTTTTTATGTCCATATTAATTTTAATTTCAGTTTTAGTTATTTTAGTACATCAAGTTAAACTACATTAAAATGAGAAATGTTGCCTTTGCAACTAGTTTTATAATATTTTATTTTATTTCAAGTAACAGTTTTAATTTTAGTTTCAGTTTTAGTTTACTATAATAACCCTGCACTGCAATATGCTCAGAAAATGCAGTGATTATATGCTCTATATATAATCACTGTAAACATCCCACTGACCTTTTCACACTAAACATATAGCAGCATGAGTAGGTAATGTATCGTTTGATACTTTTCATGCTTATCACGTACATAAAATACCAACACCATTTTTGCATAAATAATAAATTAATAATGTAGGGCACACCAATATTTTTGACATCAAAACAAGTTTTCAGGTGAAACTGCCCACATCTATGCAGTCTGCTCTGGGTTATGGTGTTGACATATATACTACATTTGTACAATAACAAATTTGGCCAACTGCCCAAGAGGAATTTGAATCTACTGGAGTTGGTCAGTAAGCACTCATTCACCTATATCTCAAGTCAACGTTAAACTGTTTCACAGCAAAACGACATGGGTCACAGGCAAACTCAAACATGACATGACAGTCTGCTGGGGAATTTCCTTCCTTGACTATTCCATATATGTGAGTCAGGTAACTAAACCTGACCAATGATTCTAACATAATAGAGCATTCTAAAGACAAAAGAGTTGTGAAAGCAATTAAAATGGCTATAATAGAAAAACAGAGTATCATGGGAAGTGTTGTGGATTGTAACACCATCAGTTGAAGCGATTAGAGGGGGTGAAATCACTGTCACACATGACCACCACGCTCCTAAGGTGACAACTAATGTATTACTTTGCTCAAGTTAATGGATGTCAATTGACAGAACTACATTTTCATTATTTATTTATTTAGTCATTTAGCAGACGCTTTTATCCAACTTTATTTTTAACTACATCATTTGAATCAGCAAGTTTGTGTGTTTTATTTGAAATATAACCAAAATCCGTTGAAAAAATAGGACAAGGAGGGTTGTAACACAATTCCCAATTTATTTCTAATGGAAAGATTGCGCAGACGCTGTATAGACCTACATTTCACACAATGAAGAGACTGAGCATCAAACGCTAAAATTGTTCACATGAAAAGAGGGTGGAGTTAGGTAGGGTCGAGATGGGGATGGAAAACATTTTTGAGCATGTAAATTTGATTATCTCGAAAAACTGATGACCGAAAACTCCCAAACTCAGTTAAAAAAGCAGGTTTCATTATAAGAAAAGATTCCAAATCTATATAAATTGTTTTAATTTATAATATAAATAAGCTGAAATCTATGTTTAAATACTAAACACAGCTGAAAAGCACCGAATAAGTCACGGAAAAATAAACATACAGTCTAAACTAAAGTAAAGTGTGTTGGAAACCGGCCTTTTAGGAAACTTAAAAGCGTATGTGGCTGTCAGTCATCCTTAAACTCAATGAACAAGTTCAAACCGGCGGTACATATTCAACATGTATCTCAAGCTTCCTCCACATTAATGAGAGCTCGCTATAAAACGATTAAGGTAAAATAAAAAAAACTCCAAGTGACACGCGACATTCCCGCAAATTCACACGATAACAAAACATTTTGAGCAACTTCTCTAAAACTTTATTGACTCGCAGCCGCATCTGTAACAAGTGCACAGGAAATAAGTATGTGCTAACTTAAGCTTTCAAATTCTGAAAATGTTAAGAACAAAAAAGCACTGTTAAAAACTATTGTTTTAAGTTGAAATGTAGGCTACTTTACCTGCATGCGTCGTTGAGCACAGAGAGAGAAGCAGCAGCACTATCGCGCAGAGCGCAGTCTCCTTCAGCCGCCTCATGTTCAGGACCCGTTACCTCCACTCAAGCGCTTTATCACACAACCAGGAGATTACGACTGAGAAAGCCCAGAAGCCAGAAGCGTACAGAGAGAGAGAGGCAAGTGCTGCTGCGGTCCAGGTCTGTAGTTTTTCTTTCAGTATCCTCCTCTCCTCCAAGACCGCTAAGCTTTGTCCCTCTCATTCAGTTTCTGCCTCCTCTCACTCCTTTCCAAACTTTCTCCCACGTCCCCTCCTCTCCCTCCAATGATCTCCAGAATCCGATGCTTAATGATGCCTCCAGAGGACACGTGTCAGAAATTGGATGTGTTGTGACGTTGCTGTAATATATATATATATATATATATATATATATATATATATAACACATCCAATTTCTGACACGTGTCCTCTGGAGGCATCATTAAGCATCGGATTCTGGAGATCATTGGAGGGAGAGGAAG
>NW_015554139.1:533976-542040 GCF_001515605.1 Sinocyclocheilus anshuiensis
GACGTTTCTGTAATATATATATATATATATATATATATATATACATACACATATACATACATATATAAATAAATAAATATATATATATATACATACACATATACATACATATATAAATAAATAAATATATATATATATACATACACATATACATACATATATAAATATATATATATATATATATATATTACAGCAACGTCACACACATCCATATATATATATATATAATGTAGCATGTAAAATACATAATGAAAGCACATCATAAACTAGCCTAAGCTGATTTACTGGTCTAAGGCTGGCCTGAAGACTGAAGACTAGTTTTGGAGGAGTTTTGGGCACTTTTCAGCTAGTCAGAATTAAAGACCTTCTTAAAACCAGCCAAGCTAAGATCAATATGTACTCAATATTTACTCAAAATTCGAAAGAATATATACATACATACATATATACATACATTACATATATGAATGAATGAACGATTGATTGAATAACACATAGGTGATGAAGCCTTGAACTTCATCGTAATAAAAGAATGAGAACTTGAACACCTTTGGTCAGTTAATGAAGCGTAGTGGGAACAGTGGAAAGGTTATCTGCTGATCTCTCTCCTCTCAGACTAACAATGCACCCCCAGCAACTTCTGCAACAAAATCATGACTCCATGATTACTCACAAGGTGGATGGTGGCCCCAGGCCCCTCCAAATGACACTAGTATTTATTTTAACACATCATTAGATTACATAGTGTTTGATTATCTGTCCATTATTAACTCTCCTGACATATCAAAATGTATTCAACATGGCAGATCATGTCTTATGACATTGCGCTTTTTTGCGTGCCAAGGCTGAGATGCTTTGCATATAAAAAAGGGAAATCCCACCAGGGCCTACTTTCTATATACTTTTTATATTGGCTGTAAATTTTGCAGGGCCGCTGAAGCACTTTGGCCAGAAATTCTGCTGCGGCTTTGGTTTGGACTTGCAGACTGACAAGCCTTTACGAGATAGATTCCTCTAATTGACAATAATTAATGGAGCTGACATCACCATAACCCAGTCCTAGGCTATGACAGACCTTTGTGGATGAGCCAGCGCTCATAAAGTTTGAAGAGAAATAGAAGAAAGTAGGAAAAGTGATGCTCTTGATCTTCCTTGGGAAAAACACAGAAACAAGATTGAGGGAAGCATGGGACACACTATGAAACGTAACAAGCTCTCTTTTCTTCATTCTCTCTCAGTTGTATCCTGCATCCCCCTCACAGCATGAACTTGTACATATTTGTCATAGGAAATGCTTGTTGCTCTCAGGTCACTTTGCATGTGTATCTCTGATTAATACAAATGATTTATGTTGAATATTATAAACGTCCATCAACATTGTTTGGCTTCTGAGGAACCTAACGAAATTAAAACCTCCATGCAATACAAAGAGATTAATGTTTAGTGAAAAAGAGCCTTTCTCAGATTCATAAAGACAATCTGTGATAATCCGCCCTGTGGGTGTGAAGATAAACATGGGACGGATTTGGGATGTGCACAAAGGGAACAAAAGACATAAGAGCCTCTGAGATATTCAGATATCTTTACAGATCTCAGCTGATCTTCTGCGCAAATTCTGTACTCTCACACACACTTTCACCACAATTTAGTCTGGCTCTCATAAGTTAGACCTGCATTCCTTGTGGTTTTAGCAGATAGTTACTAAGAATGAAGTTGGACATTTAAGCTGAAAGTGAGAAATTCCAAATTCTATCAGTGAGTTTCAGTCAGACTGATTCAGACACTGGACAGTCTTGAGACCCTTACGAAAAAGAAGTGTATTCAAGTGTGCTATTAGTATACTTATTTTAAACTAAAAATAGGAAAGTATACTTTTAGTCTACTTTTTATGTACTTCTCAGAAATGGGCTTTATGTACTTCTCAGAAATATACTTAAAATGACATTTAAGTATACTTGACTTATACTTAGAAAAAGTCTAAATATATTTTAGCTATAATTGTGCTCCTAGAATCCGTGTTTTCATTGTTATACGGTAGGGGGCGCTAGTACACACCTTCTGTACAGAATTTCCAAAAAAACACAAGTGAAGAAGAAACCGAAACAACAGATGCTTCCACATGTAATCTAACACGATCATCAGGCATAAAACAGTATCAAAGCTGTGTAACGTTATGGAATAAAATGTCGACCAATGAAGAGGTAATAATAACTGTCAAGCTTTGGGGTGTTGATCGACCTTATCTACGTTTTGATTATCATTCTGAATCCAATTCATAGTCTTTTTTCAGCTTTTTGTTCAAAATGTTATTTATTTATTTATTTTTTATTTATGAAACTTATCCACATTCAAGTGTTTAAAAAAAACATTTTGATGTAAACTAGTTGTGTACTCAAAGTTTACTACTGTTATACTTAAAGTATACTTAAAAGTATACTTTTATATACTAGAAAGTGGGCTAATTTAGTCCCAAGGAGTATTGAAATAGTACACTTACAAGTATACTACTAGTACACTGATATTTGTATACTTACTACATAAAGTATACTGAAAAATATACTTGAACTTTACTTAAGTATACTTACTAAAATAAACTTGAAGTATACTACTTTTTGGTAAGGGGATGGATATTCTCAAACAGTGTATCCATCTCCACTCCATCCTTATTCTCTTTCTATACTGAAGCCTCATGCCCATTCAAACTGATGCACATGCCCCCTCAGATTTTGCACCAAGTGTATTCTGAATGCTACATCAAAAAAAAAAAAAAAGATTTATCTTTGACAATTAATTTTGCGTGATTACTGGTGATGCAGAAAGGGTTTGTCTAAAAGCAGAAAGCACCCATTCACATGTCGAAATTTGGTCTGTCCAATCCAGTCACGTATATTTTGCTTTAAACTGAGAAGTCTGTCATCATCTGCTCTCAAGTTGCTCAAAGGTCATATTCCTTTTTTCCCAGAAAAGGAGCTTATTTTAATGCAAAAGTTGCTCTTTTCCATACAATGAAAAGGCAAGCAGCGCACTGGCTGTCAACCATGGCTGGTAAGCAAGCAAGCAAATAAATAAGCGCTTGTAGTGTACTTTAAATCTTAAAGGTATATTTAAAAAAAAAAATGTACTTCCATATAAAATGTGCAATTTATAATGTCAAATTAAACGTTTTACTTTTACTACATTTTAAATCATTGTTTTTTAATATTTTATCACACTTTAAAGAAATACACTTATTTTAACTAACAAACAAAAGCACGTGTAAAATATAATTTTAATTATAGTGTGTTATTTGATATTACATTTAAAGTTAATACATTTTTAAATGTACTAATTTGCAACTAGATTACAAATTTTGATTACAAATATTTTTAAATACATGATATACAAGTTTCAGTAGAAATTACATTGAAGTATATTTTAGATTAGCTAAATGTTTGCCGGTACAATCGGCAGTGCACTTTAAACATATTTCAAAGACAATACAAATAATTATTAAATTAAAGATGTATTCACTGTAAGTCCTACTTAGGTGGGTCAAAACAATTCTAAAGTTCAGCAAAATGTATTTTCATTTAATTGCAATTAACATGCAATTAAGTGAAAATATTGCATACACTGAATTCTTTCTGTAATACTCCTTTTGAAATTATTATAAAGTTTACTTCTTTTTTTACAAGGTGCACATTGAATACTGATGTTCTTCTACCACTTTTCTTTCCTTTTGGTTTTAAAGAACTCAGTGAAACAAACTTTACTTCACTCATTTTCATATGAGACCCACTCCACTGGACAAAATCAGTCTCTGAATTTGAGAAAGAACTCAGCTCTGACAAGGAGAATCACTTTACATACCCAATCCCTATTCACTGTCCAAACAAACATCTTAAGATAGTTTCTCATTTCTAAGGAGCACGCATATGTAACAATGACTTTGAAATTGCTGTTTATATAAATGCATTACTCAAATTTGAGTAATTCTCTGGAAGCTGAAAGTCATCAAAACCAATGTCTCTTCAAGCCATATGTTAGGGATTAAGTTGTGAAAGACCTTGCTGAGAGTAAGAGTGTTGATCAACACATAATTCATGCACTGAAGGCCTGTATTACTCTCATTTCAAAAATAGAGAGCTTTGCATTTATATTGTGTTTATAGGCTTCATGTTGCATTTGGCACTTTGTGTTTGCATAAATCATTGAAATGTGACCACCTCTTTTGTCTGCCTGGGTTCATGGAACATATGGCACACCACGCAGTTACATTAAAGCACATCTGTGACTTGACACAAATCAGTCTCATGTAGCAGTTCAGAAACTTACAGCAGATATAAGAGCTGGCAGGGAATGAAACCATTCCTTGAAGAGGAACAAGAGACCAGCCACCCATAGAGTGTGATAAAGAATCTCAGAGGTCTCCATGTTGACTGCACTGCTCCGTCTTTCTATGTCTTGAGGTCATATCAGTGACATATGTCTGACGGGCACTTGAGTAAAGTGCTTTTGCGTATCTGCAGCATTCATCTACACTCGACTCTTCCTGTGGAGTCTCCATGAGTTAGTGATGGGACAGATTGGAGACATTTCAGGGAACCGCAGATAAGAGAATAACTTGTGGAATGACGCAGGTGAGATACTGCTGCCATGTGAGCCGGGAATGACAATATAGAGATTAATATAATCATTAATTACAGAAAGAAAAAGTGATCTGAACATCTTGGAATAACAACTGTTTTCTTTTATGCTTCACAAAAGTGGAACATGCTGGGACAGGACAGCAATCTGTCCAAAAGAGAAAAAAAATGCATCTGATGTTTCAGAGTAATAAAGTGACTGAGTCTCCACTGCTGCCAAAACATAATTTGAGGGATTTTGAAGAGAAAAAATGTCTTTGATATTAAATCTTTTCTCAATGGGAGTCTTTTCACCCGTTGAGAACTTAATCCTGTTATATAATTCACTGCACTCAGATGTAAACGGTAATACATGTTTGTATTATCATAGAATGTATTGGCAAATTTCATTAATTAAAGTATAAGTCCAAACAAATATGGCGACCATAAAGATTTTGATTAATAAATGAAGAAATTAGTCATGAACATACAGACGTCCTGAATCATATAACTTCACAAATCTAAAACATCCTGAAACACCAATGCATCAGTCAAGATGACATTTAAACAACTTTTGTGAAAAAGAAGCATGTTTAATTGTACTGCATGTACGCTTTAAAGTATTTTTAAAATTTTAAAAAGTATATTTTATGAATTTTTTGTCATATACATTAAAGAAGTACACTTATGTGTTGACTATCATAATAAAGTACATGTAAAATACATGATTATAATTCTAACTGTAGTGTGTTATTTGATATTATGTTTAAAGTTAATATATTTTAAATGTACTAAATTGCAACTTCATCATTACAAACATGCAATTACTCATGTACTTAAATACATGAAAATAGAAATTACATTAAAGTATATTTTAGTTTAGCATAAATGATCATCAGTATATTCAGCAGTACACTTTAATCATATTTCAAAGACAATTGAAGTAATTATCAAATTCCATATAAAGATGGAACACTCCACTAATTGCATTTAATATAAATTTTATACATTTCTTATGTAACTCCCTCATGTATGCTCCTATCAGATTAAATCACAAATAAAACACCTTATTTGTGTCATCGTATATTTCACAGCTGCTTGGAATACTTGATTCTGATTGGTCAGTCAAAACATTGTGCTGTCAAATATTGTAAACTGTATTGCAAATTTTGTTCACAAAATAAATGAATGAATAACATATTTCATCCATTTATTTGGTAAGCAGCTTTTGATAATTAAACAGCAGAGACCAGCTTACTGTGCTTTATCCCTCAATTATTTGAATAATAGGCTATCATGATGTAATCTATTTTTAAAGAACCAGCAATGTTCTTCCTAATTCCTGGGTAAGTTCCCACACAGATTTTCTCACGATCATTCATCAAGTGTCTGAGAAGAAAAAATGTCACAGCTATTGAGGGGTCATCTTTAGGATGAAGGGTGTGTGTGTGTGTGTGTGTGTGTGTGTGTGTGTGAGGGTGTGTGGGTGTACAAGGAGGTGGTCTGGATTGTGCTGAGGAAACTCTACATAGGTGTAGATTTGATGAGAATATTGTAAACAACTTACAAGCCCTGAAAACACCTGAAATTGCTCAGTTAAACAACAAATTTCATTAATTTTATTTTCCTACAGTTCAAGCACCCAAGGCTCAAAGATGTGCAATTATAAGACAGTCACAGCTTCTCACTGTAATTGCATTGACCTTATAAAAATAAACACTTAATACCTCTTAAAGAAGAAGAAAACATTCGATTCTTAAGGAATAGGAGGACCAGACTTCCTGTAATGAAGCACAGCTCGTTCTTAATGTGGAAAATGCCTGCTGTAACAACACAACAGATTTTTCCACCTCAGTTTGGGTCCGGATTGCTGCGTTCGAGGGAGGAGTTCTCAGTGTGGTTTATTTTGATGATTACCAGTGTGGCGATGCCTAAAATCATTTGCGTGCAGGATCCATTTTTTTAATGAGCCGGTAAATCAATGAACACTTCCAGACTCAAATGCGGTGTTGTCTTCTATCCCGTGCTTCGTTTCTCCTCGTCTGTCTGCCCACTTCCTCCAGCTTTCCATTCTCTTACTTTCTTCTGTCCTTCTCAGTGAGCTCGCCTCCTTTTATTAAAAGGCACATATTCTTTTTCTTTTTTGTCGTCCTTCCCTTTTCTTCTCCCTGCTTTTGTGAAGTTTGCATTCCACACCTCCTCAGCAGACGGCAAACAAAAGAGCAGAAAGCACCACTCTTGACCTGCAGCAAACATTCTTGTGAATGTGTCTCTAACTCGCCTCCAGCTGCACAGAGAGAAAGAGCCTGCAGTCTTGTGTGCTTTACAGTGAACACATAAGAACTACTTCACACTCTAAGAACAATTTCACATCTAACTTAATTAATTGGCTAGAAAACCAGCTGTGAATAGTAAACATTTCAATGCAATAGTAACCATTTCATTCATGGTATGCATATAGAGATAAATAGAGATAATACTAAAATCATTCAAAGTGACACCACCGACAAAATCAAAATAAAACAACAACAACAACAACCATCTGGCCTTTGGATAACTATGCAGAAAGATCAGATGGAATATTTTAAATTTAATTTAATTTAGTCTCGTTTTTGTTTTACTTTTTATAATTACATTTTGTTTTCATTTATTTTATTTATTTTTATTTTTTTTATATTTTTTTATTTATTAAATTTAAGTCAATTTTGTTTTATTTTATTTATTTTTAATTTAATAATTTAATTTATTTAATGCAATTTCTAAAATCTTCAATTAAGATGGATGATTTAGGTAAAAAAAAAAAAGTGTTTGACTAAAACACTGTGGTTAAAATCATTCCATCTACAGATCATGTACAATAAATCTGTAATCATCTTCCCACCACTATGTTGCTCAAAACGTTTTTCCCCCTGGAACAAATAAAGCAATTATCATGAAACCTTATCATTATGTCAAACATGCTCTTTTCCACACAATAAAATGCTCTAGCTGTCAAGTTCAGTTGCAGTCTTTCTTGGTTTATTAATAAGAACATTATATATTAGATTTTAACCTTGGTCTCAAAGATTGTGTCACTAGACTAAAGCATTAAAAACATCTAAAACAGCAAAAAGTGTTTTTTTTTTCTATAGGCATTTCTTATCTCATCAAGGGCAACAAGTGAGCCAAGGAAAAAAAACAGCATGATGCCCCTGTGCTGGTCTATGGGAACCCATCTTCACAGACAGGAAACCAGAAGAGCCACTGAACTCAACTTGGGTGCAGTCATAGGTAGTAGACGAAGGGTCAAAGACCATATCCAGATAAGATAACAGTCAAACAAAGTAAAAAAATAATGCATTCTAAATGTAAATTCTGAATTAAGCTGACGTGGACTGTCAGGCTGTCAGGAAGCTGAACTCCCTCCCGACCTTGCCCCCCCTCCCCTCTTTTGCCCCACGCACCACTGAACTCTGACCCT
>NW_015554139.1:542205-545077 GCF_001515605.1 Sinocyclocheilus anshuiensis
TATATTTTTTTACATTTTACCTTATTTGTATATTTGTATAGTTGTATTTTATATTTAATCTGTATATCTGTATTTATGTTCTACTGTTAGTGTTATCTGTATGCACCAAGGGTCTGAGAGTAACACAATTTCAATTCTCTGTGTGTACGTGCTGTACATGTGGAAGAATTGACAATAAAGCAGACTTGACTTGACTTGACTTGACTTGACCCACAGTGAGAAAGAAGAATGCACATGAATGCAGCCAGAAAGATAGAGCGTGGTTGTAGGACGACAGCAAGCAGAGGCCTGTACTGCTGCTTATTTATTCAACACACACTCTCATTTTCTCTTTATCCCTCTCTAAACCTGTGTAAGATGCCAGAGTGATAGCTTAAAGGCTAAAATTCCCTCCCCGGCACTCAGCCTCATCCATTTACTCCTTTTACCTAACACACACACACACACACACACACCTGTCTACTTTCTCCTAAAGCAGAGGAGAGCACAGCAGGAAGCCTCATACATAGCCATCCTCTCATCTATCCATTTCCCTTAAGCAAATTCAGATGTAACTGGTTAAATCTGAGCAAGGAGAATTTAAAAGCTAAATTCACCAAAAGAATTATCACCTTGTAATTTTTTTCTGCACGCATTAATAAAACCTATGTTGATGGGCTGTATCAACCTCTAAATTCAGCTGTATTGCATTTCCTTCAGTTGGATAAACTATAAATGAGGAACAAACTTCTCAGCTTCATATATTATATTATTATTATTATTATTATTATTATTCCTTCCCAATGAATTTTAGAATATAAAGAGATGTATAATATGCCCTAAAAATTTGTCAACCAGGCTTATTTCAGTATAATTTATATACACTGTACACTGAAAAAAAATTTCATTTAGAAATTGCTAGTAAATTACAAAGAACACATTTAACACATTGAATTAAACTTGAAATTTTGAAGCAGAAAGACTGAATTAGTATTCTTATAAAACAAACACATGCAGTAATCTGTTTTATTTACATGTTCGAAAAATAATTTTTACAGTGTACTATCATAGTATTTATGAATATTTTGAATTAGTTTTTTTATATTTTAAGCTTTCATTTTAATTTTAGTCTTTTTCTTTTTAATATTTCTATATAGCTTTAATTAATGTTCATTTCAATTTTAGTAGTTTAAGCTCTTCAACATAAATGTATTTATTTCAGTTAGTTGCCGAGTGTCAGGATTATGGACCTGTTTTGTGTGTGTTTTCTCCCTCATGTGCCCATATTTGGTTCTTCCTGCTCCTGTTCTGATTGTGTTCATTGATCCCAGGTGTGTCTCATTTATTACCTCGTTGAGTTGTATTTATAGTGGTCTGCCCCTTGCCGGTGTCTAACGTCCGATGTAGTGCTACTCGTCTGTTCCTCTGTTTGGATTAGTAAAATTATCTCCTGCATTCTCCTCGTTCCTCGCTCCTCTCCGTAGGCAATCGTGACAGAACACCGGACCGACATACAGTATTACTGTGAGTTTCCCCTCCATTTTGTTTCTCCATTTTACCCAGTGTTTTTTGTTTCAGTTGTTCCTCATGGATCCCCTCGCCCGTCCTAAATACCTCCTCCTCCTGCTGGAGCAGGGGGAGAGATCGCTCGAGGGCCATACCAGACTGTTCCTGGTCCTCGCGAGTCTCACCAGCTACCCAGACGATGCGCTCTGTGCGTTCTACGACGCCAGTTTGAACACCGCGTGCAGAGCGCCGTCGTCTGAGGATGGTCCTCGAGCGAATTTCACCGACTTTGTGGAGTGGACACTGGCGAGAAATGGATCTCCGTTCCCTGTCTGTTCCCAGGAGAATCTCGCCAGTTCCACTCCCAACCCAGAGCCCAGCCCACCATCTCCCCACTGCGCGGAGCTGAAGCCCGAGCCCATTGATGACGGAGAGCCCAAGCCCGCCGCAACCGACGAGCCATCGCCACGGAGCCGGAGCTGCTGATGACATCAGACCAGGTGCGATAGCCGGCTACCACGCCCGCCACGAGGGAGAAAGCCGTGGCCAGTGAGATCGCAGAGAGGAGCTCCGCCCACTGCATCAGGGCTGAGGGTGAGCTAATTTTGGATCTGGGACTGTGCAACCCTGGAGGAGAATTGGAGGACTTATATGCCGACCTGCCCCCTCTCCTCCCTCCTTGGTCGGAGCCCTCTGTCACTCCTGTTCCCACGTCCTGCCCAGAGGGGGCTCCGGTTTCCCTGTCCCCACCAGAGAGGGCTCCTGTTCCAGAGTTTAGCCCTGAAAGCCCGAAGGCTCACAAATGCCCGCCCACCCGCCTGCTTCTGCCTCCTCCACCGCTGTTGTCTGGCAGCCCCTCTGCTCGCCCTCAGCCCACCATCAGTACGGTGCGAGCTCCGCGGGTCTGCCATCCTCCATCGTCACCGTGGCTGGAGAATCCCTGGCCTCCACCTCTAGCCTCTGAATCCCGGACTCCGCCTCGGCCCGTCGACCCAGCGGCTCCACCATGGCTCCTAGCTCCCTCCTCTCTGCCGTGGCCCATCAGTCCACTGGCTCCGCCGGGCTCCCTCGTCCCTCCAGCTCCGCCTTGGTCTGTCATCGACCATCTGTCACCTCGGGACTCCACTCCTCCGGCTTCGCCTCGTCTCTTCATCCCTCCGGCTCTGTCAGGCTCCTCCATTCCTTCGGCTCCACCTGGGTCCTCTGTCGCTCCGGCTCCACCGCAGCCTTCTGGATCCCCGCCACCATCTGCTCCGCCTTGACCCTCCGGATCCTACCCGTCGCCCTGGCTCATCGGCTCTCCGTCTCCACCTCTGGCTCCTCCACCACCTGCTCTGCCGCCGTTGGTCGGCCCCCTGGAGTCGTCGGCCCTCCCTCCCCCATGGCC
>NW_015554139.1:545111-562050 GCF_001515605.1 Sinocyclocheilus anshuiensis
GTGTGTGCGTGTGTGTGTGTGTGTGTGTGTGTGTGTGTGTGTGTTTCCAAAAACCATGTCCCTCTTTGTCCTTGACAACATTTCCATCACAACCAAAAATTTTCTAGTCGTCTTTTTAAAAAATCATGCGAGTTATTAAAGCTGCATGTGTTGTATTAAGTTTTACCAGCAGGTGGCAGTACTGATTAACATAATTATTACTGAGAAGCGTCTCATATGAGTGTAGAAAATGCTTATAGTCATTATATTCACTCTTTGATAATATTAAAAAAAAAATGGTTCTACTAATTAAAACAAAAACGTCGCCATTTGCATCAAAACTGAGTGCAATATCACACAAAAATAGGCCTATGCTTTAAAAACAGAATGATGAATTCAATCAGCAATAACACTATAAGTGGAGGATGGCAAACCAAAACCAAACTCACTTTATTATACTTTACAATAATATATATATTATAGTGTAGTATAGTATAGTATAGTATAGTATATGATATTATATTACATTATATTATAGTATATAATATAATAAAATATAATTTCCTATTAGTATACTGAACTAACAGACCAGAAGGCGTGAAAGTGAGATGTAATTAACAATTAATATTAATTTAATTAAAAATTGTTTCATTTTAAATGTTTGTTGTTTTACTTATTTTCTTTCTTTTTTTCTCGCCTTAGACCCCCGCCCCCTCCCCAAAACACACACACCTCTCTCCCCTTTGCACCCACAGCTCGCAATGCATCTGACTGCGTTAATCTGCTTGTTTTTCATAGCAGTACAGTAAACGCTGATGCTCACGTAAGTAAGCATGCGTGTTTACGTCCTCCTTTAACTAATCGATTCTGTCTGCCATGTGACCGCATAACCCGCTCACATGAGCGCCGAGTTGCATGATCCGCTTTAAGTTTTTTAAAGCCCGCTGATACAGCTCGCAGCTGAGACAGGAGTTGCCATGGCGAGTGGCGGCGAGCAGAAAGTGGTGCTGATCACCGGCTGCTCCTCCGGGATCGGACTGCGGATCGCCGTGCTGCTGGCCAGAGACGAACAGAAGCGTTACCATGGTAAACGCGCTCATTTGCCTTCTAATTCCTTCAGCGCTCAAACGTCTATTGAACGTTCTATTTTTAGGTTAGAATATTTTAAAACGTTCGAAATTGTAGATTCTAGAAGTTTACACATTTTTACAGTCGGTATTATTCGATAGCATACAAGTCTTATTTTGTAACGCAACTGTTGGACATTTTCATTACATAACACGCTGTATATTTGAGAATTCGTTTGTCTCCTCATCCCAACCGCAATATTATATTCACTTTTCTCTAGTTGAACCCAAAGGCTCTTTATTATCATGTGAAAGCGCAGTTTCCAGGGTACGGCTCCGCAAGGATACCGCTTGCCAGGCGGAGATCATAAAGAGACTGCCAGTTCTCTTTCAAGTGACTTCTCCAGTACAAAGCTCCCTTTATGGCTGTGAATTGTAGACCGCTGCCCTGGTTTAGTGCCGTGTCTAATGCGCCCATAGTTCACACACTGGAATGAGTGTTGGGAGAGGGACAAAGTTTGAGACCTGTACAAGTGAGGGCTCTAAAGCGAGGGTCGTCTGAAGACTTCCATCTGCACTCTGAGCAGGGCAAACCCATTGGACATTTGTTATCTCCTACTCAGCTACATCCAGAGACTCATTAATGTCAGTCAGATACAATGCATTTGGTTTACACCAGGGGTCTTCAACCTTTTTCAGGCCCTTGGTGGATTGAGAGATAAGTCTGACATGTATAAAGTAGCACATTATGTTAGCATGATGATTACTGTACTCACATTGATGTACTTCTACATTACACTTTAATTTTACCTTATGTGTTTTAATGTGTACAGGACAATGAAACAAGCTTCTTTAGTCTTGGTTACAGTTATCATATTGTAATTTTAACAGTATGGCGGACCCCCTGAGGTACCGCTACAGACCCCCTGTTGAAGTCCCCTTATTTTAATACACGAAAGGGATGTTTTTAAGAAAGTTAAAATGGAACACTATCAGAATAGGAACTTTTCCATACACACATTTCTTTCATTCTTTTTCATCTTTTAAATGAATTCCGTTTGAACTTTGTTCTCATTTGAAGAGTATTGCAACAGTGGAATTTTTTATCTTTTTTTTTTTTCCAGAAAAACAAAATCCTCTGAGATTAAACTTTTCATTGGTTCTGGTTATAATGAGGAGCAGTGATATATGCCAACTTCAAAGAAGCCAAAAAGTCCAATTACAAGACAGAGCGGCTCATTCAAGAAAGTTTAATCTGCCTCAAGTCTTACTCTAAAACAACAGCTTTAACAATGAGGCGGTTGTTCTCGCAAACACATTTAAGTTGTGGCCTAGTTTGGCCACACAGGCTTTGCGTCGTAAGAATTCATTTCTACTCTCATCAAGTGCAGATTATGCTTTATATATACAAGTGAAATCAGGAAGACAGGAGTGCAGATTTCCTAGCAGCTGCGTTTCCATCATCACCTTACTGATGCATGACAGTCTCCTCATGCTTACTGCCACTTGTCAACAGCAGCTGGGCTGTGACTGATCATGGATGCTGTCTGTTGACAGACGAATGAATGACGCTTCAACACTTTGATACGCTACAGAGGCTCCTCAGCCTTATCTGTAAAATCAGAGATGATTTAATCAGCAAATCAAACATCACAGAGACAGACACTGCAAAACGAATTCCTGTCAGCGTCAAAGAAGCAAAGTAAGCCTATGATGTAAATGTTGAAGTTCAAGTTGAATGATGTCTTTATTTATTTAGTAGAAACTTTTAGAATAGAAACTTAATAGAAACTTTTTTATCCAACGTGACTTACAAATGAGGAACACAACAAAGCGATTTATGCTAAGGAGGCAGTAACATGACAAGTGCTGTAATACAAAGTTACACGCTAGAGAGATATATACATTATAAATACTACAGTTCAAAAGTTTGGGGTCTGTAAGATATTTTAAATGTTTTTGAAAGAAGCCCCTCATGCTCTCCCTTGTAATCAGAAATACAGTCAAATAATTATGAAACAATATTGCAATTTAATACAACTGTTTTCTATTGTAATCTATTTTAAAATGTAATTTATGCAAAGCTGAATTTTCAGCATCATTACTCCAGTTTTCAGTGTTACATGATCTTTCAGAAATCATTCTAATATGTTGATTTACTGCTCAAGAAAGTGTTAATATTATTATTATCAATGTTAAAAACAGTTGTGCTGCTTAATATTTTTGTGAAAACTGAAGGATTTTTTCCCCCCAGGATTCATTGATGAATAGAAAGTTTAAAAAGAACAGCATTTATAAGAATATAAATCTTTTGTAACACTGTAAACAGAAGTATTCATTTCTTTTTTTTCTTTTTTTTATTGTACTGACCCCAAACTTTTGAATGGTTGTGTATGTCTCTATAATAGTCAGCATGACATTACAGCTGATCGCTGATATCACACTGTCGACTGGGTTTCTAATGTTTTTATAAGGATAACACTGATAACTCCAAATCCAACTACAAGAATTACAGTTGAATGATGTTCAGCAAGCTTATTAGTAAATCTGGGATGGGCGATTGATTTAGGTCAGTGTCCCCTCAGGTGTTCAAAGTGCATCAAAATGTTAATCTCTTCAGTTTATCTTTCAGCCATAGTTTAATTAAGCAACACTTACCTCTGATTAGACTTTGAGTGCTTTGTTTGGGTCAGCATATATGTCAGTGCTAAAAAAAGATATAAGGGATCAAATTAAATCAAACTGCAATCTCCTGCAGTGATTTTAGGGCAAAGCGTTTAAGAGTCAACTCAGATCACCTTTATTTATATAGAACTTTAAACAATACAGGTTGTTTTAAAGCGGCTTCAGGGTAATAAACAGAAAATTAACAGAATCGATGATGCAAATCTGAGACAAATTCAAATTCTGCTGTAAAGCAGCTCTAGAAAGACAATAGTGCCATTATTCAGCTCTAAATAAAACCTCTGTAGATATCAGTCTTTCATTTTTGTGTTTTTACTCTTGAATTGTTGATGACAAAATGATTCTCTGTCACTTGTCTTGAAGTTATTGCCACTATGAGAGACCTGAGAAAGAAGGACCGGCTGGTGGAAGCGGCGGGTGACACGTATGGAAAGACCTTGACACTGCTGTCTTTGGATGTGTGCAGCGATGAGTCAGTCAGGCAATGTATTGACAGTGTCAAGGACCGCCACATCGACATTCTCAGTGAGTGCAGAATGCATTTGACCTCATATAGGCTTTGTTCACACTGCAGGGGAAATCCAATTTTTTATTTGGGCTGTTAAAAAAAATGGGCTTGTATAAAAAATAAAAAACTGAAGAAAAAAAAACACTGGTTGCAATAGCAATGAGGCAAACCTGCGTAGTTTCACCTTGCAAGAGTTTAGCAAAGGATGTTTTGCCATTGACTGTTTCATTATCATTTGTTATCATTCATTACAATCAATAAAATACACTGAAACTGTACAGTTAAAGGGATAGTTCACAAAAAAAAAAAATTCTGTCATCATTTACTCACCCTCAAGTTGTTCCAAACCTGTATGAATTTCTTTCTTCTGCTGAACACAAAAGAAGATATTTTGAAGAATATTGGTAATCAATTAAACAATTGTTGGTCCCCACTGACTACCATAGTATGAAAAAAAATACTATGGTAGTCAATGGGGACCAGAAACTGATCTTCAAAAGATCTTCTTTTGTGTTCAGCAGAACAGACAGCTTTAAAATGTCAACACATCAAAATTTTAATTTACATTTTTAAGCACAACAAAATATTATTAAAACAATGATTTGAAATGTACCTTAAATACTTGAAATGATTAGAAATTTTAAGTGTACATAATTGTGAAACATTAATAAAACGTGCACTCTTTAATTGTACTTAATTTCATTAATATTATGCTATCTGCAAGTACAGTTTTTAATATATTAAAGATATATGATATAAGTACACTTCTTTTTCACAGGGGTTCACTATCAATTCTATTTTTTGGCGCGTTTCACAATACATATCGTTTCAAAGCAGCTTCACAGAAAATGAATGTTTCTACATTGCAAATAAGAGAGATCTGTTATCAGAGGTGACTTTGTCAAAGTAATGTCCTTATGACAAAAATGTACAGTTATAAGATTATACAAATCATGCAGTTAGTTAACAATGAACACATTAAATCAATGATTACATGATGTGATTACAAACAAGTCACATAATGACCACCTGTTGTTTTTGTTCTTGACAAAACACCTATTGTATTAACCCGTCACATGACGAATAAAAAAGACACACAAATCCAATCAAATCCTATTTGACTGTTCAGACTCGGAACGCATTAACAAAAGTCTTTAATAGGATTTCAAATGAGTCGACATTCGAAGGCTTGCATCGGGCTTATACAAATTGGATTTCATGTGTTTTTAGCCTGTTCAGACTACATAAAAAGGAATTGAGTTGGATAGACCAAATTAAAAAAAGGGGGAGGGTAACTGAGTTGGATAGACCAAATAAAATCTGTTTTTTTCTGCCTATGAACACATTTCAGCAGAGGTACACACTGTTCAGTGTAACAATGTAACATAATTTGATACATTGATAATATGTATCAAATTTAATTTGATAAATTGATATTTCTGATAAATTGATAATTTGATAAAATACTACTACAAATGACCAGAGACAAGACATTCTTGATAGAAACTAGAATAAGTGTGTGCTGACTGATATTAACTGAATGATATGTGGTCACCAAAAATCAATACTAGCCTAGAGCCTCAGGGAACAGTCAAGACCATAACCACCCATGTTTCCTCTCTGATTTTCCAGTTAATAATGCAGGCGTGGGTTTGCTGGGCCCTGTGGAGAGCATCAGCATGGATGAGATGAAGAGAGTGTTTGAGACCAACTTCTTCGGAACTGTGCGCATGATAAAAGAGGTCATGCCAGACATGAAGAAGAGGCGATCCGGCCACATTATCGTCATGAGCAGCGTAATGGGCCTGCAGGGTAGGACGGACACACCAAACCTTCTATGTCACACAGCTGAATGCTTGACAGTCAGAGGGACAATAGAGCCATTCAGAGTTATGCAATTAGCTGAAGAGCAGTATGACAGCCAGATATGGCACACATGGTTTAGGCCACTTTGGGAGGGCAGCAGAGCAATGACATTATCACTGAATATGTCTCTGTTGAACTTATCTGCAGGTGTGGTATTCAATGATGTCTACACGGCCTCTAAGTTCGCCATAGAGGGCTTCTGTGAGAGTATGGCTGTGCAGCTGCTGAAGTTTAATGTGAAGTAAGTGATGCATGTCAAGCCTAAATTTCCAGCATGAAAAAAGAACAAGGTTTAAAACCATAACAATGAACCATAACAATGAAATATCAGATTGCTATGATCTGTGATGATAAATGTGAGGTTTTTTTATTTATTTATTTATTTATTTTTCAGCAAATTACAAAATATTGTATAAGTATATTATCCTCATGTCATTTAGTTACACTTACAACACTGGTTTAATGCCATGTGCCATTGAAAATAATCTCATAATCCTCAAAAATCCTCAGAAAATAAAATAAAATAAAATAAATCAAGATGTGCACTAAAATCTTATTTTTTATCCCATAGTAACTATTGCTTTTACTGAAGAACATACATTTCTTGAAACTTCTGGAATCACAAAATATTTTGTGGTTAATTAATTAAATATATCAACACTCCCAATTTCTGTTAATAAAAATGTTTTAGAATAAGCTGTTTTGCTATAATTACAGCAGAAATACAGGAAATATCTCTCAACTGGGGAAAAAAAATCATTTTCACTAAATGCCTTCAAATATTGTTTTTAGAGAAAAGGTGACTGTATTCTTAAACTTATGACTTTATTCTCATTAAAATGCCTATTATGAGATTTATTCTCAAGATTAATTGACTGATTTATTTATAAGCCTGTTGTGCTCATCAGACTTGGTGTAAAAAGGCTTTTTATAATCCATCTTATTGGCATTAAAGAGTGCTATAGTGCTAATGTAGCATTCCTTCTGTTCTCCTAGACTATCTCTGATTGAGCCAGGCCCAGTGCATACAGAGGTTGAAACAAAGATGATGGAAGAGGGGGCCAAGATGGAATATCCTGGAGCAGATGCAGACACAGTCAGATACTTCAAGGATGTGTACATACCATCATCCATTGATATCTTTGAGGCATTGGGACAAACCCCTGAGGACATTGCTAAAGTATGTGTCACTGTTAGACTGCAAACATAAGAACGCTATAAATTCATTGCATTACAAATTGCAAGCTCTAATTTGCCTTCACTACCCTTTAAATCTCCACAGATTTTCATTTAAACACTAAACCTGTCGCAATTATTATTCTCTTCTTAATTACCCACAATCCAGTGTACCAAGAAAGTGATTGAATCCAGCCGACCCCGATTCCGGAATCTGACCAACAGCCTCTATACGCCCATTGTGGCCATGAAATACGCAGACGAGACCGGAGGACTCTCAGTGCACACTTTCTACAACCTGCTCTTTAACTTCGGCTCTCTAATGCACATCACCATGAGCATCCTCAAATGCCTGACATGCAGCTGCCTGCGCAGACGCACCATTTCTCCTGACTGAAGAGGGCAGCAGTGAGACACACACACTCCCAATTCCCTCAGTTTACAGCAGAACAGGACACAGCTCAATGCAACAAACTGGAGAATACAATACCTCGAAGAAATAATCCACATTAAAACACACATGAATAATTTGGATTTTTTGTGAACAACACATAATGTTTTACTATAATGCCAACACCTCTATTCACCTAATCAAGTGAGTTACTGTTAAAGCAGACATTGTCTTTAAAGGAGTAAGTTAGTTTAAGTTATTACCGTCATTGTGAATTTTGAAGCATTTTGCGTTTACAAAAAAGAAAAACTGGTACGTCAAAAAAAATCAAACCGTACACCATAGCAGACCATTCCAAAAACTAATTGTGACGCTTATGATGGTCATGATTCAACTGAAAAAGAATCACATAGCTGCCTTTATTTGTACTAATGATTTACAAGTAAATGTCTGTTTAACTCTTTCCCCACCACTGACGGAATTTTCCAGTAGGAGGCACTATTACACATCTTCTGAAAGAGTACTGAAAGTCTGGATCAAAATATGGCTGGCAGAGACTAGTTTGGGAGTAGACAAGTCTGAAGCTCTTAGGGTAGAGGACTGACGCATTGCTGTTGCCACGAGTTTTTTTGAGGACTGACTACCGAAGAGTCAAAATATAACAAACTTGGGAAGACTGAGGACGTTGAAGTTAAGGTATTGTAAATATAGTACATTTAGGTACTGCGAGGAACTTGGACTGGGATTATCGACCGATGGCCTCTATAGGTCTGGAACGATACTCAGACAGTAAGAGTAATAGTATGGTTTGCAATGAGGAATATGAGAGAAGAATAAATGAGTGGGAAATCGTGGGAAAGAGAAAGAATGGAAAAAGCCCGCAAAGGAAGAAAAAAAGAAACACCCAGCATCGGAAAGTGAAGGAAGAGAAGAGAAAGAGAAAATAACGTAAGAGGGTCAAATGAATGTAGTTGTTAGGCCGGATTAAATTAACAAAAATCATTAAAGGATAGATTGGAGAAGTGAAATATGCAAGGATTCTAGGAGATGGGCACTTGCTAATTTGAATGCAATAATAAAGTCCAAATGGAAAAGGCTAGAAAACTGGCAAATGTTGGAAAAGTTGAAGTCCTTAAGGTGGCTAGAGTTGGGGAAAAAAAATCTGTGGATGCAAGGGGGTGATCTATGGTGTTCCCATTAATGTTAATGTAAGGGAACTAGTGGAAAACTTAAAAGTGAGAAATGGCACAGTGAAAAGTAAGAATAATGACGAAAGGAGTAGAGAAAAGGAAACAGAATCTGTACTAATTGAATTTGAGGGAAAAGCTCTGTTTTTAAAGGCCTATTAAAATGTTCATTGTAAAATGAATATTTGTTGTGCTTATTTATTTGATTCTCAGTTAAAACAACAATATACAACATTACTGTAAATAATACAAGCAATACAACATCTTTGGTATTCTTTTATCTGGGAAAAAAAGGTTAATAGTGACAGTCAACAGAGAGCTTACATATCACTTATATAAAGCTTAAATGATCGGGATCGGTATCGGCCGAACATGATGACAAGAAATCAGTAGTCCGTATTGGCTGCAAAAATCCTGGTCGGAGCACAGTGTAGCTTTCTGGGGATGTGAAGTACTTAAAAAAGAGGTGGAGATGCAGCAAATAAGGCTAAACAAAAAGGTATCATATGCTGAAGCAGTTCATTTGGCTGGACAGGAAAAACATAATAAGAAGGGAAGAGGTAATAAAGAGCAAAGGAAAGTAAATTGACAGCAAGGTAATAGGAATGCATGGATAGAGAATAAGAAAGAAGTCACTTTCATTGCAGGAGTAATAAATGCAACATTTGAAAAACTCAAAAACAGAAAGGATCCGGTGTTTGTGAATGTGAAAGCAGCAGAACATCATATGGGCTTGAAGTGGAAGGAGGTAAATGATGAACTTAGGATGCAAGCAAATCAAGAGATTTCATGTGTAGGGTGATAATATTAATAATACTAAAGTTGCAATGGAATGCAAGAAGCAGTGGCGGATTGGCCATCTGGCAATTCTGGCAAATCCCAGAAGGGCCGGACCATTTTTTAAATGTGGGCCGGTCAGATTAAATTTTTATATATATATATATAAAAATACATTGTTTTTACAGGCTGGCAGCTTTTATCGCTTGCAATATTTTAATATGATGATGATAATAAAAATAATAATAAATGTTAAGCATTTGGCCCAGTCGGCGACGGCCGGCTGGTTTCGAGATGGGCCGACTGACCCAACCAGAGGTTACGCGGACGTAATCAAAATCAAGCACGTCATAAGAGCAACACGAGCTAATTGTCAGATGATGGACCGTAAACAAAGGAAAGGCGGTGCAGAAAAGCTTCGAGAAAGCAAAAAAAAGGGCTCTTAAATCCGACGCTGCCAAATGCATAAAATTAACCGAAATCTTCTCAAAAGGTTTAAATTCGGCTGCTGCAGCGGAGGACAGTAGTGCGGTAGAGTCTCTACCGCACTACCATAGAGGAGGTGAGAAGAAAACAAAATATACTGCTCAAGTCATTTTCATGCAATTCACGCTACTTCTGCCAGTTTTTGACAGTAACCTATACTGTGTTAAACAGTTGTAAGCTTAGCGTAGAACCCCCGTATATTTTAAAATGGCATTGCTTATCAGCAGATAACGTGGGATTTAGGCCGGGTATACAGACTGCTGTAGGCTACTAGCAATATAGTCTAACATGTCAAAAACCTATAGCAATAGCCATAGTACTGTAGGCATTTGTAGTGAACTCTGAATACGTAGCTAGTCATATATTAAAGTAAAACATTAAATACATGCATAGGTTACAGTATGTAATAAATCTTTAGGTAGGGTGGAACATAGGCTTCTGTAACAGGCACTATCTACGCAATAGTTAGATGATGTAATATGAGCCATTGGCTTGGTTATGTTCTCCCTTGTCTGAATCGTGTGTTCATCTATTCAAAACTACAAAGGATGCTACGGAAGGCCTAGCAGCGACAGGGAGGAGTGTGGTAGAGGTAGGGGGAAAAAAACAGTGACACTGTACTTTGGGTTTGTAATTAACTCTAAAGTAGAGGGGAACACATATGACAATATTTGTAATTATGTCTACATGTAGATACATTTGAACTTAACTGTACATTAGGTCATAATTATTAATAATTATTAATTAGGTCACCTATAATTGTTTCATAAGCACATATTTATTCAAAACAAGAATGAGGCTAAGCCTAGCACAAGCAGTGATCCAGATAATGATGACACTCAGGTTCATCATGAAGTTGAGGAAAAAGAGCAAGCAAATGAGGCAGAGCACACAGGAGAGGCAGAGCATGCAGGAGAAGCAGAGCACACAGGAGAGGCAGAGGCAGAGCACACAGGAGAGGCAGAGGCAGAGCACGCAGGAGAGGCAGAGCACATAGGAGAGGCAGAGGCAGAGGCAGAGCACGCAGGAGAAGCAGAGCACACAGGAGAGGGAGAGGCAGAGCATGCAGGAGAAGCAGAGCACACAGGACAGGGAGAGGCAAAGCACACAGGAGAGGCCCCAGATGTTGACTGGTTCACACGGCCTAAATCAACAGATCATGACCTGTTTTTCACGTACCATCCCAGACAAACATTCAAAAATGCAGTTGTGAAGAAAGTATTTCATTGTGAGGATATCACAAATCGGAAGTGGCTGACATACTGTGAGAAGAGGCATACGTTGTTTTGTTCAGTTTGTCTTGCCTTTGCCAAGCCCTGTGATAGTGGCAATCCATTTATTGTAGGAATGAGAGATTGGAGGCATATCCATCAGAGAATTGAAGAGCATCAACAAAGTTTTGTCCACAGAAATTGTGCAGAAGCGTACTTCTTGAGGGCCAGCAAAGCAAACATAAACCATTTACTTTGTGGCCGGCAAATGTCTGCACACAGAGAGCAGGTTCGCAAGAGGCGTCAGGTGCTGGAACGTGTTGTAGATGATGTCAAGGTGATAGGCAAGAGAGGACTTAGCTACAGGGGGTCCCAGTCTGAGGCTGCTTATACATTAGAGGACATCTCTGTAGATCACGGGAACTTTTTGGAGCTTATTCTTTTAATCAGCAAGTATGACACCTGCCTGCAAGAACACGTTGCGGACTGCATAGAGAAGAGCAAGAGGCTACATCAGACTGGAGGGAAAGGCAGAGGATCCCTTCTCACTTTGATTTCCAAAAATACAGTCAATAATGTAATAGATGCCATCCGATGCATTATTCAAAAATCTATTAGCTCTGAAGTTACACAAGCTGTAATGTTTTCAGTGCAAATAGATACAACACAAGACATCTCTGCAAAAGACCAACGTTCAGTCATTCTCCGCTATGTGAATGATGTTGTCCATGAGTGACTTGTTGCTGTTGTCAGTTGTGAGGCATCGTCTGGGAGGTACTTTAGTCAGTTAGTTAAAGAAGTAATTGATACACTACAGCTGGACACGAGTAATTGTATTGGAAATTCTACTAATGGAGCTGCAAATATGCAAGGCCAGTACAATGGCTTCTCTGTCTTGCTTTCTTCACACTCTCCGAACCAAGTACATGTGTGGTATTATGCACATATCCTGAACCTTGTGATGGGAGACACCACAGGAGTAGTTATAGAAAGTGCATCACTATTCTCACTACTAAATGACCTAGCAGTTTTCATTCGAGAGTCCTATCAAAGAATGAATGTCTGGGAGAAAAAGAGTCAGGACCCTCACCACAGACGGCTCTCTTCCATAGGAGAGACACGCTGGTGGGCCAAGGATGCTGCTCTGAAGAAGGTCTTCGGATTTTTTGGCAACCCACAAAATGCATTGTTTGTGGATGTGGTTCTCACTTTGACAAATATTGAAGAGATGGCAAGTCAAAAGCCAAATGTACATGTCAAAGCCAGAGGGTTTAAAGAGGCCCTGCTCAAGTATGAAACCATCCTTACTGCCCAAACATTTTTGTATGTATTTGAGAAAACGTCTCCTCTCTCCAAGTACCTACAAACCAGCGGATTGGACATTCTGACAGCACATCGGATGGTTGTGGAAACACAAGAAGCTCTACAAAAGAATGCTAGAGACTTTGACTCTGTGAAAATGGCAGCATACATCTTTGTGCAGTGGGCTACTGCCAAGCTACAAGAACAGGATGAAGACACCGAACTGGAAGTGCAAACTGAGCTGCCAAAGAAGAGGATAAGGAAAAGGAAGACAATGCCAGGGGAGTTGGCTCAGGATGAGGTGGAAAGGGATGTGGAAATGGCCTACAAGACTAAGGTACACCATGTCATCATGGATACAGTCACTGAAAGCATCCATCAACGCTTTCTGACACATGGCACATTGTTTGCAGACCTTGCTTATCTGGACCCTAGAAGATTCTCAGAGATCAGAGATAATGGAATGCCCAAGACGTCGCTCACAGAACTAAGCAGATGCTTACTAAAGTTTGACAACCGGGCCACTGTTGTCACTTTACAGTATGAGCTGACTAGTCTCGCTGGTCAATGGGAGAAACTGAAAAAGTCTGCAGTGGAGGAGTACACAACCAGGATTGTGAGAGAGATACCTATGGATGGAACTGATGAAGAACAGGTAGAGATTATGAATAAAAGTTGTTCAACATGTAAGAACTGTGCCGTATGTTGTTATCAGCTTTTACAGCGATACAACTTGTTAACAGATGCTTACCATGTTATAGGCCTCGGGTACAAGTTCCTACTCACCCTGTCTGTCACCCAGGTTGCTTGTGAGAGAAGCTTCTCCACACTCAAATTGATAAAAAATCGGCTCAGGAGCACCATATCCAATGATCACTTGGAGGCATTTAGGTTGATGGCAACTGAAAAGGAAATACTTATGGCCCTAGATACAGATGTTGTCATTGACAGAGTGGCAGAGTCCCACTCGGTCCATTCGCCGCGGGGCACCCTCAAAGCGCGGGGCCGGTGTGACCGCACCAGTTGCACCGCCCAAAGGACGGCCCTGGGTATACTCAATACTAGCAGAGGCCAGACATTCTCATTTTAACCAGCAGAGGGCGACAGAGTACATTAGCAGTAGTAGTATACAGAAGAACGGTCTGGTATCTGTGCTGTCATTACTATGGGTGTTCTCAACTGGAAAGCTGAATCCTAGTGAGGTTGTGTCCCTCCTAGTCCTGTTCTGCAAAGGCTTCTATGTTAGACTCCTCCTCAAGGGTGAACACTAGAATGACACAGTCTAATAAGTGTGCATGGCTACGTCATAAAAGTTTCCGCACCGCACTTTATGTAAATACTTTATATTGAAAATCTTTTTATTAACTGAATATAAATTGACTATTGTGGGTTATTGGAGGACACAAGGGATAGCCTACATTTGATGCATCCTTCAAAAAACGCAGAATGAAGGACAAGAAACGAAGGCTGCCTTTTAAGGATCCTTCAAATTGAGACAGAGCTTGATTATATGGCAGCCTTACTAGGATGCAGCCTTTCGATTGAGAAACACCATATGGCTGCATCCAAAATCGCATACTTCCCTACTATATAGAACATGAAAAACAGTATGTGAAAAGAGCAGTCTTCATAAAACAAAGTACCCAGATGACCTGCTACTTCTGATGAGATTCTGAAATGTGCATCCAATGGACGCTTTTCTGTCCTATGAGGCCACAGGAGAAAATTTGTGAATGGCAGTGAAGCGATGCATCTGACACTGTAGGTCACATGACACAATGACGAATGTAGTACATCTGGGTAACATACTCCACATATTCTATGATTTTGGACACAAATGGTGTGTACTGGGTTGAAAGGGTTCTTTCTAATTATGCCACAATGAAACCAGATTGTTAGAATCTAAAAGTCCGTACTGAAGAAAACTTTTTATGACTATACAGAGTACCACACCCCCTTCAGTCATGTGTGCTTTTTTTTTTTTTTTTTTTGTCACTACGCAAGGAAGTCCAAAAAATTAATTTAATAAAAATGAGAAAAGCACAAGCCAGAAACAAAGAAAGTTATAGCAAAAGATGGCAGAGATATAAAGATCGTGACAGCAAGCAGAGAGACACCAAAAGCAAGAGGGGCAAAATGAGCGCATAAGTACATTCCGATGCATTGCAGATTGGACATCGCACACCCGGCCAATGATATGTTGATGGATATAAAGAGGTCATGGCCTAGTCCCCATCCGCCACCCTCCCTCGGCAACCCCAGCCCTCTCACACACACACTTCTTTGTGCGGAGTGAGAGAATGTGACCTGGTTCCCATCCCTGAGGAGCTGTGTTAATGACAAACTCTTCAGATAACATTGAGCATCCCTTTCGCCTCCCCCACCAGCTGTCCCTCTCAGCCGCACCACCTCAGCATGGTGCAGCTTGCAGACGGACTGTGCAGAGTCCATCCGGCCTACATCCGGCAAACACGCAGCCATGTCCTCGGTTTCTAAATGGCTGGAAACTTACCCATCATGAATGCATTCACGTGGCAGACCCTTCTGTCTGCTGCAACAAGTCGAAGGTGCGCAAGCGAGAGCGGGTGTTCCTATGCATGAATGTGTGTGTGTGTGTGTCTTCATCAGAGGCGACAGCTCAGTACAATGGGACAAAGAATCTGTCAATCACAATCAAAAGGGAAATGGAAGGCAGTCAAGAGGGGGAGGAAGGGGCCGCTGTGTGTACCGAATCTTTGGATGGGATGTGGGCCACAGAGCGCAGGGGGGTGGGCAGTGGATTGGGATGTGTCTGATTTGGGAAACGAGGGCTGAGGTTCCCTGCATTCAATAGGGGACCTCTTTACTAATTGTGCGATTGCACGAGTTACAAATCTCATTAAACAAGACCATTATTCTTATCAGGCCATTGTGGTGGTGCAAAACAGTTATGACATAATCAGCCACAGTATTGTCTTCCAGAGGTTTTGATGGGAACATTTATCGTCCCAGCGCAACTTTTTCTACGGGCTTTTCTGTAGCTTAAACAGCAGAACATGGCAGTAGTATCACCACAACGTTGTGGGTTTGATTCCTAGGGAAAGCAATCACTGATAGAAATGTGTACTTTGAATGCAATGTAAGTTGCTTTGGATAAAAGCGTCTGCCAAATGCATAAGTGTAAATGTGCAAAATTAAAGAACTTCAAAGGGAAACGTTGCCAAGTAGGTGGAGATTGGCTCTCCGAGACGTACATTCAAGAGTTAGAACAGCAAGAGTGCATAGGCTTCCAGCATTTTCTTTGGGATGCTGGTTGTCTGACACATTCCTGCAACATCTGGTCCGTCCACAGCCTGGGTCATCTCTGGTTCAGACCTTCGTAGTCTGAAAAAACCTCAGCCTGCAGTGCAAAGGCAGGACTTTACAGATCGCCAGTCGGACATCTGCAAGACCCAGGCCTCAGGAGCTCTGCAGGAGCAGCAGTCGTCTAGACGCTCTCTTCATTCTCGGCTCAGAAGCAAACAGACAAGAGCTTCTCTTTAGAAATGTGCTGCTGGAGAAATGAAGTGCAATCAGTGGTGGTGTTGGCTGAGATAATTAGTGGCTGTGCCATAATGCCTACAGCTAAATAATCAGCTCCTTATGTTTTCACTGAAGCTTTCTCACAGGTGGTTTCCTGACTTCACTAACTGTCATTTAGTTGCTATTGTGATGTTCCTGCCTCTATTTTGCCTTCTACTCAGGTATACATACTGTAAAGTAGGCTACAGTGAATGAGATAGGGATTCTTTATGAAAAAAATATAAAACATTTTTCCCATCACAATTTACTGTATATTGTCAGAATAACAGTTTGATTAAAAAGTTCAATTGAAAGATTAGCATGAATGTCAGAAGGTCTTACTATGGGGTTCGTCCTCCTTTTGCTTTAATAGAAGCAGGACTCGAGCTGCATAAAGCTTGTATAAAACCTGATGAACATGTTCTCCAGCATGATTTCAAACTCTCCAAAGGGCATCTTGAGCTTCAAAGGAGTTCGACATTTGTGATGAATGTCACAGATTTTCAAAAATGGCACAAATTTGATTAGCAACCTAGAAATAGTGCAGAATCTTAAATATTCATTTAACATTTTTGTTTCTGTGTTTTTTTTTTATCCAAATTTCCATCCCATTTTCCATCCCACTGTATTAAACTAACAGTGAAGAATCATTATTCGACATTTTAGAGTGTCAACACTAACTGTAGGTTATAATAAAAGAGTATCACTACACACAAAATAATAATAATTATATATATATATATATATATATATATATATATATA
>NW_015554139.1:562380-600590 GCF_001515605.1 Sinocyclocheilus anshuiensis
ATTAAATATGATACTACATTTTCTTAATATATATCTTGTTTTCTAGTTAAAATATCTAAACATCTTTAAAACAAGAAACATTAACTTGAAAGACAAAATGACATACAATATTAAAAGAATAGACCAGCCAAAAAAATAAATAAAAGCCATCGTTTACTCACCCTCTTGTTCTTAATTGTTCTTAGTTGCAAATAATTTTCCTTGTTTTAAGCATGAACCTCATTAAAATTACATTATCATGTCATTTCATTTATTTTGTTTTAGGATGTTTAGATATTTTGCTTGGATACCGATGAAGAAAATTATTTATTGATTAAGAAAATGATTATTTTGAGGGTAGCAGAACACCTGGCATACATTACTGCGTATTCGCTGGCTCAAGGACAGCCTGTCAGAGCTGCCAGTGTAAACAACAGGGCAGTAAAGTACCCAGGGCTATCTCTTGTCTGTCTCTCCGCATGCCTGCTAAAGAACACAGAAAGCAACATGAAATAAACAAACATGTTTTCAGAGCTCACTGTGTGATCCCTCTACAGATCTCATACCACTACGAAAGGTCACATCGAGCAAGTGTGTAATAAAAACAAAAATTTTAATGTCATTACTACACTGCAGTTGTTCACATTCCTGCTCCCTCTCCAGGGATTTCCATGAACTTAAAACAGGGCTGAAAACTTTCAGGGAGTTCAAATTACTTTGAAAGTCTGATTAAAGGACTCAATCTTCTGTTCCACAATTAACCTCGTCAGACCTCATTTTGATTGCAGGGATTGTGCCAGGCTTGGGTGACAAACACTAGAAAATCGCTGCCACCCAGCTGGAGTGACATACAATATCCCTGGTTTTATTGCGGACACAAAAACTGAGCCCCCCACCCACACACAACAGACCCCCATAAACCCCACTGGCTGGTACTTTTACGGGATGAAAGGAAAAGGAGAAGAGTGTTGTCAAAAAAACGAAACTGCACTAATCCTCTGGGCTCAGCTGTATAAGCAGGTAACAGCCGGAAAGAGTGCTTCACTCGCTTTTATCTCTCGCTCCCGTCTTTCCTACTCCAGGTAATTATTGGCACTCCTCCTGCTCCCACGATGCCTGGCGGATTGCTCCTGGTGGACAGCCAAACCACAGGCTCTGCCAATCATCCTCCCTGCTCTACACCTCTCTCTTTCTATTTTTTTACCCACTCCATCCAGTCTTTTATTCACCTGTATCTCTCTCTCTCCCTTCCAAGCCAGCACACATTCCTTCATCCCACAACTACTCCTTATTGAAAAACAGTTTCTTATTCCTCAACTCCACCCTCCACTCTGGGAATCTAGGATTTTTTTATACTCCTTTTACAAATGTCATAAAAGCACCCTTACATTTCACTTTTAGGTTTTATGTTTCAGTTTTTAATTAAATATGTGGAAGCACAACCCAGGATCTGCTTCTGTTGCTAATTCTGTGATTTTTCTCATGTAGAGCATTTAATGATGATTATCAACTTTGCCGTTTTCCCAGAATTCCATGGTCGGTCTGGCTTGGGCCCTTCATAGCCTGACACTCTTCACAATTCAGCTCCCTGTTCATCCAGGAGGAGCATAAACTGTTGTCTGTGTAGGTGGTTTAAACCCAAGTGCCACAAATAATTCTGAGGAAAACACTTAATCACAGCTATTCAGTAAAGCCACACTTAATGATTACACTAACTTTAACTATTTAACTTTAATTAAATAATCATTTTAATTATATTTTTAAAGATTTTAAAATATATTAAAATAAAAAGTTATTTTAAATTGTAATAATATTTTACAATAGTTCTGTTTTTACTGTATTTTTGATCAAATATATGCAGCCTTGGTGAATATAAGAGAAACAGTCAAGTCTGAAACTTTCAAAAACAGTCGACCCCAAACTTTGAAAAGCATACATGATTTTATATTAATATACATAAATATCATATAAAAAGAAATCTCTGAAAACAAGTCTTAATATGTCAAAATCTAGGTTCTCAAGTAAATGTATATTGTATATTTAAGAATGTTTAACAGGACCACTACTGATTAAGAGTTATTTTTGTATATTTTTACTTTGATATTTTCCATGGCTGCATGGGCAGATGTCCAGAGCCTATGTGAAAGTGTGCCAAGAGTCTGAGTTCAAAACCTCTCTCGCTTGCTTGCACGCTCACTCAATGACTGTCTTTCAGGTCTGGTTAGGGTGGGAACCACTCGTCTCTATGCCAGCTGACTGTACAGAGGCCATTTAGCTCTCATCATTGCTTATTTAGCTTGAGTGCATCACTTTTTGGCAAGTGGATGCAGAAGCTCATTCCAATAATCTTCAATGTTCATACAAAAGCAGACAGGAGAACAAAAATTTAAGTATTAGGTTCTAGGCTCTCTAAATTATTTTCCAATTCCAATTCCAATTTCAATAGCTCTATCACCGCAATATGAAATTACATTTCTCATTCTCTCTTAGTTGATTGTTTCCAAGTACTGGCCGCCTCAGTTTGGCCTGGACCAATCAGAAAGCAAACACGCCTCTGATTTGGCAGCTGTTCCTCACTTCTAGACGCATGCACACACACCCACACTTAAATCTTTCATCAATACCAAATTTCCTCTCTTTTTCTAACTTTCCATCCTTTTTTCACTCTCCAGCGCTTCTCTCCAGTTTTCTTTTCAATCGTTGACATCACATTTTTTCAGGTTTCCTTCCGTTTTGTCTTCTTCTCTGTGGACTACAGGCAATGTGAGTAGTTCTGTACTGATGTCTATGTCTCTAACTTTGCTCAGGGAGGTGCAGGAACTCTTACAGCAGTTCAGCTGTAAGGGCCATTTCCTGCCCTTGTTGAACAGAAAACCAAACATGTGCCACTGCAAAACTAATCCTTATCTTTCAAAACCTGTAAAAACAAAAACATATCTCTCAAAGATACATTATGAATGACATTAGGAGATCTCTCATTTGTAGACATACTGCATAAGTCCAAAATCAGTGCGTTCTCGACAGAAAGAAATATCACAAATACAACATCTTTAATATATTGTTTCTTCGAGACAGCACTGAGACGGAAAGGAGCAAAGTTTCCTGCTCCTCAGAAAATGCCACAGTACAGTACACAGTACATTTTCCAGGATAAAGTCTGATGATCAAAAATCATATGTTTCACAATGAATATGCTAAGCAATGCTATGTTAACCACAACTATTTCAAAGTTCTACACTGTTACTGTATGACAGAAATTGTTAAAGTTAATACTTATAAAGTTAATGATTCATAAGATATTACAACTTTTAAGTTTTTAAAGTATGTATCTTTAATATGAGACCATTTTTTCTTAAGATCTTAAATCTACAAGTGCAATAAGACAAAATACACAAACAAGTCTTAATATCTTATGTAATGCTTTTTTAAATTTAATTAATTGATCCTGTTTTAAAGACTTTTAGATATTTGGTCAAACTTTACAAAACAGTCCCATTAGTTAACGTATCTAAAATGAACTAAAAATGACCCATTCATTTGTTACAGTATTTACAGATTTTTTTATATATTAATTAAATAATATTAACAGATATGACTTTTTGTTTTAATAATGTATTAGTAAATGTTAACTTAAATTAACATTAACCAAGATTAATAAATGCTTTATAATTATTTTTAATTGTTAGTTCATGTTGCCAGATATTTTAACTGAAAAACAGGTCAAAAAAAGAGAGAGAGAGAGAGAGAGAGTCAAAGTCAAAAATTCATTAAGAATTCATTTTTTACGTGTAATGAAGGACTTTCATTTAATTATGAATTTGTCAGGTCTTTGAGCTGCCCACTGAGAACTTTCAATTCTGATAATGCAGTAGCACAATAAATACATTAAAATAACTAAATAAATGCAAAAAAAGTCTACAGGAAATATTGTCCAAAGTCTGGGAGCACTTTAAAGAACAATTGACTGTTATAATTTTTTAATTCAAACATCAGTGATGTAACTAGGAACTTATGTACCTCAATGTGTAAAATTAATTATCCAATTATTCAATTCACCAAAGAAATAAGTGACAGATTATCGTAATAATTGTTAGTTGCAGGCCTAGTGAAATGTGTGTATGCGAAGGTTACATAACCCGCACATACAACAATAACAGGTTGGTTGGTGTGTGACAGAAGCCAGTGTGTTATCTGGCTGTGGGCTTGGCTGGATGAACTGGGTTGTGCCCTCACATGTGGGGTCACCAGCACCATGAGCAGAAAGCAGAATTCCTCTCATGTGAACACCCACTTTTCCTGGTCTTCAGCCAGGAAAGAATAGAGTTGTGTGTTTGGGATTTGGTGGGAAAAGTGTCCCTCGGAATGTGACTTTGTGAGGGGCGTGGGGAGGGCTGGCAAGAAGGCCCTGAATTTCTCAGCTCCTGAGGCTAAGAGATAATCTGGGGGGTCAGGGGTCAGGCCGCACTCTCTCCAACGCATACCCACTCTCTCAAAAATACAAAACCCACTGCTGACACAACAACACATACTGTACCTCCAGACTGAGCCCTCAGGCGCAGCGCGGACACAGCTAGGCACTCAGCTCTCCCTCAGTTCCACCTCACAAATGCCCCATACAAGGCATTTCACAGTATGGACAACAGATCCTTTCTGGCTCAATATCACACCTCCGAATGACAAATCTGCCTGCTGAGAAGCCCTGAGACTCACCCATCCGTTTAATGACTGGAACAAGAGTATTGCCTGATGAGTAACTGCAACAAGTCTAAAAAGAAAAAGAAAAAAGTACATTGCCATGTTTGTTTTGTTTTAATAAAGGATGACCAGAACAGTCTAGAAGACGAAATCTAGATCAAGGGCTACTATTATCACTATAACTGTTGTTCTTGAGAGGCTTTAATTCAGGTTAATTCAATTTTTTAAATATTCTACATATTCTAAACTTGTATGACCTTTTTTTTTTACCTGTATTGATTGATTAATTGTAACAATGAATAGGGACTGGAGCTTCAGAAATGACGCAAGCACTCCATAAAATATATCTACTAGTACTTAACGTTAGGGAACATATTCACTATTAAGGAGGAATTAGGTGTTTTTCCACAATAAACTCCTAATTTGCTGCTTATTGTTAGTATGTAAGGTAGTCGTTTGTAGTTGTTAAATTTAGGTATTGGGTCAGTTTATATAGGGATTTAGAATATGGTCATACAGAATAAGGCATTAATATGTGCTTTATAAATACTAATAAACAGCCAATATGCAAGTAATATGCATGCTAATAAGCAACTAGTTAATAGTGAATATGTGTTCCCTAATCTAAAGTGTTACCGTTATTTATTTATAAAAGCATATTGCTCAACAAACTTAAAAGATACAGCTATTAAACTCAAAAGAATTGGATTATAGCACACAGACTCATATAACCTGATCTGATAAGAACACTGCATGTTCTCCCGACTCTCCCTAGTCCGGTGTTTCTCTATCCTTCTCCTGGACTACATTTTCAGTTTTTCCTATATCTAACAAATCCGATTAAACTCATTAGCAATGTGCTCCGTGATATTTAGCGTTAGGTTAGTGTGGCACTTTAAATGTGCAGTGCAAACTGTGTATTGCATGATGATGAAACGGGTGTAGATGTTGAATGCAATGTGGTGGCACCATATGATGGAGCAATTTTGCGCTGTATCTGACACACAGCCTGTCAAACACAGGCAGGTTTTTTCTTGTTTTGTTTTGTTTTTTGTTTTTTTTGTTTTGAAGCATGAAATCTCAGGTTCCTATGAATCATAACTGTGCAAGGAAAAAGAGAGCAGAATATTCTTCAGATTGTCTACTTTTGTATTCCACGAAGAACAGAAGTCGTATACGGGAACAACACGAGGGCGAGTAAATGATAACAGAATTTTCATTTATGGCTGAACTTTGAAACTCCTTGAAATTATAAAGCAAAACATGATGAACTGCCTCGAGGACAGTGACAAAACAAAAACTCAAGCATTGCATGTCCTGGCAAGGCCTGTAAAGCAAAAGCATAATGTCAGAATTTGTTCCAGTGACATTAAACAAATACTTTATGTCAGCTTCCCTTTACCACAGAAAAGACAAATATGCTTGTGTTTAAAAGGCTGCATACTTTTGCTTTTTCTCCGAATATTGTTTAGGAAATATAAGAGCACTTCATCTTTTTTTACTATCCCCCTTCCTGCACCCCTTTTTTTTCCTTTTTCTTTCTCTGCAACACACAAGTCCACACAGGAAAATAACAAACATGAAATGGATGGGAAAGGCTCCCAAGTGTGAGTGGAGAGGCAGAGGCACAGCAGTGAGCTCGTTCCCAGGCTCTGGGAGGAGCAGAGAGGGCAAGCCATCGCTTGACTGCCTGAGTCCCAAAAAGGGAACCAGAAAAACTGGCCGGGCCTCACCGTTATCCGTCATCCATCACTTCACCGCTACCTTTAATCACAGCACGCGAGCACATGACACGTACAAGTCCGTGCACACACTGAGCTGCTAAACACACTCATCACTCCATACTGACTTTTCAGGATGTTTGGAGAGCATGGCGACAACGAAACCTGAAAGTTCACACACATAAACACACACGCAAGGGCTCAGCCTCAGTTGTGAAACAGTCAAGTCTGCTTGCTCAATAATATTTCTGAACTGTGTGCTCATCCATGGGCCATTACTGTAGCTGTTTATGCTTTGACATGCTCTGGCACAGTTGAGTAATCTTAGAGAGAGAGGTAGACTCTCCCAGGGTTGTGGGCTACTGATGAAGCCAAAAAAACTGCAGGAGATCATACACACACATCAACAAGTATGAGCATAGCGTATAAAATCATATATCACACATCGACCGCAATACAACCACTTGCTATTTTCACAAAACCTACACACTCACATGAAACTGTTAGATGTGAGTTTGTAATTACAATCGACCACACGGCTTCCTCCTCTTCTCAGTGACTCACGGTCACAACTTTAAAACAACCTCCCGCTCACACACAGCCAACCGTACTCAGCTTTAAAACGGTCATAAAAGACTGTCCTCCCTCTGCAGCGGTCTGTTCCTCTCAAACAAATAAACCACAGCTCTCCTATAGTCCTGCTGACTGACAGATCTCACTACATGCCAGCACTTCTAAACCTCCAAAGGTCCCGTAAGCCAAGAACACGGGATTAGACCAACTGGCTAAGAACAGTCAAACAAGCCCCTGGGACTGATGCTGTTCTGGGGCCTTTTTTCACACTGTAGGGATCCAACTTGGCAGTGGCACACACGAGAAGCAATTAAAACAGCCTGCTAACAGTGCTGGGGCCCATGATGTAAAGGCTTCTTCAGTGAGGCATGAGGAATGGCCCAGAATGCTATCTGAAAGAAGACCTGGGCCTGCTAGGAAAGGGGGAGTCTTCGAGTTTTAATTTTAATCACTGTGAAATAGGAGGCACTTTCCACAAACAGAGTGTAGTGAAGTCAAGAGGTCAAACTATATTATTATATTATATACTATATTATAATATGTGACCCTGGACCACAAAACCAGTCTTAAGTCACTGGGGTATACTATATTTGTAGCCAAAAATACACTGTATGGGTCAAAATGATTGATTTTTCTTTTATGCCAAAAATCATTAGGATATTAAGTAAAGATCATGTTCCATGAAGATATTTTGTAAATTTCCTACTGTAAATATATTAAAACTTAATTTTTTATTAGTAATATGCATTGCTAAGAACTTCATCTGGACAACTTTAAAGTCGATTTTCTCAATATTTTGATGTTTTTTTTGCACCCTCAGATTCCATATTTTCAAATAGTTGTATCTCGGCCAAATATTGCCCTATCCTAACAAACCAAACATCAATGGAAAGTGTATTTATTCAGCTTTCAGATGATGTATACATCTCAATTTCTAAAAATTGACACTTATGACTGGTTTTGTGGTCCAGGATCACATATATGATTATAATATATAATATAATGTTACAAAAGATTTCTATTTCAAATAAATGTTGTTCTTTTCAACTTGAATGAATTAATGAATGAATCAGTTTCTACAAAAATATGAAACTGTTTTCAACATTGGTAATAGTAAGAAATGTTTCTTGAGCAGCAAATCAGCATATTAGAATGATTTCTGAAGGATCATGTGACACTGAAGACTGGAGTAATGATGCTGAAAATCACAGAAATAAATTACATTTTATAAATATATTCAAATTTTTAACTTTTAAATTGTAATAATATTTCACAGTCTTACTGCTATTACTGTATATTTGTATATCAAATAATTGCAGCCTTATTGAGCATAAGAAACTTCTTTCAAGAACATTAAAAAAAAATCAGGGTTAGTGATTTTTGCAACCCTCTTCACAAACTTTGGTACATGTCTAAATACATTTTAAAACCTTGATATCTATACTTTCATTTCTAGCTATTCAATAAACATTAAAATCAAACAAAACATTATTTTAAAACACACACGCAACACCAGACAGGTAACAGGGTTCTAATTATTGCAACTTTAACCTAGATTAGGCAGTTCACTCATTAGAGGCTAGATAGTTTGAGATCAAGTTACTGATAAACTTTATTATTTGATTATTTCATTGTCTTCCTGCTACATTTGATCAAGTTATAAACTGAAGTTCGGGAGGAGCTTGTTCATCTATCCCTGTCAAATACAACAAAAGCACATATAAGCTGCTGCTTACCTCACTCCAGTGACAATCCAATATGCCTCGACCACCCCATCTCCACCTTGATTTTAAATAACTAACTATTTATTAAAGGCATAGTTCACACAAAATTAGTATTCTATCATCAATTACTCACCCTCATGTCATTCCAATGTACTGTATGTCGTTCAATTGTATGGTATTCTTTCTTCTGTGGAAAATGCTGACTTCCATAGTATGGACAAAGATGAGAAAATCCTAAAAATACTGTCTTGTCTTTTTCACAGAAGAAAGAAAGTCATAGGTTTAAAATGACATGAGGGTGATTAAATGATTTTTAAAAAATGTATTTTTTGGTAATTTTTCCCTTTAAATCAACTGGTAAACAAGACTGACTTGTCCATAAAAGAGGAATTCAAGCTCAAAGTTCTCCCATTTGACTACTTAAAGTTAGTTACTTTCATCACTCAAGGATTAAATGGACATGTAATTTCATGAATTTGTTTTAGAAGGAAAGTCATGATGGGACATAGGTTTTGGGACACAGCTAAACATTAATGTTTTTGGTATTTAAAATTAGTTTAATAATTAAAAACGGTTTGACAAAGATTTTAATTGGTGGATAGAGGCCAACATCACCATTTAAAGCTATTTTAGATAAAGGTTTGCCAAATCTATTAAAAAGTTCTCACAACAAAACATGGGATTGTGCCTCTAACGCTCTAAAAACAAATCATAATGGGACACCAAAGTGAACCGTCTTCATGGAAATTGCCAGAAGCTGTGAAGAGAGTGTGAGAAGCATGTTTGTTACAGAAGCATCCAATCAATTTGTTTGCTTTGTGTCTGTGGGGAGACACGGTGGCCTATAAACAAGTATATTTTAGTAATCAGTTCCACAATCTGGAGGTTTGACTAACACAAATCAGGTTAAGTGAGTTTTCCAGTGTCTGGGAGTGTGCTTCAGACACATCAACAATACCAAAGGGTTCTCAATCAAATCAGCACACGATTGAAAGGTGCAAACCTTCAACATGGCGCGTGTCAGGCTGGGTGTTTGACAGGCTGTGTGGAACCTCTCTAACGTGTAGATACAGTGCAAAATTGCTCCATCTTAGGAGGTGTCACCACATTGCATTCAACATCTACACCTGTTTCATCATCATGCAATACACAGTTTGCACTGCACATTTAAAGTGCCACACTAACCTAACGCTAAATATCATGGAGCACACTGAGCTAATGAGTCTAATCGGGGTTGTTAGATATAGGAAAAACTGAAAATGTACTAATGTAGTCCAGGAGAAGGATAGAGAAACACTGGACTAGGGAGAGTCGGGAGAACATGCAGTATAGTGGCTCTAACTGAGGGTGTGCACTGAAAAAAATAAATCTGAGTGGATGTAAATGTTACGTAATTAAATCTGTGATATTAACAATAAAATGTTAAGTTTGTATCGTTACATGAATATATCTAGTTGTGAATTATTCTGCATTTGTTCAGAATACAAGACATTGTGCATTTTTTCCTTTACAAAATGTATCTACGTAATCCCAGCCAATCTTCTTAGGTACACACACATAACAAACAATAACCTTGTTTTATTTACTCAGTACAAAATAATTACTTCCCTTCGCATTTTTGGTTTGGAAACCCTGCACATTCCAGACGAAGAGAAGTCTGCACTAAACTTAAGGTAAGAATAAAGTTAGCAAAGTGACGTTATAGTTGGTTGTCTATATATATATATATATATATATATATATATATGACATAACATCATTATCACATGGCGCAGCTGATTAGTTCACTTCTGTATTAGCAGCCAATGAGCTTGCCGCTCAACATTCAAATACTTGGCTTGTGCTTGCTGTAGCAGTGCAGCTTGCTTCAGAAACCCTCCACCTTCCCCAGCTCCACCTGTATAGATCATGCTATGAGTGACAACAGTGATGCAGCCATCCAAGAGGACCTCACTTCGTTTGTACTTCATCTTTGTGGTCAGCAAAGCCAGGGATGGAGGTCTCGAGAAGCAAACTGAAATAGCCATCGAGGGAGCAGAGGTCCTTTTTGCTATTCCCAATGTACATGCTTGCACCTACCTAATGGGCCTTGTTTATGCCTTGGAGCTAAGCTATCCAAAGAAACTGAATTCGGACCATGTTTGTGAGTCTGTTAATGTTCAAGGTGCATTTGAAGGAAAGATGACTGTTAAGAAGTGAGAAACGTGACTCATGGAAAATATTTTGCACAATGTGAATTTATTTCAATAGAAACACAAAGAAAATAAAATTTTGCTTTATAAGAAGATCTGCTTCATTTCCACATTGGGATCATGTTTGTGTGCTTCTTGTTTTAAAGTCTTAGAGTATGTTACTGTTAAGGACTGAAAAACACAATTTTATAGAAAATATTCTGTGCCGTTTTTACTATCAAATGGCAAAAATGTCAGCTTTATGTGATGTAACTAGATTTCCATATTTTATGAGTATATATTCTACTGGCATTCCATTGAAAAGTACCAGTGGTGAAACAGTAAATAGTTGTAAAAAAAAAACAAAAAAAAAAGAACTAATTGCATTTATACTTTCAGTAGAAATACTTGCTAATTAGAAAATTTGAGTACATGTAACTTTAAAATACACAAACAAATTTGGAAAAACAAAGTAGATCCCACTTGAAATTTGTAATAGGGAAATTTAAAAATTAAGTTGGATTCAATCAAAAATACACATTTAGAACTCTTAAAGTTATGTAGATCACACACACAAAAAAAATTACTAAAGAAATACTAAAATTAAGTATATGTGCAAATTTTCTTTCAACAGACAGAAAAATTAAGTAGTTTGTACAAAGACTGGTCTTGTTTGATCTACGTAATAAAATTGTGCAAAAAAATTCATCATATTTTTTAAGTAAATCAAGCAGAAATTTTTTATCAGTGTGGTGACACTGGAGGAGGTGGTCTGGTGGCAGGACCTTGTATGGTGAAACAATTTAGATTTTCTATGTTCATTCCTCAAACCTTACACAAAGCTATTTTAAGAGCTATGAAGTCTTCACACACCAATTTCGGGGTTAGTTCATTTATTTATCTTGAGTTTTGTAACGTCTAATGAAACCCTGAGAAGGACATTCTAAGTTGTTCTTGGCTGGTAGGCCGAAAAGGGAGGATGTGATTCAAATTTGCGTGACCAAGACGTTCATCGGCTCAAACATGGAGAGAAAGACACTCCCGATAGAGCCCACTGCCGCACCCTCGCACCCACTCCCTCAAGGTGTGTTTGAATCTGACAATTACTCACACAAGCTCCGTGCCTATACAAGGAGAATGACATGTTGCTGCTTGTTGGTCGAAATGTGATAAACAACGTCAATCATTTTAGGAGAAGAGATGGGAAGCAAATCAGGCCAGCGTGGGAGAAAACTGTGAAAGAAAAACTAGACAGAAAGAGGGACAAATTAAATGCTCTGGTAAACTGATTTTTTCCCTTTATCCAGTTTCACTCAATAAACATTCCCAAGTGCACCATGTGCAGTTTTCTGAGGTATTTTCAGATAAAGTATTTTAAATACTTAAGTACACTTTAACCATATTTCAAAGACAACAGAAGTAATTATGTAATTACAAATAAAGATGTACTTAACTCCTACATAAGTGGGTCAGATTAGCACTCTAAAGTTCAACTAATTGCATTTAAGCTAAATTTAAACTAAAATGCATTTTCATTTAATTGCAATTAATATGCAATTAAGTGTCCAAAAACATTACATGGAGTTCTTTTAATGTATATTATTTCTCTAATAACTACTCTTTTTTTTAAGTATTCAAGTTTTCTACAAGGGTTGGAATAAGATGCAATCTTTCTAATATTCATTTTACTCACAAAAGTTCTGTACAAATGTCTCAACGGAATACATTTTACAGGATTTTTTATTTTATTTATGTTTTTGTTTTGTTTTTTCATATTGAGTGTCCACTGGGAGATAAGGAATCTTCAGCAGAATGTGGTCTGACCATTTAGTTCTTGCAATTTCGGTACATTGTTCTGTGACAGTTCCCTCAACTACCCTGCATATTTTAAGTCACCTTGACAAGTTGAATATACAACAGCCTTCATTTGCTTGTTCAACAGATATCAGTACACAAATCACAAAGAGACAAAACATCCAGGAAACCAGCACACTTATAAGCTGCCATTTCCAGTATTCTGAAAACAAATGCATATATTGAACATGACTCAGCCCTTAAAATAAAAACCTCTCACGTCAAAGCATTGGTTCATCAGAAAATACACTGGAAGTGTTTTTTCTAAAGCTCAGATTACAATTGAGAAGAGGAAATATACTTTCCTTACTACACAGTTGAAAGAGTACATTACAAACAACAAATCAGAAAACCATTTTACGGTTCTTGAAAAAATGTCAAAAATTGGTCCTAACTCTACATTAATTTTAAAAAATTATAAAAAGTCATTACATTTGTTCATTTTCAAAAAATACAATGTATTACAAGAAAACTACTTAATTACTGTAACGTGAGTATTTGTAATTCGTTACTTCACACCCCTGATGACAACACTTCTGTTTTTGAATTCTAGCCTGAAGAATAACATGTTTTGGTTCTTGTTAAAGAGTTTGTGTAAACTGAGGAAAGCTTAGAATTACGGATAGCTATAGAACTGTAGATGAGAATTAGGGTTGGGAACCAAGAATTGGACTCTGAATGACTCTTTTGAGCTAGGTCTTTTTTAGTGAATTAGAAAATATACAGCACAACCAGTTTAGTCCAATTCCCGAATGAATGACTCTTGAGGTGTTTTAGTGAGTCATAAACCCTTTTGAATAAAAGCGATTACTGAACTAATTCGACTCACTACTGAACTGCAGGTAATTACATTTGTTCTGTTGGACTCACAATTAACCATGAAATCAATGCTGTTACTGACTGGTTCTTATGACAACACAGTTAAATAAACATTGAGTTTTTATCAGTAATTGTACTTTTTTGAGTAGTTTAAAAATTGTGTACTTTTACTTTTACTTTTACTTGAGTACATTTTAAGTGATGTATCGGTACTTTTACTCCGCTATTTTCCTCCGTTTTGAGTCGTTGTTGCTTGTTGAACTTGTTGACTTTTGATGAGTTTCAGCGCGATGCGCGCTGTGAAAAAGTGTGTTGGAACCACAAATTGAGGACCAAATATGCACCTTATTGATGACCCGTGGCGTTAATATACTGCATCTGTGCCAGCGCGTGATGTAGTGAATTACAGAATGTACAACTTTTTTTAAATGTATCAAATGCGGTGTACAGCGTTTATTATGAGGGGGTAGAATCCACAGCTCAGTACTCACTACTCAATACTCATGAGTACTTTTAAATAGGCTACTCTTTTACTCTTACTCAAGTAGTTTTTTGGACAAGTACTTTTACTCTACTCACACTACATTTTTTGGAAGGTAATGGTACTTTTACTTGAGTATATTTTTTCAGTACTCTTTCCACTACTGGTTGTCATTCAGTTTCACCTGTCTGTTGATATTACTTCAATAAAAATTCTTAACAGATGCTGACCTCATGTCTTAAAGTTGGCTAATGTGGGTTCTCAGTACAGGTGAGCAGATAACAGTCGCAACTTTATGCTTTCAAACATCTTACCCCTATTACTCTGAATGGGCCTCCATGACTTGTGCAAAAGTGGGATTACAATTGATGCAGGTTGCTGCGCTTTCCAAGAGCTGGGCTGACTGTGAGTGACAATCTGTTATGAGTGTCTCACAGAGATCAAGATCCAAGAGCCGCCTGGATAGCTCAGATGAGAGGCAGACATGATGGGACACATTTACTATTTGTAGTCTATTAGCCACCAAATCAGAACAAGCCACACTTTTGAGCACATACCTTTGATCTGTAATCATCAGTTGTATCACTCAGCCAATCAGTCAAATGTCATACAAGCAATGCACACAAGCATCTATTCAACTATCAAATTGATTTGTGTGTGTAATAAGCTTTTATTAATATAAAAGATGGGTTTTTCAAATCTATCGGAATTGATTTAAGGATGCCATAAATTTAATTTCAATTCCTGAATTTGAATTAAGGTAGCAAGCAGGATGCAGATTTGTAATTGGAATTTGAATATAAGGAAGCAAAATTTTAAAATGTATTGAAAACTAGATAACTAATTTTTGACCAGAAAGCAAAACATTTTTGAACGTTTAATTGACACAGACAGACAGATCTATAGCTTCCTGTGGGCTTTTCCAAATTTCAATTCTACAATTCTACCTTTCGGACAGCCCAGGCTAAAAAAAGAAGAGTTATTAATACAATTCCTTAAGTAAATTATTTAATTAAATTAACATTTTATCTGATTAATTCAGTTTTATTTCAAAATACTAAAAAATGGAAAACATTAGCGTCTACCTTCTAGGTAATGAGTGCGGGAAGTTCAGATCCCCTTGACAGCCTCCTGTGCGGCTCCATATTGCTGGTGGCGTTCTCACCACTGCTTAATGTTCCACAGGAAGTGATCTCATTAAACAGGCTCACTTAATCCTTATGTGCGGTCCTGTGGGAGGCTGCCTCTGACCCCTGCATTGACATGGGCCACAATTCTCCTCTGCTGGAAAACTTGCTCTTTATCTGTCACAATTGTTTGTTTTTGCTTGGAGAATCTCTGACACTAGTCCCACTTTGGGCCTTCTGATTGATATTTTACTGTTATTAGAGGTGAAGTTACAATTACATGATTTCTCACACTCTGAGGAGTCTTAAATAGGCCTATTGAAGGTGGAAGAGAGCGCTGGTCATTCACTCCCCCCACCAACAATCCCTGCCGGTACAAAGACTCAAACTCGTGACCTTTGAGACGGACTCTCCATGACTGTGCATTTGAGTATTTGAAATGTCTAAATGAGAAGTTGAGCCACTACGCAAGAGTTTGTAGGGGGAAACATAAAAACTACAGGTGTTGTAATATGCAGAATGAGACATGTCCTTCAAGGCACATTTGAAACGTGATCGACCATCTGTTAAATGTGTATATTAATCTTAAATAAGTCCTCTTCAAAAACACAATTCCCCCATGTCAATCAAACAGAGTGGGCTCCTACGGAGAAGGAGAACTTAAAAGCACAATGTTAACATAAAAGACAAATGGCGCACTGTAGCTGATATCGGATAGCCGTACAAAAACATCTAAAAGAGCGGGGGGGAAACACACACCAACAGAAGATCTCGCTAAGAGGCACGGCTGAGAGTTTGAGAGATTTCAGGGAGGCTTTTAGTTGTAAGTGATCCCAGCAATTCAGGCCAAGTTCATTTTCACGCATGTTCTGGTCAGTAACAGGTGGCCAGAGTGTAGCTGCAGCTTTGCACTTTACACATGTTCTTTGTTCCTCTCCAGCCTGGGAGTGGCATCCCTGAAAGATCTTCTGGCATTGTTAGTGGAATTAGGATTGTTGTGAAAACTTATATGTAATGTATGTGTTAGGCTTGACGCGATAGACGGTGTTGACGGTGATACCGGTGTTAAGCCGCAACACCAGTTACGTCACTTGCCCACCGCGTCAACGTCGATTAACCGGTGGGAAAATTTCCTCACAGTCACAACCCTAGTATGTGTATGTGATGTTCATTCTTGCATTTAGATAGGAGTAAAAGTCCCCCTCTACAAATGCACACACTTACTCTCAGTCAGGGTAAATGGAGCAAGCAATGGTTCAATGCTTGAGTGCTTTCACAGTGGGTCCGCAGGGGAATTGCAGTGCACAGGCCTCAGGACCGGTCATGCTGGCTTCCTGCAACACTGTGGGAAAGTACTGCTCTATCTTACACTGCTTATTTGAATCAATCTTTTTATAAATGGACTTTCACAGTCCATGCAAACCCAAAACCCTCAAGTCAAATCAGGCCTTATGACATCCCTATCTCAAGAGGCTAGAGTGAAGGGGGAAGAGGTGTCAAAGGGCATGCATTTTTTCCATTCACTACACATGAAAAAAAAAATCTGGCATGCCTTAAGAGTTGACTTTTAACCTTAGATGTTTATGAAAGCTATTAATGATAGAGGCTGTCGCAGTTGTTAGTTGTAGCAGTCATATATTTACGGCTGTGCATTTTTCAGATATTTGTCTAGGGCTGTTAAAGTAGTCCAAGTTGTTGTCAGTCATAACAGAACCTTTAAATGACTGACACTTTTTTAGAAGGCCGTGCTAGGGAAAAATCCTCCACAGTGTCATAAACCTCTGAGATTAGTACGTCACAAGCCAGACATTATTAAACACAAAAGATCTTGGGTTCAGTCGACAATTAAATAATTGCTGGGCTCTGAACTCTCCAATTACACAAAGCACTATCAGAACTCAAAATGGTGGTTCATTGTTATCTCTGGTGTGAGATCACAGGGCTGTTTTGTTCATATGCTGCTTGTGTTTCAAGCTGGTTACTGGTATACACCGGATCTAAAGATCCAACAGGTGCTTGATACCATAGCTCTAACCCTGGATCTGTATCTGTGAGGATGTATGCTGGCTACACTATTTTCACTTGGATTTGATTGACAAACCCAGATTTCTACCAAATCTCACTTGATGAGGAGTTGAGGCGTGATCTTGAGCTGTAGCAAGCGCTCTAATATTTTCAAGTATGTTTGATATTAATCACCAACAATAACGTGCTTCAACCAATGAGAAACAAAAAGCAGCAAAGAGGGAGCATGACTGATATTTTCTTTAACCATATTTTAGTTCTTCACTTTCTATTGTCAGACGATCTGTAAATCTGTTTGAATTGTTTCTGAAGTGAGCATAAAGACAATTTGGCATGTTTAAAAATACTTTTTATAATTATACATTACTGTATAGTCAAACAATCATAATTTAACATTCATATTGATTATTTACTTGAATAGTTTACTTGTAAAATCTCCCTGAAAATAAACCCCAGGGAGTAAAAGTCTCCTTTCATAAAAAGTTCCCTTCTGACACCAATTTGACAGCTTTTACATTTATCATGTATATTAGGTATATAAGGCAATATACTGACAAAGAAATATTATAAAGAAATACTCATATTATATACTGAAAATATACTGACTTTATTTCATTTCTCGAGTTTGGGCCTAACCCAGGTGTGCAAAAGTCCCCCCCTCACCACCAAAATAAACACACCACAGTCCCTTAAATCAATCTCTGCTGGAGGAAAATGACGAAGACCATCGTCATCTCATTCGCACCCACTCCACAGGAAACAACATCACCCACTCTCTTTCGTTTCTCTTCCCCTGTCCGTCTCCATGAATTTAATCTGATTGTTTTATCACGCTGGTTAGCCTCCAGTATTTCTCTCGTCATCTTGAAACTATCACATGGAATGAAATGCAGGTTCTGAAAAGAAAAGAGGCTTTACAATTGACTCTGTTCTTTGTCTCTGTGTTTTTGTGTTTTCTTGGAATCTCTTGCTTAGACATACCAGCAGCTGTCACGGGCGCAGTCTCATTGGTTTGGCTAAGAGCTGCATTACGCTATTAATGATTGATTAGTGTCAAATATCTGGCCTGCGCTGCCTGCTCCCAACTGTGGGAAATAGGCATGTGGAGTGCATCTGATCCCAAGCTCAGTTTAGAGTTTCCTCAAACTAGCTCCACAAATTAGAAGGAACAGAGAGAACCAGGAGAACTGGGCTTAACTTGAAATAATAACTCAACAAAATGGCATTTGATGGTGATAATCACAGTCCCCTTGACAACTGGAAGCATTCCAACCCCCTTCTGCCAAGTAGGAGAGAACAAAAACTAAAAGAAAATCTCTGCTTTTAAATCCTATTCTCAGAAAGCCATTCCAGCTTGGTGTAAAGAAGTTAATTGCAACCACATAGGGACAGGTGCAGAACCAGAGATATTCAGTGTCTGCTCTGATATGACTATGTAGTATAATATGGTTTTAAACTGGTACTGTTAAAAACTGGGACTAAAGGAAGCATGTATTTTGCTTTTAGTGAGAGCAAAAAAATATTGTGCACTTGCACCAGAGCCAGCTGGTCTGATATACCAAGAGCCTGAGCCAAACCATAGCTCATATGAGATGGGCAACAAGTGAAACAGCACTTGTAAAATTCCTTCCAATATTCTTTGCGTTCAGAAATGGAGATAAAATATGAAAAATATTTGAGGACATGTAATTGTAGCTATAAATCAAATTTTGCAAAAAGGAGCTTATAAGTGAAAATGTCTTCATGGAAGAGAACCCTGCTTTTATCAACAGAGATTTTATCATCATATTTTACAACCAGTTCCAACTGGAGAGGAATGCTTGGACAACCTTGATTTGTTTTATGGACCTGTTAAAACCAGGCTTAAGAAACAATGTGAAGCAACTGGGCCAGAAATAGATAGGTATCATGTGCTTTGGTTGGACAAAATATTCATAATGGGTGCATGCTGTCTACATTGTCTTGTGCAATGTTTCAACACAAGACAAAGAAAGTACACACACAAATACACATATTTACTAGGCTGTCTAAATGGGGTCATTCCATAGAGATTATAAGTACTATAACTTCTGCATATTCACAGTAAAGAGAATTCTTTATTTTTATGCTGTTTTACGAATGAGGATGTCCTCAGATGTCTCCAAAAGGTGGTTTTGTCAGGTTTAGCACACTTCTCGTTACAAATTTGACCCCAGAATATAGTCAAGTAGGTACACACACACACACATAAAAAGGTATATAGATAAAGGAGGCTCTCTTCTCTCTTTTTCCCTGTCTCTGTTCAGCATGTTGTGCGCAGTAGGACTTGTGAAAGCTTCCATACAACAGCTAAGAGGAATGGATTCAGAAGAGACTGCGAGATGGCTGTGCTGTCTGTGCCGAAACAAAAGGAGGATTTGGCAGAGGGTTGTGCCTGCATCAAAAAGGCCTGTTTATTGGACCTCTCCCCTTTCCTCAAACAAGCTCGCAGCAGAGCCTAAGAGCTGTAGATCCACAGTACTGCTGAGAAAGAAGACGGAGACCACACAGTGTGCACCATAGAACTCTGCCCACAGTTCTGTTTACAGTTAAATGCCACATTGGAGCATTTTCTACTTTTTAGTCCAATCCATGCTACTTCAATCTTTTCTGTCCCTTCCTCAAATCAGGCTTTTTTTTTGGTTTTTATATCTCTTTCTGAATGAGTGCCCAATGTTTACCTCAGAGTAACGTGCTCACCGTGAGAAAAACTCACACGTTTCTCATGCTGCGTGCAGATGGTGTGATTTTTGTTGTCTGAGACTAATTTTCAGGGATAATACAAGACTTCTTTCACTATAGGTCAAAAATGGCCCTGGATCACTTAGTGTGATTGCTTTGGAAATACCTTTACAATGAATCTTAATTTTGTGTCACAGTCCTACAATGCTACTTCTCCTTAGAATGTCTAATCAATAGAAGCACCACAGTTGATGACGTGAGAAAGAGAGCACAAAAGAATGACACAGTTCAGCTACAAATGTTGATAATAGAATGTCCAAATATTAGAGCTGGGTATTGATTCAAATTCTTTATTTACTTTGATTCCAATTCATAAGTTCTTGATTGAAATCAGATTTAGATTTGATTGGATTTAGCTTCATTTGGGTGTGTTTTAGTTATAATGTCCATTTTTCCTACATTTGAAGTAAATACTCTCTTAACTAATGCTATAAACTATAGGGAAACGTCTTACTTGGTACATTACGAACATTTCAACAGTAACAGGTTTGAAACTATGCAGTACAATTGCTATTTAACAGATATAATAATCAAAAACTAAAAATCAATCTGTGGATACCAGCTTGAAACCTTAAATTACAGTTCTTGTGTATAACTGTTAATATAACAATGTATTACAATATAAAACTATAAACCCAAACACTTCAGTTACTTAATGTGAAAAAAGTGTATATTAAAAAAAGTAATTATACAAAAAAGTAATGAATTAAAATCAACATTTAAAATCTACCGTTAGCACCATGCATCAGGCTCACAAACAGAGCTAATGATGTTGCGTTGTGTCACTCATAAAAAGTAATGATATGGTATGAAAAACAAATGATAGCGTTACTACAGCATCTGATAGTGAGTGAATGAATGTGTAAATAGACAAGGAAGATTCTTAAGAAGTACTCAAACAATTTATATGCGTACATACACAGGGTAAAGATCAATCTTAAGACTTTTACAATCAATATTAAGATTGTTCAAATGAAGATCGTAATTAGCCTAAAAATCTGTTGTGCATGGTCTAAAAGGGTTGTCCCTATTCTCTTAATGAGTAATGGGTGTGTTTTGGGCATAACAGGCCATAAACCAATCAGAGTCTCATCTCTCATTCCCTTTAAAAGCCAGTTGCGCTCGCGCCATGGCGGGTTCGCTATTTACATGGCAGAATTTAATTTTTCATTTTTAAAAACGTTTGTGTGCTGCTGCGCATCCCTGTGTGTGTAATAAGCAAAGTGTATGCACATTGTGCACCCGCCTATAGGCGCATATTACTAACATGCTCTTTAAATAACAAAGAAAAAATATTGTGCCAGACTTTAGACCAGGTTTGAGTTGGTCTATGGCGCAGTCTATTTTCAGTTCCTCAAAATAACCGCTTGAACACACCTCGTTTTCAGACCAGCATGCCCATGGGCGCACAAATGGGCACAAATGCATTTGCTATTTAAACAACATGGCGCAGGACGTGAAAATGACAACTGCATCGGGCTGAAACTAGCAAAAAACACTTGCGCCGGATGTATGATAGGGCCCAAGGTCTTTAAAACATCTGTCAATCAAGACCAAAGTCTTAAGATGTATATCACACAGTCTGATTTACCTGGCTTTCACCCTTTTCCACCTCTGCTCTACAGCAAGACTGTAATATTCTTAGAAGTGATATATGCACAGTCCAGGCTGTCAGCTACCAAATGAGAGGAACTTAAGAGAGTTGAATTCCCAAAGGCGGCACTCCGTGCTTTACGCTGTGGGCCACTGAGAAGGACCTGAACTGCTTTGAAGTCATTTCTCTCCCTGTAATGACAAATTTTACAACATAACAGCGGCAGGAGTATGCTGAAGCAAGAGACAGTTAGTGTGAGAAAAAGTAAGATGACCAAGTCATAATGGGAAGGTGCTGATAGGATCAGGTAGAGACAGTTTGCTCTTTTCTCACAGTACAAGCATAAACTCCTATCAGGCAGTTGCCATCAACCACAGCCGTGTGCATCAAGGATTTGGAAAACATAGGGGTTTCGGAAGAGATTACAAATCCAACCGTTCTGTTATTTTAATATCTTGCCTACTATGGATGGACCTCTGTGACGTTTTCTAAATCAGAGCCCATCTATGTGCCTTGTGTACATCAGCTACAAAGAAAACTCTCCCACATCCTCTCATCCCTGCTCTCGATTCCCACGCTAAACCCACAGACCTGATGGGAACATTTAGATCAAGTCCCTGTTCTAGTTCCCAAAGGCTTGCGGTGTAGTGTATACAGAGAGAACAACCCGGGCACACGGAGAGAGGGAAAAAAAAAAGATTTCTCATAGTGACCTTGCTGAGACTCATGTTATGTTGAAATTACAACATGGGAGGAAGTTCTCACACCAAAACAATGCTTGACCAAGGCCACACCATGAGCTTATCTCTCTTACACTAGGGCCTTTTGCACCGCTTTAGTTCCAGAACTTAATGTACAGTACTAAAGTACTGGGACGATTTTGCGGGAACTATTTCCCAGTTCTATTTAAAGGGTTGCATTCGCACCGACAGTGTGTACTAAGAAGTGACGTAAGCCGGTCGACAGCGACGTCATTTGTGCGCGGCGTTCAACAATGGAAACAAAGAAGAACAACATTAACAACAGGAGGATGGAGGACGCTGTGATCGGAGCTGTTTTTGTTGTGTCTCGCGGGTTTCACAATAATGGTCATGGAAAGTCGACGTATACGTAAAGCGATTGAAAGAACGGAAAGGAGCACTAAGAATCTCCAACGACATCTGGCAGTGCTACATTTGCTACAAGTGCCTGCACTTCAGCGTCCGTCCATCTATCGCTGTTCTCCATACTTGCGAAATAAGTTGACACAATGTTTACAGTATGTTTACACAGCGTTTTAAATCATGGCGGGTGAGGGCGTTTTCATACTGTAACAGACAAGCCGGTTACTAAGTCTTGTATCTGTAGTTTTCTTCCCCACCGCTAGGTGTGCTATGATGCCTAAATGAGCTCCTTAAGTAAAGGTGGGTCAGTAGAGGAAGTGAGCAGAACAGCAGCAGTAGAAAGCATGGCTGAACTGCATTTGTGCAATGTCCTGGTTGGGAAATGTTTCATTTTAAGCTCAACTTAAAAAGGACCCTTTATTGGTGATTTTAACTGCATGTTGCGAGCTGAACATGGATGTAAAGTCCAGACGGATGTAAGCTTGCGGCTTCTGGCTTACTCTTATGGCTGTACCTGATTTGGAAAAGTCTGGAGCTTGAGAACTGTTACCGTTTGGAGTGAATTCATCGCAAATAGTTGGATTATTCATCAGCTAAGTGATAGCTTCAACTGTGGGCATTGTTTGATGAACTATATACCATCAGATAAGACTGTCCCACACATCCATTTTTCACATTATTGAACAGCCTAATGCCCATTTCCTGCAATGCACTTATCCATTACATTATTTGGTATAATGTGATTGATTGTCTTTTTCTTGTATTTTTCTTTTTTTGTGGTGACAATTATTATTTTTGTTTTCATGGGTATATAAAAATAATAATGTGCATTTATGTGATGAGCATCTTTCCTTCTTAAACTTCTGTTAGGCAAACTGAATCCCCCTTTTATTAATTTGTATAACTAGTTTTGTGTTAGAAAAATACGAGACGGTTATAGAATGTACTTAGCACAACTACGGCAAGAGAACAGAGGACCCGGGAGCGGTATGTATGTCAAGGTCATAGAACCTGACAAAGGTGAGCGGCGTAGCCCAGTAGACCTTCGGCTTCAAAGTCTTCGACCGCGAGCTTCGTCGTGAGCCCCGATCCCCTTTACATGGGGGAGCATGGGTCGCGACACTCTGTTTTTGTGCCTCCCTGTATGAGCAGCTGGCACACGGCTGGGACTGCTCCAATCCAGCAGCCCCAGGAGCTAGAGAGCGGTGAGGGAGGAACCGCTGAAATGCCGCCGCTTGTTTACGGGCCTCCTGAAACCTGTCGACGACGGAGTTGATGGCGTCACCGAACAGGCCAGAAGGCGCAAGCGGGGCATCGAGGAGGAAGACCCTGTCCTTTTCCTTAATATCGGACAGGGTCAACCAAAGATGCCTCTCCGTGGCCACTAAGGTCGCCATAGACCACCCTATTGTCTTGGCCGTCTCTTTCGTGGCGCGGAGAGACAAACCAGCGGTTCGCCAAAGCTCTTTGATATCTTTGGCTTTCACTTCCTCGCCCTCATCCAGCTCCTTTAGCAGGTCTGCTTGGTAAGCTTGCAGTACTGCCAGAGTGTGTAGGCAAGCACCAGCCTGACCTGAAGCCATGTACCCTTTGCCCACCAGCGCCGATGTAGTACGAAGCTGTTTGGTGGGCAATGCTGGGGCTTTCAGCGACGATGCCACACCAGGAGAAAGATAGCTCGCAAGCGTCTGCTCAACTCGGGGCATCGTCCTGTAACAGGGCTCATTTAGTCCCATTACGTTAGAATAAACGATGAGCGAGGGACTAAAGAGGCGGGCCGAGAATGGTCTTGCCCACGATCTCGACACGTCGGTGTGGAGATTGGCGAAGAATGGCAAACCCCGGCGTGGAGGGAGCACTCGTATAACTTGCATTTTGTCGGTTCAGCCTACTTCTCGGCGGGCCAATCGATATTTAGTTTGGCCACAGCGCGAGTTATCACCTCCACAAGCTCCACATACTGTGCGGACTGAGGGGATTCATCGACGCCCCCGACATCCTGAGCATCGAGCCCTCTCCCCGGGGGGAAGAGGTACTATGAAAAGGTTCCCTCGGTGCGAAAGGCCCTATTGATCCCAACCGTGGAGAGGAGCTTTCTCACACTAACACCCCCCCTCCTGAACGCAAATAAACACAGAGCCTGACATCTGCTCCATGCACTGCTCCTCTTTCAACTTCATCCCGCTACTAATTTTTTCGAAACCACAGTACAGTGGCAAACAGCATCCTAGCAAAGTCTGCATAACAGAATTTTTTTTTTTTAAATTTGGTGTTGGCAGTTAGCTCATGACAAGACCAGGAGGAGGATTATCTACATTTGGGATTTTGAGTCATGGAACAGAAGATGTATTGTTGCAGCATGTTGAAGGTGCCAGGCTGCTGTTACTCAAGTCTCGAAACTCATACGTGTCTACACAACCCATGTGTTTGTGTCATCAGATGTTTAAAGAAGCTCTTGACATAAGTGCTGTGCCCCTTAGAAAAGCTGTTAGCACTGTAAACAACCTGGTGTATGAATAGGACAACCCATCAGAGATTGAAGCAGGAGGCCCGATTAAGGAGATGGAAGATTAAATAAAAACAAAGAGATCAATGTGACTACTTGAAGCACAGTATAAATAGTGCGCTTCAAGAGTTCTATAATATTCCAAATATGAATGAATTCTCTAGCACCCTCAGTTGCCACAAAAACAGCTGGAACGTTATTCAAAATATATTCTTTTGTGTTTCACAGCAGAACGTCAGTCAAACGGGTTTGACAGATGACAGACATTTTTGGGTGAGCTATCCCTTTAAGTCACAAAAGATATCAAATATAAAAAATAACAGAAAAATATAAATCACTAACCACCATGTGCAACATATCAAAACAACACTACCATTCAACTTTTTAGAACCTGTTATACTCCAGGGCAAATTCATGTCTTAACCTGTAACTGACCTGTACCTCCAGCTGTCTTCTCTAGTCTCTAAACTAAAATCATCCAGTAAATACATTACCTGCTTAACCAACTCATAAAAATAATTTTAATAGCTGAATATTTTTAATCACTACCAATTGTTCTATTTCAAAGGAAAGTTCAGGATCAAACTCAAATCTGTAAATCATTTGTTACATAAAATACCTACATTTATTTATTCTTGATTTCAAAGAAGGCCAAAGTCACACTGCATACTTGTGGCAGAGCAGTGTGAGGTTGGTGATCAAAGCCCACCACAGATGCAGAGTGTTTCCACAACGATCTTCTCCTGCCCTCCAGCTGTGTTTAAACCGGAAATGTTACTGTTCGGAGAAAACCCGGCCATGATCACCCATCGAGAAGGATCATCCACAGGAAAGCTCATTTTAGATGAAAATTGCAGATGTCACTTAGAGATTTTTGCATCTGAAGTCTTCAAATATAGTTTTAAATCACATGTAACTTGTCTAGAAATAACAATTCAATTAACTTAAATTAAATATTAAACAATTATCATTTATAAATATAAATTAAATAGAAAAAATGTATTGAAAATAAATGATTGTTTATTATAATAAAAGAATAAAAACTACACAAGAATGGTTGCGCTTTAAGAACTCTATTAACAACATCACAGTGAAAAATTACATTTAATGAAAAATTACAAATAATTTTTTTTTTCTTTAATAACAGGCACAGATCACAATAAGCGTGTATTGCGTTAAGAAGGCAACTCAGAAAACAAGACCTTCAATGTCCTACAACTATTGAACCTGCAAATACACAAAGCTACACAATGGGGGAAAAAGTACCAAATATGTGAAAGGATACAGATGACCCCTTATCTTTGATTAGCAGTTCCCCACCACCACATCCCTTTGGGCCCCGAGTCCCACTGGTGCAGCTTCTTTTCCTGCCTGAGCCCCAGGGTTGATCTTATTGTTGGGATATAGGATTTATTACTTCTTCCTGTTTGTCCAACGGCAATAAGGAAGAAGCTGAATTGGTACAGGCTGTTGAAATAGCACCACAAGAAAACAGGTCTTGGTCCTATTTTTGGTAAATATCACAATGCATGCAATCTTAAACTATAACACCCTGAAAGCATCACGTTAAAAAAAAACACTTTTGTGGTTTCCAGAAAAAAAGAGAGTAAAACAAAATTTAACTGTCTCTAGAGTTGCGTAAACATGACCTGTAGAGGGCATGTGAGAGGAGGAGTGGGAATTAGTGATTCCCACTAATTAGGGCCCGCAGAAGACTTAATGGTGTAATTAACGGTTTTCATAGAACTGAAACCAGACCACATCTGGAATCCTCAAGGCTATGTGTGTCTCAACAAGCCCACCAGTGTGAGAAACTACACTCACATGGTTACCAACAATCATAAAGGGATCACCATCACTGGGTTTCACTGAGGTTATGCAATGTAAGGCTAACAATATGTTTTTATTTCATGGTGACAAAAGAAAAAAACGACTTTTTAAAAAAAAAAGTCTTTACTTGCTTTTTAAAACAGCATAGAACTGGAAGGCATCCAATTTTGGGAGCAAACGGAGCAATTCAGAAAAACTTCCTGCAAAGTTCACTTAGGACACCTTGACAAAGAGAGAAGCTTGATCTGGAAAGACAGCAAGCGTTCTATTCTTAATAGGAGAGTTTTCCTCCTAATAGTGGCCATCTGTTTTTACTGCTTCTTTATTATGGCCAGCAATAACTTTACAGTCATCCTGTAATCTCCACTGTGCTTAACCTGGTGCAGGTGTTGTGTACTTGGCATGAGCTACAAGAGATTGGAAACCGTGCTGGGGAGTTGGGGTTTTTCTGTAGGGCTGACCTCAGTGCCTTCTACCCCCACCCACCCCTTTTAGCTGGGCTTGGATGGCTGAGGTCTTGCAGAGCCCGACAGCTGCTCCCAAATTAGAGACCAGGGAGACGACACGACAGAGCCCTGGAATGCCAGGATCACCCCATTGCTTTCCCACTTCAGAGCTCTGGCAAATCAAACACAGTAGTGTGGATGAAAGAGATTCCCGTCAGTGGGCAATATTCCTTCTCATGATGTAGCCACACTGAATGCAACCACTTTTCTAATGTAAGAAATACAAGTATGTATAAAGTATAAATGGATAGTTCACATAAAACTGCAAATTCGGACATATTTACGAATCCTCAGGTCATTCCAAACCTCCACTTCCTTTTATCTTCGGTGAACACAAAAGAACATATTTTGAAGAATGCTGGCTTTCATTAAATCAAATAATTCATCCTCAAAATATCTTATTTTCTTGTGTTTCACAGAAGAATAAAGTTTAAATGCATGTTGCGTATTACCACCGTTTTCGGTGATCAAATGCATATTGATGAGGCCAGTTGTCTGATTCAAATTTGTATATGGTGTTTGATGGCGAGCTACAATCACATTATCTATGTTAGTGCGAGTTCACAAAAACTGGAATGATAAAATTTAAGTCTGACAAAAGAGCCACTGACAAACATGTATACAAGCTTGACAAAGGCAAGCTACTATTGCATTATGTTAGTATGTTAGTTTGTTAGTTTGACTTTGCAAACCCTGAACTGATTTCTGTCAGATGGAAGCATTTAAATAAAATAAAAAAATACAAATTATTCAGTATGACTGAAAATGAAACTTTTAAAGTGCATAGACTGTTGCTGTCAGAAATGTTCATTTGCTTTCAGGCGAGTGGTTTAACAGAGATCTGAGAACTACTGTATGGTGAAAAGCTGCTTTCTTTTGCATTATCGGGTCTCTAATTAGTCAGTGTCCACAAACGCACACGGACCAGGTCACGAGGGTCAGTGCAGCCAGAGGCAGGGTTACTTAATCACCCTGATAAAAAGGAGGGCCGGGATATCAGTGATTGGGTATTGTACATGGTCAGTGGAATGTGACTCCTTAGTCGTGGACTGTGAACCACACCCAGTGCAATAACCCTCACCTGAGGCAGTGGGCAATTGTATTCATGGAGAAAGGAACATAATGAGTGAGGAAATGAAGGGTTTTAAAGAGTGAGTTTGACAGTGAAAGAGTAAATCAGATTGGAGATCCTGGGACTACAATTACTGAATTTTTAAAGTATTAAATAAATCAGTGAAGCTGCAAAAAGGGAGTTTAAAAGATCAACACTGAGAACGAAAGTGAGGGAGGATGTTAGGTGCACGACTTTGAGACTTAAGCCTCTAGAGAGAGAAGTCTGTCGTGCTGATTTTTCATCCCTCCAACAGTGCAACTTGTTGTTTTCCTTCAATATATTTTAATAAAAGTTATCTTAGAGCCTCCCCCACCTTGCCCTCGGGCCAACATGGAATGTCTGCTCCTTCTTCCCTCCTACTGCTGGAGAAGAAAAAAAAAAGCTAGATCTTGACCAAATATGGAGAAAAAGAGTACAATAAGTCTGCACTATATTTCCCATACATACTTCACATTATATGTTTTTGTTACATAAAGACACATAGATCCAGAGGCTTGTCTGAACATTGCCAGGAATACTCCAGACCACAAGATACCCTGTTATGAGGACAAACAAGGCTAAGGCAACTATGCTTCTTTGTGTTCACTATATCTCGATGAGTAAATCCCGTATGGCTTGTTTTGGCAAGAGTGTATTTGTGGACAGAGCAGTGGAGCTGAGTAAAAGATCCTCTACAATATTCCTCTGTTAAAGTTGGTTATCCTTAATGCATAAGGTATGCAAGCTATTTCATCACTGCCAGCTCTCTGCTCCTGTTTCACGCTATTACATTCTCTAGCTCTCAAACTGCTTAGGCATTTTCCTTCCTCAACAATAGGCTTGGGTCAGTTGAATATGATTTAAAGCTAAAGGTCCAGTGGAATCCATGAATAAATTGCTTGCCACCCTCTGCATTTCCTTCTCTCTCTCTCTCTCTCTGGAATTAATCCCCACTTGGGCTCAGTAAAGCCAGCCAAGTAGCTAGTCTGTCAGGAACTTCCACTCTGATTAAGTAAAACAGCAGCTGCATCGCAGAGTGTGATAACATCCTGGAGTAAATATCTAGCATAGTCTATGCTCAGTGGTGAAGAAGAGAATGAGTGTGGTAACATTTAAAAACATAACTTGATAAATATAATGCAGATTTAGACAACAAAGAAGGTGATAAATTCTGTGATCAAGGACGTTGACAGACTACTGGTATTAGCAGCAAGGTGCACAGTGCAGTGAGCTTCTGTCAGTATCCACCCGTTGTAACGCAGCTTTTGAACCTATGAAGAAAATGCAACAAGTACACAAATCAAAGCAGTAAGTGCTCTGAAAAATTATGAAGTGTGATACAAAAAACTGCATGTGGGACAGAAAATTACACCTCTCTACCAAACCTGTTTATATCAGACTTAACTGATATATCTCTGCTAGGGAGGTCTTTCAGTGAATTTCTATTGTAATGTTTGTAATAATTATACAACTTTTGTAAGTGAGCTCTGCCATTGTGATCTTCTGGCTGATATTATTGCTGTACTCATGCCAATTTGTCATCCTCTCAGTCTTCTTTTCGTTTCTAGGGAAAAAAAAACAGATTATAGTTTGGCTGAGGCTGAAGGGCTGTGCTGAGGCAGGCATGTACAGGTGAAGTTGTGGGTGTAGTTTCACTCACCTCTGTGAGGAGGCGTGGGAACCAGAGGTCTGCCAGTAGTGCATGAGTAACAAGAGCCTGAGGGAGTATGGCGTAATCTCAACTACCACTTTTCTTTTCTCTTTTCCTTCGTCACTTACACGCACAAGATACACACGTAAACACACTGAACCATTCAATCATTTTCAGATTATCAATCTGTGTATGAACTTTCTGACATTGTCCTTCATGTTTTGCCTCATTTTCCTTCTTTTAACACAACCATATTGACACTTGACACTCATGCTGAGATTTTCTTTTCTTTTACCTTTCCATTACCTTTTGTGGGCAATCACACAAAGGCTATGATTAAGCTAACGCTTGTGGATTAATGTGAATAGAGATGCATGTTATAAACAGACAAAGCAAAAAAAATGGCAGACAGATAGGCATGTCATCACCCTAAATAATTTTTATCTGTAATAACCTGCTGGAAGAATGTGCAAGTTTATTATGAAGCACAGTCACTGATAGGGTGTTCATACATGAATGGAAGCCTGATTACATCTCAAAAAAATAAATACAAATTAAATTAAATAAATACAATTATAAATAAAATAGACATGGTCACAACTGCAAGAAATAAAATTGCAATTGTGAGATATTGAGTTGCAACTACTCTGAGGTAGAAACAGGTTTCCATTCAAATGTACTATTTAGCTTAGGGGGAAAAAACAATATTCCTTCGGTCTTAAATTTAGCTAGTTTTAAATTAGCATTCTGTATATTAATACAACACACATTACAATTATACAGCAATCATACTGCAATGACAACAGCTAACTTTGCACCTAATAAGCTGGTTGACTACTGCCAAATATGAAAATGCAAACAGATTTTGCTATAATAAAGAAGCATATGTAAGTAACTTAAGTACATAAGCCTTGGTCTCCCTAAAGAAGCCAAAAAATAATGACAATAGACTAGAGATATAATACATATCACAGTCTGAAGTGGGGGCGAATTAGTGCGTGTGGGTGCCGCGGGACAGTGGGCTGGCAGCTGTCATTGCTGTTCGGGGGCCCACAGGTCCCGGCCTACCTCTAATGACCAGACCAGCTGTCGGAGTTGGGATTGTGGGGATGTGGGGCTGTGCGAAGTGGGGAGGCCATGAGAACTACCACCCCCCTTGTCCTGAGGGGCGTGTCCCCAGCCTGTCTCCCCTCCTCTGAAAGAGGGTGATTGATGGCGCAGGGTTGACACCAAGCTTGAGGAACAATTGACTCGGGAGGGACGTAGTCTAACAGAGGCCTAGGGTTGCCTCAAACTCTTTTTCTTCTCTTTTTTTCAGAGGCAAATGCAGGATCAATTGAAGTTGTAATTCAGTCATTTTTCTCAATATGTCTCTTTCAGATATTTTAGGTTGAACATATGCCACTCTTAACACCCTTCAAAGACCTTTTAACCAGTGCCAAGGGAACGAGACATTCCATCACTTATTTGTTTAGTGATTATTTGTCAGATTAGTCAAATGCGGTCTCCTTCGTGACGACTGACTAAATGACCAGACATTCCACCAGTCTCCGTGCACATAGATGCTACAATGGAGATCGGCCCAAGCATGGCAGCGCAAACCCAGCAGCCCTGAGCACTTGTAGGTGTGGTTTCGCAATTCAACCTCTGGAAGGAAGAGCAGAAAGATGAGCAACAGTGTAGCCTCAGGCGTACGATGGGTTATATGTGAGTATCGGCATTTGAGCTTCAGCTCCAGGGCCTTTAACACAGCCCCTGACCCCGAGCACTAAACCTCAGGACACTCTCGGGAGCCCTTTTCAACAAGTCGCCAGTACCTCCTGTCCTCGAGTCAGATTTACAGCCCTAGGGAGGAGGCAGATGCAGAGGGGGCACTGTCCTGCAGCTGTCCACAGCAGACTTAAGCAGTTATTTCACACAAAAACACAGCAATGGCATTCCGAATTCCTCCAGCTGGCTCTCGTCCAGCCCTCATCTGAAATATAGTTCCTGACACTGTGCAGCCAGCTTTTGCACACTCAACTAGTTACTGCACACAAACACGGACGTCAGTAAAAGACACTGTGAACAGATTCTGATGGGCTGACGACTTGTTAAAAGGGACCAGGCAGTTTGCACTGGAGATGGGACAGTCACAGTGTTGCACTTTCTCATGACTGAGAAATTCTGGGTTTGGACCCCTGAGACCAGCAATTAAACCCACCAACTGGACACGAATCACTTCTGCCTTGATCCAGCACAATCAAGAAGGAGAAAAAACAGAACATGAGATTGAGTGAGAAATGCGCCAAAGAATAAATGAACCCTTGATCCCTAAACATAAACATTCCTTGCTCCCACACATATTCAGACACTAACACAGCAGCGCAGTTTCACACAACTTAATAATAATTTAGCGAGCTGGTGTGAAAATCAAACACCTTGTCTCACAATGCAGGCAGTGACCTATTGCTCACTTATTTGCCCAGGATAACAACCTCTTTGTGTAATGCGTGTTTGTGTGTGTGAATTTGAGAAAGAGGGAGAAATTAGAGAGAGGAAAGTGGGGGAATGTGCTAGGAGAGGTCAAACTGCTCGCCAAGTAACTTGCTGTGTTTCAGGTCATAATAAAAACAGATTTATTTCCCAAAGTCTGAGCTTGAAATAGCACAGCGAATTGCTATACTCATTATATATTCTATGTATGGGTAATGGATTTTTTTTACTTGAGCTGTATATTTATTTTGTGGGAACAACACAAAAAGACAGTTTAAAACTACAATATTTTGGCTTCAACATGAGAACATATAACAATGCTATGGGGTCTGTGGTCTGTGGGCTTTCTCAGAATCAGGTTTTTTTTTTTTGTAAGTTTCAGACTTTATATTTATATTTATCTGTTTGGGAAATGCAGAGGTGTAACTGGGAGATATCCCTCATTTTCCAACCATACCAGAACGACTACATTTCTTATCATGCAAGGAACAGAGTGCAGAAGGTAGGTGTGAGAATGTCTGACCATGGACGAAAGACTAGGAAATGATTATATGCAGAAAATGGTGACATCACTGGTACAACCATAAATGGACATGTCCAAACCTTTACTACAGCTTCTCCTCATAGGCTAAGAAAATATAAAATACAAACAGAGATGTCTAAAACAAAACAATACTAAAACCATGGGCAGTTGTACAATCGCTGAACCTTGATCATGGACACAGCGCAAGCTAAGTTAATAAAGACAGTGAACACAAAAGCAACTCTCTGATTGGCCATGACGTTTCTTAGTAGGGGGTCTGCATTGCTGATTGGCCATGACGAGTTTTGTGGTGGGGGCTCTAATCCTCTCCACACTCTCTGCAGGCGCTCAGTGGAGTTTTCCCACATAAATCACACTGCACTCGGGTGGTAAAATCATTATTGTCTTTTCAGGCCTCATAGCTTGCTAGCACTTAAAGGCCAAGTAGTATGCTAGCACAAATAGTTCACACACATCCTCTTCCTGCTAAAAGAGTAGGCAGCATTTAAACAGTCAGAGATCACGCAGTCTTTTATCACTCAAGGCTAAGTATGCTGTGTAGTAGTCACTAAAAAGCCTGATGCTACAAACAGCTTTGCAATGCAAATGTTCTAGCACTTGTTTCATATATTTAGACAAGCATATGACTAATGCTTAAACCACATACTAGTAAAAATAATATACAAAATTATTATCAAATAAAAAATACTACTACAGAAACAACATTTACACTGAGTGTGTAAAAACAAAGCCTAGAGATTACACTTTTTGTGTTACTGGTCTCAAATACACAAAACTATCAGCAAGGCTATATAATGAAAAAGGTTTTAAAGATACAGTATACATTTGTCAAAATACATTTTTACTATCAAACCTCAATGTCCAAAACAGCTGTAAAGGGATAGTACATCCAAAAATTTAAATTCTGCTTTTTCACCAAACAGTTTCTGGTCCCCACTGACTTCCATAGTATTTTTGTCCATACTAAGGGATTCGTTGGGGACCAGCAACTGTTTAAACCCATATTCTTCAAAATATCTTCTTTTGTGTTCAGCATAAGAAAGAAACCCCTAAGGTTTGGAGCAATCTGTGTGTGCGTAATTGATGACAACATTTTATTTTTGGGTCTCTGATCTATTTGTTAAAGAAGTCTGACATAGCAACACTAGCATAAACAATGGCATGAATTTTTACCTGTTTGACCAAACAATGGAAGACGGGTGTAGTGTTTATGAAAATACAGTGCAATGCAGAAATTCGTAACACTTCCTAATAAGATTTTCAATAGTCAATTCAAAAACAGAAAATCGTTGAACAGGATCGGTGAGTTTTGATATTAATGACGTAAGCCATTCTGCTTAACTATTAACCGTCCTCTCCATCATAAATTCAAATTAAGTTTTGCAGCTTTTATTCCCTTCTTCCACTCTTTATTACCCCAATTATTTTAAGACTTATTTGTATCAGTGTGCAGTTATCAGAAATCTCTCCTGGGATGTTTGAGGTAAGGGGTTAAGTGGGTGAAGAGAGAGGAACAGAGGCATTTGGCTTTGCTTCCCACAGGGTGGTCCAACTTCACAAAGTAGACTCACCATCCCATTTTCATTTAGAACAAGGCAAACATACAGTACCATTCAATCTGCACAAAGAATAGAAAAAAGTATTACAACCAAAAAAATTAATAAAAAGAAGACTGGATTACAAAGCACAACTACGTCACAATAGTACTCAAATATGTGGTGATGTTTGATGTACCAGTAAGTAAGAGTCTCTACAGCTGAGCAAATGACAGCCATTAACATGGAATGACTTGTTCGGAAATACCACATCAATGGGTTGTTTAACTAATCAGAAACTAGGCAAATGACCTCTACATTTAACCGTGCACCCAGGTGCTGAAGGCAAGCGTGAGACCATGTTTTGCCTTCGCCAGCAGTAACTAGGGCAGTAAATCACAATATCCGTCACCTTCTTGTTTGTCTGATGTTGGAACCCCGCAGAGCTCTGCGAGAATCTCATCACCTTTCTTTCCCTTCATTTTCACTTTCCTTTCTAAAAACACACACACCTCTGCAGTTTCACATACTGCTGACATAAATCAACAAATAATAGAGTGTGTCCTTTAACGTTAAATGCTCAATACATTAAATACAAAATGCTCATTAAAACCCATGTTTATAATATAAAAAAATGCTTAACGTAATCTTTATATCATGACCACATATTAATCGCCTGTGGTGCACATATGAAACATATCATGTCAAGCTTAATGAGACTAAACATTCTCATCTGATAAGCTAATACGTTGTTTTGAAATTTCATGGTATGCATTTTGCTGTTCAACGGGTTACTTCGAAACAGCTTTGTTTTTTTTACTGCTGCAGCGAACCATTAATCAAAACTCATTATGATTTTCTCTCATATTTGAACTAAAACAAACTCAGATTACTCTCTCTCTGTCATCAGAGCACTGTGACAACAGAGGCATTTATATGGATCTTTGCCAAGTCATCTGCCAGCCGTAACCTCAGTTTGACAGACACACAAAAAATATTGCCTCCCCTTCACTACAGAGTGGATAGTGTGCACAAAGAATTAACCTCGTACACAACAAAACAATAAACAAAACGGTGTCCCAAAACGCTGCAGGGGTGAGAACGCCTCCTGTTACCACTCCAAATCCACAAGTACTCAAAAGGACATCTCAAAGAAGATACATCAGACAACTGTTGCTTAACATTCTCCAATTATCTAGCACAACCAAAATTAAAACACCAATAAACGGATCATTTAAAATCGATACTATATTCTATTTAATAAATCTAAAAAAATTTAATAAATCTCTTTTTTTTTTTAACTATAAAAATATACATTCCACAACAATGTGGGACATACAGTGGGTATATAAAAGAATCACCCCCTTTAAAATAATCACGGACACAGTTTTTGTTTTATCCAGCTGTATTTACTGTATAACATCCAAGTGAAAGATATAACACCAACATGTCAGAAAAAAATAAAAATCAGAATCACTCAGTCAGTTAGAAAAAAGGATCACCCCCCCCTCTTAAAAATGACTTGTAAATGACTTGTAATCAGGTGTAGCAAATCACCTTCTCAATGGCATACAAAGCCATTTGACTTTCAACTGTGATCAGCTGTGGTCATTTTGATTAGCTCAGAATAAAAAGAGCTTTCCTGGAGCATTTCAGTCCTTGGTAGTACAACTGAAGCAAATAATCAACTATGGGTGGCAAGGCACTGTCAAAAGATCTCCGGGATAAAGTTGTGGACAGGCACAAGTCAGGAGATGGATACAAAAAAAAATGTCAAAGGCTTTATCAATGCCTAGAAGCACAGTGATTCCATTACTAAGAAGTGGAAGGTATTTGGTACAACACAGACCCTCCCTGGATCAGGACGTCGCTCTAAACTGGATGAAAGAGCCAGAAGGAAACTGGTCAGAGAAGCGACCAAGAGGCCTACAGCAACTCTGATAGAGTTGCAGGAATTTATGACAAAGAGTGGTCATTGTGTGCATGTGACAACAATATCACAAATTCTCCACAAATGTGGCTTGTATGGGAGGGTTGCAAGAAAAAAAAGCCACTCAAGAAAGGCCACATGCAGTCACGACTGTGCTTTGCCAAAACACACACACTGAGGCAGATGAGATTAAAATGTAATTATTTGGCCTCAACATCAAACGATATGTTTGGCGGAAATCCAATACAGCTCACCATCCAAATAACAGCATTCCTCCAGTAAAGCATGGAGGTGGTAATATCCTGTCATGGGGGTGTTTCTCTGCAGCAGGGACTGGAGCACTTGTCAGGATAGAAGGAAAAATGGATGGGGCAAAATACTGTCAAATTCTTGAGGAAAATCTGCCCTCTGCCAGAAAGTTGTCAATGGGAAGAAGGTTTACTTTCCAACATGACAATGACATAAAACACACAGTGTTGACCACATAGTGGTTGAAGGAGAAAAAGGTGAATGTCCTTCCATGGCCTAGTCAGAGCCCAGACTTAAACCCTATTGAAAATCTGTGGAATGACTAGAAGACTGCAGTCCACAAACGCTCCCCATCAAATTGAACTGAACTTGAGAAGTTCTGCAAAGATGGGCAAATATTGCAAAGTCTAGATGTGCAAAGTTAGTAGAGACAAATCCCAACAGACTGAAGGCTGTAATTAAAACAAAAGGTGGTTCAACAAAATACTGACACAAGGGGGTGTTCCTTCTTTTTCTTTTCTTTTATCTCCTTTTTTTATTTTATTTTTCTGACATGTTGGTGTTATATCTTTCACTTGGATGTTATAAGTTGCACTGAGTAAATACAGCTGGATAAAACAAAAACTGTGTCCGTCTTCATTTCAGGCTGCAAAGCAACAAAATGTTATTATTTTTAAGGGGGTGATTCTTTTCTATGCCCAGTATATACAGTATAAAAATGGATATTCAAATTGAGATTTGATAACGGTCACATTTAATATAGTTATTAAAATATAGGTGTTTTTAAATATTAACTTTAAGTGAGGCTTTGATGACAGCAATGGCAATTTAAGTGAAATAAGCATGCACAGCATATCTAATATCAACCAACACTGATAAAAGAAAAATATCTAATAATATAAGCAAATAACTGATATGGTACTGAACTACTAGTTTTCAGAGAGAACATAATTACCCACAACACTGAAATAAAAGACATGTTATGGTTTTAGGCTCAATGTGTTTGCTACACAATTCAGAAAACAATCATTCTATGAATCTCGGGGTTGATTTTTGCAGTAATTAATACTCTTTGGTGCAAGATAGGCCAATGCGCACTTTGTACTTATCCAAAAATGATGATGTTCTCTCTAACAAACTTATTTGTTGTGAGCATGCTAGACTCCATACACACTGCTTGAACTAATTTATTCAATGATGGGGGATGGAGGGGGGGGGGGGGCAAACCACATCCCTAAATGTTAGGGTTTTGCCCCCCCCCCCCC